>NC_056735.1:1958863023-1958975497 GCF_019279795.1 Protopterus annectens
GACTACAGTGTGGGTAGGGGAAAATTCCCTTTTCCCCACTGTAGTGCAATCTCGGAGTGAGAATAATAAAGTAGGGGGGTGTGGAGGGTGCAGGGTGGTGAAGCCCCCCTGCAGAAACATAGATTTTTTTTTTTAACTACACATACATGGAAGCGCTTTTCGATGTTAAGTCCTTTTGTGAATGTGTGTTCGATGTTTTGTGATTCGGACATATGCTAGTCGAGCATGTGTCCTAGACCCATATATATATATATATATATATATATATATATATATATATATATATATATATATATATATATATATGTGTATATCTGGGATCAGCATTGACATCAATCTCTTTTTCCTATTTTGTTCATGGGATTATATGATTTCTGAGTGCTCTTCAATTTTATTCATCATACAATGATAGTATGCTTATCTTGACTATTCTAATCTTCTTATGTCTCCTGCATCCAACTTGTTTGCCTTCTTCTGGTGCCACTGTCATTACTATAAAAGGTCTTGAACCTGTACTCCCTTCATAATTATTAAACAGGAAAATGAATTAATGACATTAACGAATTAATCTATTAAAGAGGCATTACCAGTAACTGAAATAATGCAAGATCTTGTATTTAAGATTCTTAAAATCAAAGTCTTAGAAGAAGAAGATAAAAGAAAAGTCTAAGGCATTGCTGACGAATTTTCCAGACCCCTGTATATATCTGCACATCTGCATTTGTGTACAGAACTGAGTAAAGTCAATTCAAAAGCTTTCTATTAAAAGACACACAATATTCATCAAACACCAATCCTACTTTAATTGTGTAAATGTGTCAGAGAAGAGAACTAATATAATAGTTCATTCAATGGACAAGCATTCCCTCATTAGTAACAATTGCATATTCATCATTATAATTTCAAAACATGTTAAAAAAGGAATTTTTTCATTTACATTGCCACTTAACAGTAAATATTTGCAAACACATCCTTTGCAGTAAGCTCAAGAGAATCTCTTAAGCTACATAAGTTTTTTTAAAGCTTATTCTTTAGCACTTCTGGCAATAACTGGGGAGATTTTATAGGGCTCTGTTTCAGCATTACCGCTGTAGGCTACATAATTTAAAAAATGTGATGTATGCATAAAGGATACTGCAATTAAATATATAAATACCTGAAAGTACACTTCAAGGACACCTTAGCATGAACTTCAAGGCCCAATTCTCAGAGCTGTCTGTATGTGGAATGCAAATAAATACACCAAACAAATTTTGCATTCTGCACAACTCTGTCAAAATTCTCAAACTCTCAAGTAACATCCATAATCATGCATCAAATCTGAAGAATATAACAATGAAAAGACTACATGAAACAGTCACTTTGCTAGGAAATAAATATATAAGATAGGGTGATGTCGACAAAGGAGAAACCCGCAATCTGTTCGTAAAGTATGCCTTTCTATGCACTATGCAGAATTATATGAATAAAGTGTGTCATGGTCATGTATGATGCAAACATACATCTTATAAGCTTGCTATGATCAAAACTGAATATTATACTGTCATAATACACTTCAAATGCATGACAGCCATTTAACACTTTCAGGAAAAGCTGGGGTCCACTGCCTTACTATTTAACTGATATTCAATAAATGTATAACTCTGTCAGGTCAGGTAATTCAGTATCCCAGTCCATCTTCCAAATTCCCAGTAAATCCAAACAACTGCATTTTCTGAGATTACTGTTTGATTGAATTTTTATTTGTTTGTTTATTTCTGCATTTTATTTGGTTGTCTGTTTGTTTTTGTTTGTTTTGTTTACTGGATTGATCCCAAACGACCAGTTTCAGCCTAGCTGAATTTCTATAAAGACAACAATTTGTTGCATAACATATGAAACAAAAAAAACATAAAATATATAAGAAGTTAGTACTGGCAACAGATCAACATAAAGTGTATAGCTACAAACTCAAAAAAATAATTATTTACAACATGTTCACACAGACAGTTTGTTGATGTAAACATACATTAAATATTTACAAGGTGATAAAACAGTTTATAAAAAATAGCAAAGAAGAGGACAAGATGATATAACTATATGTATATATGGTATATAAACGTTTTGTTGAATTTGTTTGATATCGCGTGAAATAAAAGCTGGATTATGTGACCAAACATGAGCTGATCACATGTGCTGGCTATTATTTTTGTACCAGATCACAGTTTAGTGGAGATAAGGGAATATGCCCTTGCCCCACTGTAGTGTAATCTTAGAATGGGTATATACAGATAGCATAGGGTGTAAGAGATGCAGCCCTCTACGTGGATAATGTACAGAGACTTGCAACCCCCACAAAAATAAGCAGAGTTTAGGTTAGTGTTCTTTCATTCTCAGTAGGATATTCTTCAAGCATTTCTGACGGTGAGTTGTAGTTTAATATGTTGCTTTTTGATGAAGCAACATATATTCATATATATATATATATATATATATATATATATATATATATATATATATATATATATATATATATGAGCATACCGAAATCAGTGCTGTTACAAGTGCAGTCTATAAAACACTGCTGTGACATAGCTGTCACTTGAATAAGAACTTTAATAAAATAGTAAGACTTAAAAATGTCTAAAAAAATAACAAAACTGGCAGATACGCACTTTCAGGTATAAGATTACACTTCATCAGATCTATTAGACTAATCAGTGATGCCAAAATTTAAAAAACTTTCGGCCCATCATCATTAATGCTTCAGCTTCCATCCCTTAAGGACAGTCAGTGGGAAGTATGAATATAAACCAAGATATCTGTGTGCTTGGAACCTTGCTATCCATTTAATTTCTACAAGTTCCAAGTGATTATTATGATCACCACCTCTCTGTTGTTCAGATCCCACTTGTAATACTCTAAAAAAGAACTTGTGTCCATTTGATTCATGCACATGTTTCACCAGCGGATTTTTAGATTTTTTTAAACGGATATCACTGATGTGCTTAGATATCCTTTCTTTAAACTGTCTCACAGTCTTACCTACACAGAAACATGTACAGCTGTCACATGTAACCAAGTACACCAAACTTTTAGTAGTACAGTCAACATACAGCTTTGGTATAAACATAAAATTAACACATGGGTGTGTGAAATCTATAAAATCTTTTCCTTTGGATATATATTTGCAATTAGAACAACAATGACACGGATGGGTTCCTTTCCTACTGAACTGTGTCTTTACAGGTGGTTTATGTTTAAAACATAGCATTTGCTTAAGATTGTGACTGTTCTTAAAGGCAAAATGCAATCTCTTTAATCGTCTCATCTAAAGTAAGGATCTTCCAATTAGCTTCACTGATGTCATATACATACTTAATGTCACTAGTATAAGTCAGAACACCATGACTGACTTACTCTATTTGTGGCCTTTTTTTAATCTGTTCAGAACTCTTGGGCGTGGGTTTCATTCTGATACAAATAGGGTCTCCCTTATTGCCCATGTACAGCCCTAACCTTCCATTGTGCCTGCACAATCTGTTTCATATCATAGCCTCTGTGTTGAAAAAATGTCCCCATTCTTACTACTTCATGAAAATCAGCTTCTCTAGTACTTAGTCTGCAAACTCTGAGCAGCTGTGCTTCAACTGTACTGGAGAAAATATGCTGGGTATGCATACTTGATCTTGTCAAATAACTATTCTTCCAAGTTTCCTTATGATACACTTGTGCATCAATCTTACCACAGTTAACCTAGTAAGAGTTTTTTTATGAGTTCTTATATTTTTTCCTCTGCTAAATTTGCTTTCCTCAGTAATTAAATAATGTTGCAATACTTGTAATAGCAATATTATTTTCTCATGAATTAAACTCATCATTTTATTGATTAAAAAATAAAAATATTCTAAATAGTGTGCTCTCAGTGTCTTCTCTGGGCACATTTCCACTAGTCTGTATAAATGTGACATCAGGTCTCTCCTGCAAAGAGGACACTGGCCTATTGGGATAACCTAGACAACAAAGAGTTAATAAAATAAAAATGTAGCTTTGGATGTCTCCTTATATAGACATTTACTTAATCTTACATAACTGCACATCAACTCATTTAGTTGTAATTTTTTGGGAATAGTAGAGGCCTTCCTGGATTAACATGGGTCAGTATATGTAGGGATATTGCTGTTTTATGTACCTCTATGCCATTCCATCTGCTCTAGCAATGATTTAAAAATATGAAGACTACTATAGATTGTTGAAGCTAACAAAGTCTCTTGCCTACACTATCTCATCAAATTCCTAGTACCTCAAAAGAGACACACAAACCTTGAAAAAAAAAAGTTCTAAGCTTGTTTCCCACATTTCCTGTAACTAGTCTAGTCCAGATACAGACTTTCTGTATCCTGGACTGTTTTGTAAGTTTCTGAGCCCCCTAGACCTTTCTGTGCTGGAGGGAAGCATTCTAGCTTATCAGTGGGGGTGATAAGCACTAGGTAGACTATCTACCACAAGAGGGGTGGTTTCTGGCCTGGAAATTGCAGTTTATTGACCGTTTGGGCAGTTTTTCCATCCCTTTCAACTTTCTGGTTTAAAAGGGAAGGAGAAAGAGATACTCTAAGTGCCTCCACTTTGATTTTGTTCATAATTTACTGCTCACTGCACTTGTTTCTGTCATTTTTAATTTATCTGCATTTATTTAAACTGTATTTGCCTTAATATTGCTACACACTCGTGTGCTAGCTTGTTCTGCATTTAAAGTGTTTTTGCTAGTGTTTAACTGTTTTTCTGCAAAAAAAAAAAAAAAAAAAAAAGTTCTAAGCTTGTTTCCCACCTTTCCTCTCACTAGTCTAGTCCAGATACAGATTATCTGGATCCAGGACTGTTTTGTAAGTTTCTGAGCCCCCCAGACCTTTCTGAAATGGAGTGAAGCCCTCTAGCTTATTAGTGGGTGGGGTAAGCACTAGGTAGCCTATCTACCACAAGAGAAGTGGTTTCTGGTTCAGAAATTGTAGTTTATTGGCTATTTGGTCAGTTTTTCCATCCCTTTCAACTTTCTGGTTTAAAAGCCCATGTTTGCATGGGTTTGCACACCTCACAGCGGTGCTCAGCTGAGGTAAACTATTAACAGTGCCAGAAAGTCTGCTCTTCAATTTTTCCCTTAGAACATGCTTGTTCTTTTTCTTCTTGCACTTCAGTTAGCTTAATTGGCTAGCACTTTAACAGGCTTTTGTAGCATTTATTGTAGCACACTTATGTGTTATCAGCACTAGCTGTAGAGACACCACCGCCTTTGGAGCCTCTTTTTCAAGAGAAATCTTGATGAGTGGATGGGTAACAGAAAGTTCACCCCAGGGATCACTCCAGTTGCTCTACTGAATAGGGGGACTGTGAAGTAACATCAGGTTGCATGGTGCCTGGGTATTTGTTTTGGGCTAGGCTTGTAAAGGCTCCAAGGCCATTAACCTAGTACACACCCATGAACCTATGAACCTATGCATCTTGTAGAAACTCAGTTTCTTGAATTAATTCTACAACAGGTCAAACATGAACAAGGCATCTTTCACTGACCTGAAATCATGCTTTTTTTCAAAATATTTTCCAACCATCCTTCACACTGCCTGCCAGAACATCACTGCAGTAGAAATTCTTCTTCCCTAAGCATGTAGTATATATCCATCTTCATTCATGATCCACACCAATCATTTCACACTCAAACTTGAGAGGTTATTTCCAAGACGACAGTTATCTTTATGTGTTAAAATAAGAAGAAGTTCTAGAAATGAAAGTGGTGTGTTATGTCATATATATGTGACGCAACCTTAAATTCCAAAAACAAATATGGCAAGAGTATCAATTAGATATTTAAAATTAGCCATTTATCATAGAGGCAACTTTATTCTAAGTAAGAGTTTAGTAAATTACAACTTTCAGAATATTATCTTTTGCCTTCTGCTATAATATTTCTGTACTTTCTAAAAGGTTGCAAAGTGGTGTATACAGAAAGTTTATTCATGCTGCAAGCACTACAATCACCTTCAGTGCAAGAAACATAGTAATTAGTTTGCACAAGTGTACAGAAATATCTTTGGTCCACCTTTGGACCCAAACTAACTATAATATTCCTGAGATTCAATAACCTCCATGTAGGCCTCGTGCGAGGCCTATACAGAGTTTACATCTGTGCGCAGTGGTGCATGGCAAGTGGCAGTGCTCACAATTTTACAATGCATATTTATGCTGTGAGGAGTGTCTAAGCTAGGTTTGGTGGATGACAACAGTGATTGCTGGCCAGGACACCATGTAAGTGAACACAGATAGCATTACTGTTGAAAGCAGAGCATGTACACTCCATGGTTTTGCCTGGAATGTTACAATGATCACTTCACAGATAGCTCTCAATCTGTTAGCTCAACTCATCTGCACAAAATGCAACATAACGCAGGGAAAATTAACCAGAAATAGGGACATATTTGAAATAGATGTGTCATAGAAATGTGGTAGAATGAAACTCAAACCTACTTCTCAACCTTTAAGAGCAAGAAATCTGGACAAAGTCATAAATAATGGTGGGACAATGGCCCAAAAATAGGGACAGATTTTAATACTGATCTTACAAATTTAGAAAGTCGATAGAATAAAAGGTTTTACAGTAGCATGAATTTACTGAAGAGTATGAAGTTTGAAAGTCAAATTTCTGTCATTATTTTCTGACTTCAGTCTGCAATGACATGCCAATTATCTGCCAGAAAACCAACATTTTTAAGGAATAAGCCAAAAATATGATACTGTGAATACTGGTAGAGATGGGTGAAGGCTGCCAGCCTAGCCAGATAGAATTGTGCAGATAATTCTATCATTTGTAAATATGAATGTTGAACTTAAAACAATGTGGCAACATTGCCATCTGCTGTAAAGAAACCTAAGACAAGCATTTCTTGTTGGTCTTGGAAATTAAAATTATTTCATCACTGCTTTGATGTTTTACAAGTCAGCTCCAGTCCAGCTAGATGAAGGCTTCCTGCCTATTGTTTTAAGGCTAAAGTTAATGACCAGAATTTACATATGGAATGTCCTTTATTGCTCTAAGTGTAAAAGAATGTAAATGCAGTTTCTGTCAACCTGGGAACACTAGGAAGGTGTAAAAGATGATACAATGTTTAGCAGAACTGGAGTGTCAGTTTAAACAGTAAGAACCAGAGATTATTAAGCATTTTTGTCTTGACATCCAACTCCCAGCACTGCCTCTTGCTCACATGTAAGTTATTTTAGAAGTGTGTTTTCTTGTAGATAGCTAGAAACTATAAAGTTTAGACTAAGTGTTTTTCTGTGATGTCAGAACTGTACTACTGATTTATTTTAAGTATTTGTGTGTGATCTCTGAACTTTTGACTAGAACTGTATTATAGAAAGTATTGTCTTGTGGTTTTAATTATTTATTTTTAAACATTTTAAAACCTTTCAACTGTGGCTGGTTTTGTGTAGAGATAAGTTAAGCTTTAGAGTGCATTGTATATTTGTAGAGTTTATTGTACAAAACCACTCTAATAAGCCTTGACTGATTTGTCACACTTACCAATTGGATAATAATATTGCACAGTAATAATTTGACACCCTTTTAAGGGCCTTTGGGTAGCTGATAATATTAGCTGAGTGGTGGCAGTAATTACTACTGTATAGTCTGGGCAAAAGGGGCACAGCTGGAGAACCTGTGCCAGCCTTCCCCAGGAGTGTCTGTGTGGTTGTATAAACTTATCTCAAAGTGTGTGTGTCAGCTACTTGGGCAGGGACATGAAGTACTGGTTGACAGAGAGGGTGCTGGAGATTTTAGCTTGCCCAGCTAGGCTGAGATCTGGAACCTATAGCTGTGCCAGTGGGGAGTCTTACTGGGGACCTGGGGAGCAATGGAGTGACCAGCCCCAGACTGACTGTGATCTCAGGGTGCTCTTAGGGGAAATTGCACTTTACTGTGTGTATTTGTTATCCTTTCCTCATATATGAATTACCCTCTCTGGTGTTAGTGGTGAGGATTTTGGCTCCTTGATTGCTGGGCCACGGCACGGGTGTCACATATTAATTAGTGACAGTGGTTGGGATATCCTCACATATTAATTGTTTGGTAGTGGTGGGATATCCACATCACATATTAATTAGTTGGCAAATACTAATTGGCTTGTAGTGGTGTGCGTAGACTGAATCCTGTAGCTTGTGTGCTTTGTAGGTGTTTTGTACTCTAAAACAGCCAAGTAGTGAATACTCAGAGTTCAGATCACAATTGTTTTATTTCTTTTGTTAGCTTAGTTAGTCAGGGTGAGCAGGCAACATGTCAGCAGAGGAGTATGGAAAACTGACAAGGGGCCAGCTGGCAGAGAAGTGCCAGGCTAGGGGACATGTGCATGGAAACCTGACTAAGGCAGACCTGATTGCAGCCTTGGTTATAGCTGCATCAGAAAAAAGCAACCAGGAGGACAATCAGACTGGCAGTGGAGATATAATTCCCTCAGAAAATGGACAGCTCAACCTTTCTGCAGTGGACTTAAAAATCCATCTGGTGCTAAAGAGACTTGAGTTGGAGGCCAGGCATTTGGAAGTAGAAGTAGATGAGATACTGAGGAGTCTACAGGCTGAGGAGAATGAGAAACCCTTACGTCTGGAAGCTGAGGAAAAGGAAAGGCAGAGGCAGCATGAGAAGGAGATGCTGACTCTTCGACAGAGTCATGGAGGTAATGGGGAAGGGAGTAACTTGACCCCAGAAGCACAAAAGGTCAGTAAATTTCTTCTGCAGTTTAAAGAGGGGGATAATTTTGATAGATTAATTCATATGTTTGAGACGGTATGTAAACAGTATGAAGTTGACCAAGGGCTCTGGGTATGGTTCCTGACCCCCTTATTCCATGGTAAAGCTATAACTGCATTTGCTAAAATGTCTGACATTGCATGTTTTGATTATACTGCTGTAAAGACATGTCTTTAAGAACTGTTTAAGCTAACACCTGAAATGTATAGGAAAACATTTCATGAGTATAGATGCAAGGTAGATGAAAGTGTGTGTGAATATGTTCCTGAATTGAGAACTTATTTACATAGGTGGGTGAGTGGATGTCAGTTCACCAGTTTTGATGGGCTGGCAGACCTTTTGGTGAAGGAACAAGCCCTTAGCACTTTGCCTGAGGATACGAGGATCTGGTTAGCTGATAGACAATGTGCTACTTCAGAAGAGTTGGGGAAGGAGGGAGACCTATACCTAGCAAGCAGAGCAACCCTGCACAGGAAGGGGACCCCAAGTACTGCTCATGGGTCTAAAGAAATGGATGGTGGGCAGCACAGACTGCCACAACAGCATCTGCCAGTAGCAGGGGAAGCCACTAGTCCAGGTACACATCCAGGACCTAGGGTTAAATGTTTTGAATGCAACCAGTGGGGTCATGTGACATACAGATGTCCACGGAGGCAAGGTGGGGAACAAAAAGTGAGGGACCCAGTAAGTGGGAAAGACAAAATGCTAATAGTAGGTTGTCTTGAGACAACAGGGGTACTAAACTACTGTCCTGCAGATGTCCTGAGAGGGAAGGATTTGGATGAGGAAGTACCATGTACTTATGCAGTTACACGCGGTGAGGCTAAGAGACAAGCATGTTGGTCTGGTAGCCTGGGGGAGACCCAGACAGACTGCATACCTGCAGCCAGGACTGGTGAGGTGGTTACTTCAGGGAGGAAGCTATGCAGTAGCAGTGAGACTAAATGTGAGTCACAGCTGCTTGTGGTTACTGATGTTCCCTTGGACAGAGTGACTGCAAAGGTAGAGGTGAGTAGTAGTACCCAGGCTGACAGTGAGGCACCACTGTCAGAGGATGCCAGACTTCTTGTGGAAGGGGAGCTGGGAAGGGTTACAAGGAGAGAGTTGAGACAGGCTCAGCTCTCAAACCCTACACTGCAAGGTCCAAGGCAGGTAGCTAGGAAGGCACCAGATTCTCAAGGAAAGGGGGAATCTGTATACAGGGACAAAGGGTTAATATACAGAGATTAGGCCCCTGAGGGAGGGCTAGAAGGTGATAGAGTACAGCAGTTAGTAGTGCCTAGAGCCTTCTCTCTGGCACTTCTAGCCATAGCCCATGATATTCCCTTTGCAGGTCATATGGGCATAAAATGTACAAAGAGGCATATTATGCAGAACTTGTATTGGCCTGGAATTTCCGGAGATGTAACAGGGTACTGCAGAATCTGCGAGCAGTGCCAAAAGGTAGGCAAGGCAGTAGACAAGGTGAGAGCAGACATTTCAGACGGTAACTATGGATATTGTGGATCCTTTGAGTACTCCAAGTTCCAGAAGGAAAAAGTATATCCTAGTGGTAGTGGATTATGGTACACGATACACTGAGGCAGTGGCTTTGTCCTCCATTGAGACAGAGAAGGTGGCAAATGCTTTGTTAGAGATTTTCAGCAGGGTAGGTTTCCCAAAAGAAATACTGACTGACAGATGTGCCAATTTCATGTCAGACCTGCTGGCTTGTCTGTGGAAGTCCTGTGGGGTGAAGTACATGAAGACCACCCCATACCATCCCCAGACTAATGGTCTTGTTGAAAGGTTAAGCTTTACAATCAAGTCCATGCTACAGGCATTTGCAGATCAGTTTAAGAGGGAGTGGGACAAATATTTGCCCCATCTGTTGTATGCTTACAGAGAGGTTCATCAGGAATACACAGATTTTTCACCCTTTGAGTTGCTGTATGGGCATAGAGTGAGGGGATCTCTAGATTTAATTCGAGATGAGTGGGAAGGTGAGTGTGAGTCTCACAAGGAGTCTGTTGTGGCTCACATCCTAAACCTCAGGACAAGGCTCAGGGAACTCATGGGCTTGGCCCAGGAGAACCTGACAGAAGCCCAACAATAGAAAAAGGTGTGATATGACAAGAATGCTCGAGGTAGACAGTATGCAGTGGGACAGCAGGTAATGGTTCTCATTCCTATCAGACACAACAAGCTGCAAGTAGCTTGGGAGGGACCCTACAAGGTGGTAAGAAAGGTAAGTGATGTTTACTACATGGTAGAACTGCTAGGCAGATGGCAGGAGCACAAATTGTACCATGTTAACATGATGAAACCTTAACATGATAGGGAGGCCCTTGTGCTGAGCATTTGCAGTGGATTGCAGGAGGAGTATGAGGTAGATCTGGGGACTGATCTCCTCAGTGAGGCTCTGACTGACACCTCAGTGGAAGGGTAGCAATCTCCCAGCAGCTATCTCATTCCCAGGTTCGAGAAATCTGAGCAGTGTTGCAGGAATTTGGGAACATGTTCACTGGGAAACCAGGGTGCAACCACCTAGTGCAGCACCAGGTGGCTACAGGACCCCAAAGGCCTATTAGGCAGGCCCCTTTATAGGGAGCCTAAAGGAGTCAGGCAGACCCTGAGGGAGGAGGTACAAGAGATGTTGGAACTAGTGGCAATTCAAGAGTCCAACAGTCCCTGGGCCTCCCCAGTGGTGCTGGTGCCAAAGAAGAATGGCAGCATAAGGTTCTGTGTGGACTTCAGGAAATTAAATAGTCACACAGAGTTGGATGCTTACCCCATGGCTAGGACAGATGAAGCCCTAGAGCTGCTGGGTGGGGCTAAGTACCTTACAACCATTGATCTTACCAAGAGTTACTGGCAGGTGCCCTTGACTCCCAGTGCTAGAGAGAAGTCAGCCTTTGTGACTGCTTTTGGCTTGTATGAGTTCACAAAGATGCCCTTTGGGATGAAGAATGCCCCAGCAAATTTCCAGAGGCTGGTAGATAATATCCTAGCAGGAGCAGGAGGGTTTGCCCTTGCCTAACTAGATGATATTGCCATCTACAGCCATTCCTGGCCAGAGCACCTTCAGCATGTCAGGGAGGTGCTGGGCAGACTACAGAGGGCAGGGTTGACCATTAAGCCAAGCAAATGTCAGGTGGGTATGGCAGAGGTCTCCTACCTAGGGCATAGAGTGGGGAGTGGTATGATAAGGCCAGAACCTGCCAAAGAATAAGCCATTCAGGCATGGCCTGCACTTGTTACTAAAAGCAGGTGAGGGCATTTTTAGGGACAGCAGGGTACTACAGAAAGTTCGTCCCTAGTGATAGTACCATAGCTGCTCACCTCATAGACCTGACAAGGAAGAACAAGCCAGATAAGGTAGTGGGGACCCCAGTATGTGAACAGGCATTCCAGAAGCTTAAAGAAGTTTGGGAGGACCTCTTGTGTTAGCCAGTCCAGATTACAGCAAAAAAAATTGTTGTGCAGGTGGATGCTTCAAACCATGGGGTGGGGGCTGTACTTAGCCAGATTTCTTCAGAGGGGGAAGAGCACCCAGTGGTTTATCTCAGTCATAGGCTCCAACCCAGGGAGGAATGCATTGCAGCTGTAGAAAAGGAATGTCTAGCCATAGTGTGGGCATTGCAGAAACGTCAGCCTTATCTGTATGGAAGGAAATTCACTGTTATGACAGATCACAACCCGCTAATATGGTTAAACAGAGCCAGCCAGCAAAATGCCAAGTTGCTAAGATGGAGCCTAGGGTTGCAAGCATATGATATGTCAGTGCAGCACAGCAGAAGGGTTAGCAATGCCAATGCAGATGGGCTCTCAAGACAGGGAATGGGGTAGGTATACTTGGATAGACCTAACCTACTCATGCAGCGTTTCTCAAGGGTCACTAGAAAAACTAGCTTGAGTTCTCCAGGGGGGGGGGGATGTGATGTCTCATAGAGATGGGTGAAGGCTGCCATCCTAGCCAGATAGAATTGTGCAGATAATGCTATCATTTGTAAATGTGAATGTTGAACTTAAAACAATGTGGCAACTTTGCCATCTGCTGTAAAGAAAGCTAAGTCAAGCATTTCTTGTTGGTCCTTTGAAATTAAAATTATTTCATCACTGCCTTTGATGTTTTACAAGTCAGCTCCAGTCCGGCTAGATGAAGGCTTCCTGCCTATTGTTTTAAGGCTAAAGTTAATGACCATAATTTACATGTGAAATGCCCTTTATTGCTCTAAGTATAAAAGAATGTAAATGCAGTTTCTGTCAGCCTGGGAATGCTAGGAAGGTGTAAAAGATGTAATGTTTAGCAGAACTGGAGTTTCAATTTAAACAGTGAGAACCAGAGATTATTAAGCATTTTTGTCTTGACATCCAACTCACAGCACTGCCTCTTGCTCAAATGTAAGTTATTTTAGAAGTGTGTGTTTTGTAGATAGCTAGAAACTATAAAGTTTAGACTAAATGTTTTTCTGTGATGTCAGAAATGTACTACTGATTTATTTTAAGTATTTCTGTGTGATCTCCAAACTTTTGACTGGCACTGTATAGTAGAAAGTATTGCCTTGTGGTTTTAATTATTTATTATTAAATTATGTTATTTTGTCGCTTCCATCTCCGGCTTACAAACCCCCTCTAAACCACAATCCTTTCTTCCACCACAATCAGCAAAGGGTTCACAAACCATAATTTCACCAGACCCACTCTTAGAAATGGCATTGGATAAATCACATTGCACTTCAACATTCATCTTTCTGATATTACCCGATTTGAAACCTTTTACATTTGTTTCAACATCAAATACATCACAATTTTCAATCACATTACTGTGTGTGCAATCCCTCCCCAATTATTTGGCAATCTGACAGTCTATTCGACATTTCAAAGACCATGCCCATATTGTTAATGGACTTACTACACACAACGAGAGATTGAGAGATTATTAAGATTAGAGATTAGAGATTGATGAGATTAATAACACCCTTATGGAATTGTCCATTTATTCTGATAATATTCAAGAAATTTCGTCAGGTAATAACATTGGAAACAATTTAAATGGTATGGAAAAGTTTAATGAACCTGGCTTGGCAATGGTTAATGATATAAGTAGGTATGACATGGTAGTAACTAATAGCATTGATAATGAAAGTGAAGGAATGTTGGAGTTATTGGTAGAATGTTTGGATAAACAGTTTGATTTTAGTGCGGAGGGCCCCGAGATAGTGGCCAATAGTAAAGGGGATTTCAAAATGTATAATTATTCCAAAATGGAAATTAATGTGAAGCATGCTGATTTTTTAGCAAAAGGTTTCACATTTGTCCCATGTAGAAATGGGAATTTGGTAGAGTCCCTTATTGATTTGAAGAAATATACAAGAAAATTAAACTTAAAAATTTGGTTTGGTCATGATTCAAATATGGGGGTGTCAGCATAAAGGTAAATGCAAAAAGCCTAGTATTTTAAACAAAATGGTGGAATTGTTTGAGAAAAAGAAATAAGGAAAATGTATAGGAATAATAGGAAGGCTGATTATTCGAATTTGACAGAAGAAGAAAAACAACTTATGTTGGGATTAGTTAAAGACCCCAACATCAGATTTATGAAGTCTGATAAAGGAAGTGGGGTGGTGGTCACGGAGAGAGGTGACTCTTGTGATGGCATGAGTAATATTTTAATGGATGAGTCATATGATGAAAGTTCTTTTAATGAAATTAGGGTGGCATACAGAAGGATTGATTTGGCACTGGATGACATGTTTTTTCAAGGCCAAATTGATGTGGATGAGTATCAGTATTTAAAAAAAATGAGTTTCCTAGGGTGCCAGACATATTTGGCATACCTAAGATACACAAAGGGCTGACTAATTTAATATTTCAGTCTATTGCGGATAGTAAAAGAAGCAAAACTTATTTTATTTCCAAGTTTTTGGGATTGAAAATTGTGATGTATTTGATGTTGAAACAAATGCAAAAGGTTTCAAATCAGGTAATATCAGAAAGATGAATGTTGAAGTGCAATGTGATTTATCCAATGCCATTTCTATGAGTGGGTCCGATGAAATTATGGTTTGTGAACCCTTTGCTGATTGTGGTGGAAGAAAGGATTGTGGTTTAGAGGGGGTTTGTAAGCCAGAGATGGAAGTGACAAATAACAATATAAATATGTATGGTACTGAAAAAGGAAATATTGTTTTCAATGTTGTTTACCATGGCAGTCCTACAGAAATGGACTTAGACCGAGAGGTTGAGGGGGTTGGACAAATTGGTTGTGATGAATTAGACAAGGGTGTTATTTATGAGATTAATAACACCCTTATGGAATTGTTCATTTATTCTGATAATATTCAAGAAATTTTGTCAGGTAATAACATTGGAAACAATTTAAATGGTATGGAACAGTTTAATGGACCTGGCTTGGGAATGGTTAATGATGTAAGTAGGTATGACATGGTAGTAACTAATAGCATTGATAATCAAAGTGAAGGAATGTTAGAGTTATTGGTAGAATGTTTGGATAAACAGTTTGATTTTAGTATGGAGGGCCCCCGAGATAGTGACCAATAGTAAAGGGGATTTCAAAATTTATAATTATTCCAAAATGGAAATTAATGTGAAACATGCTGATTTTTTAGCAAAAGGTTTCACATTTGCCCCATGTAGAAATGGGAATTTGGTAGAGTCCCTTATTGATTTGAAGAAATATACAAGAAAATTAAACTTAAAAATTTGGTTTGGTCATGATGCAAATATGGGGGGTCAGGGTAAAGGTAAATGCAAAAAGCCTAGTATTTTTAATCCGCCCATAAACAAAATGGTGGAATTGTTTGAGAAAAATTGTGAAAAAGAAATAAGGGAAATGTATAGGTATAACAGGAAGGCTGATTATTCGAATTTGACGTAAGAAGAAAATCAGCTTATGTTGGGATTAGTTAAAGACCCCACCATCAGATTTATGAAGCCTGATAAAGGATGTGGGGTGGTGGTCATGGAGAGAGGTGACTACTTAGATGGCATGAGTAATATTTTAATGGATGATTCATATGATGAAAGTTCTTTCAATGAAATTAGGGTGGCATACAGAAGGATTGATTTGGCACTGGATGACATGGTTTTTCAAGGCCAAATTGATGTGGATGAGTACCATTATTTAAGAAATGAGTTTCCTAGGGTGTAAAACATATTTGGCATACCTAAGATACACAAAGGGCTGACTAATTTAAGATTTTGGCCTATTGTGGATAGTAAAAGAAGCAAAACTTATTTTATTTCCAAGTTTTTGGGATTGAAAATTGTGATGTATTTGATGTTGAAACAAATGCAAAAGGTTTCAAATCGGGTAATATCAGAAAGATGAATGTTGAAGTGCAATGTGATTTATCCAATGCCATTTCTATGAGTGGGTCCGGTGAAATTATGGTTTGTGAACCCTTTGCTGATTGTGGTGGAAGAAAGGATTGTGGTTTAGAGGGGGGTTGTAAGCCGGAGATGGAAGTGACAAATAACAATATAAATATGTATTGTACTGAAAAAGGCAATGGTGTTTGAAATGTTGTTTACCATGGCAGTCCTACAGAAATGGACTTAGACCGAGAGGTTGAGGGGGTTGGACACATTGGTTGTGATGAATTAGACAAGGGTGTTATTTATGAGATTAATAACACCCTTATGGAATTGTCCATTTATTCTGATAATATTCAAGAAATTTTGTCAGGTAATAACATTGGAAACAATTTAAATGGTATGGAACAGTTTAATGGACCTGGCTTGGCAATGGTTAATGATGTAAGTAGGTATGACATGATAGTAACTAATAACATTGTTAATGAAAGCGAAGGAATGTTGGAGTTATTGGTAGAATGTTTGGATAAACAGTTTGATTTTAGTATGGAGGGCCCCGAGATAGTGACCAATAGTAAAGGGGATTTCAAAATTTATAGTTATTCCAAAATGGAAATTAATGTGAAGCACGTTGATTTTTTAGCAAAGGGTTTCACATGTGTCCCATGTAGAAATGGGAATTTGGTAGAGTCCCTTATTGATTTGAAGAAATATACAAGAAAATTAAACTTAAAAATTTGGTTGGGTCATGATACAAATATGGGGGCATCAGCGTAAAGGTAAATGCAAAAAGCCTAGTATTTTTAATCCGCCCTTAAGCAAAATGGTGGAATTGTTTGAGAAAAGTTGTGAAAAAGAAATAAGGAAAATGTATAGGTATAATAGGAAGGCTGATTATTCGAATTTGACAGAAGAAGAAAACAACTTATGTTGGGATTAGTTAAAGACCCCACCATCAGATTTATGAAGCTTGATAAAGGAAGTGGGGTGGTGGTCATGGAGAGAGTTGACTATTGTGATGGCATGAGTAATATTTTAATGGATGATTCATATGATGAAAGTTCTTTCAATGAAATTAGGGTGGCATAGAGAAGGATTGATTTGGCACTGGATGACATTGTTTTTCAAGGCCAAATTGATGTGGATGAGTACCATTATTTAAAAAAATGAGTTTCCTAGGGTGCCAAACATATTTGGCATACCTAAGATACACAAAGGGCTGAGCAATTTAAGATTTCGGCCTATTGTGGCTAGCAAAAGAAGCAAAACTTATTTTATTTCCAAGTTTTTGGATGTTTTGATGCAAAAAGCTTTGTCCTATTTTGATTATATTAGCAAGGATTCCTGGCAGTTCATTAATAAGTTAAATGGTATTGAATTATCAAATGATGTCTTTTTGGTTACCATTGACGTAGTTAACTTGTTTTCAATTATTCCCCAAGATATAGGGATAATGTGGTTGGAACAACAGCTTTATTAAACTAAAATGTTTGATCAAGATGAGATCAATAAAATAATTGTGTTAATGGAATTAGTGTTAAAGAACAACTACATTTGGTTTGAAGGGATTTATTACAAACAAGTTAAAGGAGTAGCAATGGGGGCTGCTTGTGCCCCCATTTTTGCCAATCTTATAATGTCATACTGGGAACAGGAGTATGTATTCAACAGTCAGTATAAGGGCCAAATTATACACTATACCAGGTTTCTGGACGATTTATTCCTGATTTGGAAAGGCACAGAGGACAGCCTTAAGGAATTCTTAACGTACATTAATGGAACTGTAGAGTTTTTTTCAAATTTACTTTTGAATATAATAACGAGCATATAGTTTATTTAGATGTTGATTTAACCATTGATTATGCCCAAAAGAAATTTTTAACTAAAATACACAGAAAAACAACTTTTTCTAATTCATATTTAGATTATGAGAGTTGCCACCCTGAATATCAAAAAAAGGAGTGGTGAAAGGCCAATTGATAAGGGTACCTAGGATGGTTAGCTCTGAAGCCGATTTTTTGGTTGAGTTGGATTTTGTTTGTCATATGTTCAAGCAAAGAGGATATCCTGATTGGCTTTTGGACGAGTTAACCAAAGAGGTTATTTTTAAGCGTAAACATGGGGTATACAAACCAATTTTGGGTTTTGGATTTGTTAGAAATACCAGTTACAAGAGACCAACGGATGACTTCAACTTGTCTTTGGTGCTAACATATAATGGGATGGCTAATTCCATTATTGAGGTGTTAAATGATCACTGGGAAATTTTGCAGTTTGATGTTGGTATAGGTTCTAAACTAGGTAAGAAGCCCAAGCATGTTTTTAGAAGAGATAAATGTAATAAGAACATTCTTGAGGGGGTGAGACCTGTACACAAAATAAATAGAAGAGTGGAGAATTTTAAATGTAATGCCTGTCCACATATATTTGAAACTGGTGATTATGTTAAAATTAATGGACAGAGGCTGCATATTAGGGGCCACTATAACTGTAATAGTAAAAGGGTGATTTATATGGCCAAATGTCAAGAATGTCCCATTTTTTATATAGGTAAAACTAGTAGGAAATTAAAAACTAGAATGGGTGAACATTTAGGTGACATCAGGTATGGTAGGGTAAGCAGTGCATTATTTAGACATATAAGTGAATACTCCACACATTGTTTTAAAATTTTGGTCCTGCAGCATCTTAATGAGGATGAAAAGGGGGTATTTTGGATGTACATTTAGATTTATTAGAACTGAGATGGCAATTGTTTATGGATGCCTCTAGGTATCCAGGTATAAATGAAACTATTAGTATTGCCAGTGTTCTTAAACTTGATCAAATTTCAGGTTAGTTTTTGGAGGGTTCAGTTTTAAAGAACATTTTTGATTTTTTAATTTACATTTTTTATTGAATAGAGACAATGTCATATTTTGCAATTAATGTTTTTATGATTTTAAATATGTGTTGGTGAATTGTGGCTTATTGGAAGCTATGATATTGCTTTAAGAATTTTAATTGTTGTTTAATTGAATAATTGATGGGTGTATTTAACTTGGTTGGGTAAGCTTAATTCTTTGTTCTGAAGAAGTCTCTGTAGTGGAGAGGAAAGCGCTTAACTATTTTTGGAATAAACTGTGGTGTCCTTTGGAGGGCTCACTTTCTTCTGTTTTAACCCTGATGTACAGACCTGATCATTGGAGCTCAGATAGAGGTCACTTAATGCATTTTAACATATTGATATGCCATGTATGTGATACACTTCTCTACCCATTTGGTGATATAGCTCTTTATGGACACATATGACAGTGATGATTGAATACCTCAGTGTGGATTTGTGTCAAATGCCTTGACCTGATCAAGTTCCACAAAATACTGTTGTCATCATGCTTGCCCTCAATGACCTCTTTGAGGACATCTATCAGATGTAATATACATGATATAGCATTAACAACTCACACAGGTTTGTTGTATACAACTGGAATATTACTAGTGTCCATTTTATAGAGGTCAATGATAACATGTTGGTCTACCTCACACTTGAGGAGAGCCAGAATGTCTCTGTATATGCATGGATTAGGTGCTGTCCCTGCAACTCAGATGGATGCATGTTGGTACACATCCTTCTACAGGAACATAGCCCCTGTGGGGGGGGGGGGGGGTTGAAGTGCGTATTCAACTGTATCAGGAAGGTGTATGTCCTGAGTCAGGTCATAGGTGATCTGTGATATTGTCACAACCTAGTGATTCTATGGGATAGCCCTGGATGAAGGTAAAGCAATGCATATTGCCTATCCTGACCTGGCCTAGAGTTTTGACACAATCCCCCAGGCAGGTATCATTGAAAAACCCTCCCAGCTGGGGATTAAGCATTACATCACTAGACGGGTAACAAATTGGTTCACTGACAGAACACATACTATGAACATTGGTGAATAAACTTGTACCAGTAGAGCTGTCACCACTGATAAAACCCAGGGATCTGTGTTTGGCCCTTCACTGTTTGTATTCTATTTCTTCATAGTTCAGGCTAAAATATATGGCCTTTGGCTTGCCAAGTTTGGTGATTCTTGCATATTGGGGGCAATCATTGATTCCATCAATGATGATAACATAGTACATGGGGAGGTAACACAGACAAATGATTGGTGACAAAGGCACGCAATCTACAAATAAATGCAGAAACGTGTCTTTTTTATGTTGTTCATCTGAAAAGTGGAATTCCCTTTAATCACAGCATTGGCAATCGTTTTGCTGTGCTAAACACCCAGTTGATAGCAATCTGAACTTCAGCCACCAAGTGTCCACACTGGTATTGAAAGCCTATATTGTGCACATCATAAGTCATGCCATCATATTCATATCTTAGGATTATATGATAGTACTGCACTCAGACCTCATCAGAACATTTCTGCAGTTTGTTTTAAGTAGTGGGGATATTTGTAGCATTTCCATATTCAGGCTTGTATTTGGGCCTAGTGTTTGTGGAGGCTGTGTGTTTGAGCACATATTCAGGGACATCTTGGTTCAGCCAAAGCCATCAGGCATTTCAGTGAGAGAGAATTGTTTGAGGTCATTGGCTGACTGAGGTCACCTGGACTACAGCTTAGACTAAGCACCTCATTGGTTCTTTTGAGATTTCTTTCTTAAAAGCTGTCTCAGGTTTCAACTTTCTGTTACCTAAGAAATTCAGTTGTGAGTGTTCTGCCATTTCACACTGAACTGATTGAAGGAAGGACACTGAGGAAACTCGGAGCTATAATATATAACATTAAGTATCCTATTTTTTGTTTATTTTGTTCTTTATTTCTTTGTTATTTATAGCACTTTGTGTACTGTGCATTTTTCTAGCTAGTTTCACTGTGTGTGAGTTATTAACTGGAAATTGTCCACTTTTATTAAGCATCTGTTGGGTTGTTTGTTTCTGAAAACTTGTTGCAGTTAAACTCTTTTTTCTAGAGGCTCCTTTAGCTGTTTAAAACTTTCATTTAAAGACTCACTGCTGCTTTTCAGACGTGAGAAACATTTCTGCAGTTTGATCTAAGTAATGGGGATATTTGTAGCATTTCCATATTCAGGCTTGTATTTGGGCCTAGTGTTTGTGGAGGCTGTGTGTCTGAGCACATATTCAGGGACATCTTGGTTCAGCCAAAGCCATCAGGCATTTCAGTGAAAGAGAATTGTTTGAGGTCATTTTCTGACTGAGGTCACCTGGACTACAACTTAGACTAAGCACCTCATTGGTTCTTTTGAGATTTCTTTCTTAAAAGATGTCTCAGGTTTCAACTTTCTGTTACCTAAGAAATTCAGTTGTGAGTGTCCTGCCATTTCACACTGAACTGATCGAAGGAAGGACACTGAGGAAATTCAGAGCTATAATATATAACATTAAGTATCCTATTTTTTGTTTATTTTGTTCTTTATTTCTCTGTTATTTATAGCACTTTGTGTACTGTGTATTTTTCTAGCTAGTTTCACTGTGTGTGAAGTATTAACTGGAAATTGTCCACTTTTATTAAGCATCTGTTGGGTTGTTTGTTTCTGAAAACTTGTTGCAGTTAAACTCTTTTTTCTAGAGGCTCCTTTAGCTGTTTAAAACTTTCATTTAAAGGCTCACTGCTGCTTTTCAGACGTGAGAAACATTTCTGCAGTTTGATCTAAGTAATGGGGATATTTGTAGCATTTCCATATTCAGGCTTGTATTTGGGCCTAGTGTTTGTGGAGGCTGTGTGTCTGACCACATATTCAGGGACATCTTGGTTCAGCCAAAGTCATCAGGCATTTCAGTGAAAGAGAATTGTTTGAGGTCATTTTCTGACTGAGGTCACCTGGACTACAGCTTAGACTAAGCACCTCATTGGTTCTTTTGAGATTTCTTTCTTAAAAGATGTCTCAGGTTTCAACTTTCTGTTACCTAAGAAATTCAGTTGTGAGTGTCCTGCCATTTCACACTGAACTGATCGAAGGAAGGACACTGAGGAAATTCAGAGCTATAATATATAACATTAAGTATCCTATTTTTTGTTTATTTTGTTCTTTATTTCTCTGTTATTTATAGCACTTTGTGTACTGTGTATTTTTCTAGCTAGTTTCACTGTGTGTGAAGTATTAACTGGAAATTGTCCACTTTTATTAAGCATCTGTTGGGTTGTTTGTTTGTGAAAACTTGTTGCAGTTAAACTCTTTTTTCTAGAGGCTCCTTTAGCTGTTTAAAACTTTCATTTAAAGGCTCACTGCTGCTTTTCAGCTGTGAGAAACATTTCTGCAGTTTGTTTCCCACCCTCCCTCCCTGTTGGTAAAGTGTTTTTATAGTTGGTGGATTTGCAGTTGCCCGCCCCTAGTGTAAAGTTGATCTGGGACCCTCCTCCAAGTCTAGTGTCATTACCTCATTCTACCCAGTACAGGCAGAACATTTGAGAAGGCCAATCAGCTTAGTTTCTGCTACTCCTTTCTCTCTTTCCTTTCTCTCTTTCCACTTAATTTTTTTATCTGCTTTTACTGTATTTGTGTTTCTTCCTACTTTATTTTGCTTTTGCGTCATCTTAAAAGTACTCAATTGTATTTATTACTGCCTGGTGTAACTCATTCTAAGCCTTTTAGTTTAAGCACTTGGGCTTCAGACCAGTTGTTTTACATTAAGAAGGTTTGTGGTCTGCACTGTAGTGGCAGAACAGGTAGCTTACATCCTTCTAAGTTGGGAACTGCTGATTGAGGGCTCAGTGTCTGTTATTCTAAAAGTGTATTAATTCTGGTTTAAGCACTTGGGCTTCACACCAGTTATTTTACATTAAGAGGGTTCGTGGTCTGCTCTCTTGTGGGAGGAGATGCTAGACTCTGCCCTTCTGAGCTGGGAATTTCTGGTTAAAGGCTTATAGTGCCTGCATATTTGAACTGCTTCTTACTGAAATTGGTACACCTTGTTTGCTGTAGCATAGACTAGATCCAGGCCTGCTGAATCTAGCTTTGTTTGTATAACTTGATCACTAATCCAGGCATTCTTTAAAGTATTCAATTGTATTTATTACTGCTTGGTAGTAACTTGATTAAAGTGTAGCCATCATTCTAAGTCTTTTGGATTAAGCACTTGGGCTTCAGACCAGTTGTTTTACATTAGGAAGGTTTGTGGCCTGCACTGTGGTGGCAGGACAGGTAGCTTACATCCTTCTAAGTTGTGAGCTGCTGATTGAGGGCTCAGTGTTTGTTATTCTAAAAGTGTATTAGTTCTGGTTTAAGCACTTGGGCTTCAGGACAGTTATTTTACATTAAGAAGGTCCGTGGTCTGCACTCTTGTGGGAGGAGAGGCTGGACTCTGCCCTTCTGACCTGGGAATTTCTGGTTAAAGGCTTATAGTGCCTGTATATTTGAACTGTTTCTTACTGAAATTGGTACACCTTGTTTGCTGTAGTATAGACTAGATCCAGGCCTGCTGAATCTAGCTTTGTTTGTATGCTTGTTGTTTGTTTGCTTGTTATTTCCCTGAAACGCTAATTCCACCTAAAACGTGGCTTTTCAGCGCTTCTGTGGATCCCCAGTGATATCTGCATTGCTTACTGTGCTTATTTCCTTGTTTCACTTGAAAGAAAGTTACTGTTTGTCGTTTTTGCATTTAAGTTACCTGTAACACATTGCATTTAAGTTACCTGGCACTTGCTCACTTAAGCAATTATATAAGTCAGCACTAAAAAATGAAAAGAACTACACCCTCACAAACTCCCCTTGAGTACCTTGTTCCCCATTGGCCCTTTTTTTCAATTATAAAGGAATTCCCAATACTATTCTAGCATGTCCAAAGGTCAGTTGTCAATCTCCTCTCCGGTCCAGCTGGTGAATCTGGGAATCTTGAGGCAATGTTACAACTGCCTCATGTATACAGACAACCCTCTCCTCCTCCCAACAAATTTCAACACATGTGAGAGATGCAACCATATAGCCAAACTGGAGGCTAAGCTCTCTCAACTCAGTACTGGCGTAACCAGACAGGAGGAGAAGGAAACCACACTCACTACAATTCCAGTCTCACATAGACCTACCACGACAGCAAACCAAACACATAAAAACACAAAAACATACTCGGAAGCTCTAAATAAAAATCTGCCAAAGCAGCAGAGACCAACAAAACAGACACCCAAACAACCGCTACCCCAAAACAAAACACGTGCAACACAAATCTCACAAAGCCAGTGTGCGGAACAGTCACAGCCCTTAAGGCTAAACAACACACCTGATGCACTTGCAATAGGTGACTCTATCGTCAGGCACACTGACGTCCCGCTCACCAGGCTGAACAAGGAGAAGGTCACGGTGAGCTGCCTGTAGGGCGATAGGATCCACCACATAACACAAGCACTCAGGTCACTCCAAGGCAAGTACAAATATGACTCAATCATTGTTCATGCTGGTGTGAATGACCTGAGACGTACCTCCCTGGACTACATGAAAAGAGACATAGAGGAGCTCTCTGAGCATGTAGCCCAGGCCGGTATGACCCTGACCTTGAGTAGCATCTTACCCTCACCAAAAATGATGCCACAATATGAAGACAAGATGATCAATTTCAACAACTGGCTTAGGTATTGGTTTCATTCAAAGGGGATCCAATGCCTGTCAGCCTGGGATGACATGCTCGACAAGCCATGATTCTTTGCTAGGGACGGCTTGCACCTGTCACCCCTGGGCTTTCGGATATTGGCAAAGGCTCTTGCTACCCCCATAGTGCCTTTTTTAGGCAAGGCTCAAAAGACAAACCCACCTCCATAGGTATCACAAGGGATAAGAAACTAAGAGTAATGCTACTCAATGCCAGAAGTCTAAACCTCAAGATGCACGCACTCGAAACTTTCCTTAGCATGGAGAACATCGATATCTGTGCAGTAACAGAAACCTGGTTCAAGGCTCCCGAGAGCACCCCAGCACTACCAGGTTATACCTCATACCATGCTTTTCAGCCCCAAAACTTGGACCGAACCACAAAAGGAGGGGAGTATCAATATTCGTCAAAGATACCCACACCTCCAGGTTAGTGGCACAACACAAAGCATCAGAGACTATCCATGTGCAACTAACAGTGGGTAAAACTGCCTTCCAGTTTATAGCCTGCTACAGACCACCCTCCCAAACCCAGGAACCCCACTCGGCCTTCCTGAGAACACTGGAAAATATGAAGGTCTCTCCAAACACCATTATATTGGGTGACTTCAACTACCCAAACATAGACTGGGAGCATTACTCTAGCTCCAACACCCTAGCCCAAAGGTTCCTAGAATTTATAAACTCAAATGCTATGGAACAACTTGTTACCACTCCCACAAGAGGGAAAACATACTGGACCTGATCATCACCAACATGGGGACTCTATGCTCCAGACCAGAAGTGTATCCCTCACTGGTAAGATCAGACCATAAACTAATCTCACTGGATATTCACATCCTGACCCCACCCCCTGCCCAGAAAACCACAGTGAAAAACTTCTCTAAAGCAAATTTCACACTCCTTAAAACTGAGGTGGAATCCTTCAAAGCCCCCGGGCCTGTGGAAAATACGGCCCAGACCGCAGAATCCTTTATAAACGCATTCTATGAACACCTTCAGGAATGCATGGATCATGCAATCCCAAATAAAACCAAGACCCAATCCTCCAAAGGCAGACATCGTGTCTGGTGGACCCCAGCCATAAACAAACTATACAATAGAAGGAGGAAGCTACTACATGATAGAGCAAAATCCCAAAAAGGGAAGGCATCTCTGATCAGTATTAGCAAAAAACTATGGGCACTCATAAAATAGTCTAAGGCCAGCTTCGAGGGAAAAATTGCACAGGACACTAAGGATAATCAGAAGGCTTTCTTTAGTTATGTTAGGAACCTGGGTGGGAATTCCCAGATATGCTCAGAATTAGTCCAAAATGACAAAAAATATACCAAACCCACAGACATTGCCAACTTCCTAGCTGACAGGTTCAGTGCAAACTCCCCCCCCTCCTCACCAAAAGGGCAAATATCTATCTCAGCAGAGTGCTGCCCCCCCCCGACATCTCAGATGCTCAGGTAAGAGCCGCCCTCTCCAAAGCAAAAAACACAGCATCAATGGGACCAGATGGTGTCCCGGGCTGTGTCCTACATGAACTCCAAGAAGAGCTAAACCCAAATATAAAACTACTGTTCAATATCAGCCTTACTACAGGATATGTACCCAAAGAGTGGCGTACAGCAACAGTGGTCCCTCTCCACAAAGGTGGTGCCTCAACGGATCCTGGAAACTATCGCCCCATAAGCCTGACTAGCTCGGTCTGTAAAGCTATGGAAAGGATCATCATGGACCTCATAAATAAAGATATTGGGGACCTACAGACACTGGATCCTACCCAGTTCGGCTTTGTTAAGGGCAGATCCTGCCTCTTAAACCTGGTCGATTTCTTTGAAACAATCACCAAGGCCATTGACGAGGGGAAGGTGGTCCACACAGCCTACCTGGACCTCGCAAAAGCCTTCGATACAATACCCCACTCGGGCATTATAGATAAGCTCACCAGCTTAAATATAAACCCCTATGTCACTAGATGGGTTGCAAACTGGCTCAAGGACAGAACCCACATGGTTAGAATTGCTGGAGCCATGTCAGACTCCAAACCAGTTACAAGTGGCGTCCCACAAGGCTCAGTCCTGGGACCTCTCTTGTTCGTTATATATTTCTCGGAGGTACAGGCCAACACGGAAGGACTGTGGCTGACCAAGTTCGCAGATGACTGCAAACTGGGTGCCATAATCGACTCTCCAGCTGACACTGGCATCCTCCAAAAGGGCCTCATAGAAACAGACAACTGGTGCCAGAGCCATGGCCTCAAGCTAAATGCCAAAAAGTGTATAGGCATCCCCTTTGACAAAAACAAAGTGCCCACAAATTACCACATAGGTGGTAATCCATTAAGTACAGAAGAAGTAATTAGGGACCTGGGGACCCAAGTTGATAGCAATCTCTCATTTAACAACCATGTGGCCAAAGTGGTTAGAAAAACATTTTATATAGCCCACCTAATCATGAAGGGATTCACATCTAGATCAGGGGAGGTCATCATGCCTCTTTACTCATCCCTCATCAGGCCCATAATTGAGTACAATGCCCCTTTTGGGATGTACCTTACCAGACACCTGCAGCAACTAGAAAGACCCCAAAAGCACCTCACCAATAGGATCAAAGGGCTCAAACAGATGCCATATGCTGCCCGGTTAAAGAAACTCCAGCTCTACTCAGTGGCATACTGCCTGCTCAGAGGCGATCTGTGCCTGACGTATAAAGCCATGTCCAACCCGGAATTAATGGACATGCTGCACCTCAGAAAATCCAAATCCCATCGAGCTATGTGCTTGAGAGACTTGAACCTCAGCACTGAAATAAATAGGACATGCTGGCGGGACATATTCATAACCCAGAGGCTCCCTTCACTCTGGAATAAAATCCCAGTCCAGGTTAGGCAGAGTCCCTCATTGACTCTCTTCAAGAGGAATCTTGATGAGTGGATGGGAGATCATAGGTTTACCCCGGGTATCACTTCTGTGTCACTGTTAGACAGAGACACAGTATACTAACCTCGAAAAAGGGCATAGCACAATTAATTTAAAATGGGTGGTGAAAGCCAAACACACTTTGGCTAGGCTTATAAATGCCCTAGGGCAGATAGCCTAGTATGAACCTATGAACCTATGAACCTAAGAACACTAATAGAGTATAATGCTCGCTTTTGCATGTACCTCACCAGACACATCCAGTAGCTGGAGAGACCACAGGGCTTTCAAATAAAGAAAACACAGGGCCTACAAACCATGTCATGATGAATTATGTATAGATTAAAAGCCATGTCACTGTAATATCTCTCACATAGGATGAGGTGACATCTGCCTGGCCTCCAGGCCAGTCTCTGACACTGCCCTAGTGGGAGTAATGCATATCCACAAATCTGATATAGCTGATGACATCAGCAGTGTCTCTTGAGGAGAATATGCTAACAACAGTGTCCTACATGGTGGTGTAAAATGCTGTCTATAATGTCAAGCAAGAGTGCACACACACACACACACACACACACACACACACACACACACACACACACACACTTGCGTGTGCACAGTTGACTGCAGTGAGAATAGAACCCCTACCTACCTGAGGTACACAGACCCCAGAACACAGTACTTTACCTGAGCACCATGGCACAAATCTGACTTAGAGTGTCTCAGACAACACTTTCTAGCTGATGACATCAGTAGGGTATGTTGAGGAGAATATGGTAATAACAATGTCCCACATGCTGGTGTAAAATGCTCTCTGTAATGTCAAGCAAGAACACACACACACACACACACACACACACACACACACACACACACACACACACACACACACACACACACACACACACACACACACACACACACACACACAGTTGACTGCAGTGAGAATAGAATCTCTACCTATCTAAGTACACAGACTACAAAACACAGTAATTTGTGCCACTGCACAAGTTGACTTTTACAATAATGCAGGTCAACCAATAGTAGATAACATCAGCAGGCCATGTGGGAGAAAAGAGGTTGGGATGCCTGCATGAAATGAATATGTAGGAATGTGCAAGTATCAAACTCAGTCAAACCATACACACACACACACACACACACACACACACACACACACACACACACACACACACACACACACACCAAGTTGACTGCAGTAAGAACAGAACCTCTACCTATTTAACATATATAGACTACAGAACACAGTGCTTTTCTCAAGCACCATGACACAAGTCTTATTTTTATAAGAGTGAAGGTCAATTTGTACTCGATGACATCAGCAGGCCATGTGGGAGACAAGAGGTTGGGAGGCCTGCATGGAATGGATGTGTAGGAATGTGCAAGTATCAAACTCAGTCAAACCATACACACACACACACACACACACACACACACACACACACACACACACACACACACACACACACACAGTTGACTGCAGTGAGAATAGAATCTCTACCTATCTAAGTACACAGACTACAAAACACAGTAATTTGTGCAAGTGCCACTGCACAAGTTGACTTTTACAATAATGCAGGTCAACCAATAGTAGATAACATCAGCAGGCCATGTGGGAGAAAAGAGGTTGGGATGCCTGCATGAAATGAATATGTAGGAATGTGCAAGTATCAAACTCAGTCAAACCATACACACACACACACACACACACACACACACACACACACACACACACACACACACACACACACACACACCAAGTTGACTGCAGTAAGAACAGAACCTCTACCTATTTAACATATATAGACTACAGAACACAGTGCTTTTCTCAAGCACCATGACACAAGTCTTATTTTTATAAGAGTGAAGGTCAATTTGTACTCGATGACATCAGCAGGCCATGTGGGAGACAAGAGGTTGGGAGGCCTGCATGGAATGGATGTATAGGCATGTGCAAGTGTCAAAATACTGTCGATCCTTGGCATTGGAGCAGTAATTATTGGATACACCCTTCTCTTCTGCTCGTCTGGCTAGACACCCACAGACAAAGTTGGCTGCAGTGAAAACAAAACCCCTACCTAAGTACACAGACTACAGAACACAGTACTTCACACAAGCACCATGACACAAGTCTGATTTTTACAAGTGTGCAGGTCAACTTATAGTAGATGACATCAGCAGGCCATGTGGGAGATAAAATGTTGGGAGTCTTGCATAGGTTCATAGGAGGCAACTAGCCTAATGGTCCTAGGGTGTTTACAAGTCTAACTGTGTAAAAGCACAAGTACCCTTATTTAGATGATCATTATCAGAGAAATTTTGTGAGCAGCACCAAATGGCCCTGTCCATAAGGGACATAGGTGCCACTCCAGAGGTGACTTTACAATCAGCCAACCAGTGATCAAGATTGCGCTGGAACAGGTCATTGAAGAGCACTGCTTCACACATGGCTGGAGCATATTACAGAGGAGTGTCAGTCAATGGGGGATATATCTGTGTCCCCAGCATGTTCTTTTTATATCACAGACTTGGTAGGGAACCTTGGAGCAATTTATTATTGTCCTGTTTGATTTGAAAATGTTGAGAATTTCCAGAAGGGTAGGGTCTGAGACTGCTCTGTAAGCCAGGCATAGGTCACCTGTCAGCAGCCTGCATGATACTGAACACAATGACAGATCTTTTAGTCTTTCCATGTATGTCATGTTTGGAGGCCCTTGATTCAGCCATCACAAAACTTTGTGTTTTCTCCAATTGCTGCTGATATCTGGTTAAGTACAGACAGAAGGGAGCATTGCACTCAGTGGTCTGATAAGCATAGAGTACAGCAGAACTGTGGCCTTCTTGGTCTTGGATGTGATGTGCATATGTATGAGCTGCACAATGCAGAATGTGTCTCACCACTATGGGCACATATTGATGAAAGTGTAGATTGCTATCAACATGTCTCAAAACACTGTGTTGAGCTTAGAGGGGTGCTATGTATATCATAATTAGCAAGGGTCCTTCATTGTCAAAGGGGACAATGAGGCATTCTTTGCTTTAAGATTCAGTCTATGAGTTTGGAATCAATTATCTGTCCATGTCAGCCCCTTCTGTAATATGTTACCATCATTGGAGGTCTCTATATGAGTGAATCCAGTTAACAGTCATCTGCAAACTTAGGAAACCACAGGTTATTTACTGTTGCCTGTGCTTCAGGGAAGCATTTTCCAGCCAGTTGAGGTCCCAACATAGATCATTGTGGTATTCCACTGGTAAGTGGGCTATTGTTAGAGGTGCATGCCCAACTTTGAGAGTGTGTGTTCTGTCAGTGAGCCAGTTGGCTATCCATCTAGTACTGCATGACTTAATTCCCAGATGGAAGAGCTTCACTATGAGACATTAATGGAGGATAGTGTCAAATGTCTTGGATAACTCAACATGGGTGGCAGGTCCTGTTATCCTCATCCAACTCTTTGGGGCAGTATCAAAGAAGTACACAAGGTTCAATAAGCAAGATATAAAAACAGAATGGATTGGGTCAAGCGTGTTGAAGGTCACCTATGTCCCTGTGGATAAGCTCCATGATAAGTTCTTCCCTAGGTTGCAGATGAGGCTTTTTAGGCTTATGGGTCAATAGTTGTAGTTCTGCATGTTACCAGATTGATGTGAATTGCATATCACACAACATTTAATATTACTTTCTGAAGTGTAGGTAACATATTTGTGGAAAAAGTACTAAGACACCAAGGCTGCAGTGCTTGGGGGGATGGCAACACATGCTTGTATTGACAATATGTGACATATTGTTAGATAGGACCTTCACTTTGTAATGTTTCCACAAGTAATTTCATATCATAGATAGTAAAAGGTCAGTAAACAGCAGGAAGAAGGAATACATAATTATATTACTTTTCCACTGTGAGTCGAGCAGTGGGTTTTCGTGATGGTTGGCACAATGTTTAAGCATGTAAGATACACATGTTTGTGCATAGCTAAGCAGTGCACAAACACAAGCTGCAGTGCTAAAGTCTGACAGTTAGTATTGAGTCTATGCAATATACCTGTTAAACTGACTCTGTGGCAGCATGTGTTAATGCAATGATACATTCCTTTTTGGGGACAGATGGTACTGGGTTCAAATCCAGGTCTATCTAATACTTTTAAATACTTTTAATTAAACATTGATAATGTGATGATATGAATTCTTTATAGTACATGCATTGCTTTATGTTGGCATAAACTGGGTTAAGTGGCATTCTACAGAGGTAACTGCATCATTTTGCTTCTGTTCACCATTGCCGCACATTGGTGGGTGATGCACATCTCTGCTAAAACATGGGCCTGAAAAGTGAAGGGATCCATTGCTTTTGCAAAAACGTATGTGTTGTGTGATTCTATTTTTTGAGTAGATTAATGGTGTTAAAATGGGGTAGCTAGGAAAGTGGTGAAATGAGAATCAAGCAGGGGAAAAAACAAAGGGAAAGCAGGACAGAAATGTGCAGGAAGGAGGTAGGAAAAAACCTAAGCTATCTATTTCTTTAACAGTGTAAAATGAAAATATGTGCTGAATATTAACTGAATTTGGACTGTCACTTCTAGACAGAGAGGGGTGACCACAATACAATCATGTTGTATAGCCAATTAGACTTAATCGGGTGTGTCAAGAAGACATATGTGCAAAATAGAGAACTATGTATGGGATGATTTTTTTTTTTGTGGGACAGGTGTCCATTTATTTTTTTATTTTAGACAGAGAGGAATGTTGGGAAAGGGACGTAGGTATGTGTGAGTCAGGTAAGTTGGGTAAGAGAGGAAGCAATTGCAGGCAGACAAGACAAACAAGAAAAGAGACAGGGATGGTGATGAACACAAAAAGTTGGGGGACACCATGACTGGAGTAAGGTTGGGCCCACGGCCATTAACGTTGGAGATAGCGAGAATTGAGTCCTCAACTACTGGACTGTCATCGCCATCAACTTACTCAATAGGTGGCTGGAGTGCTTGATGTCTCCTCCTCCTCCTTCTTCAGAACATGAGGGAGTGCATGCTCTCCATCTGATGTAGTCTTGCACAAATGGTGCAGTGCACCACCCTATGCATCATCCCTGGTAAATCGCTGTGGGTGATGAAATCACCACCTCTGTCACTCAAAGGGTGCCACTGGACTAGTCTCTGGGTCAGGAATACCTGATGGTGAAAGGAGTGCAGGGGTAGCAGAGGCAGTGTTGCTAAGTTGTCTCAAGACATGACGGGCATCAGTGCTGCAGCCTGTGGAGCAGGAGCAGGCTGATACAATGGGGCTAGACTACCTCACTGTGCTGTGGAGCATTTAGTGATGTGGTACACATGGATAAAATGGACACATTTTGATGACATATAATAAAAAGAAAAACAAGGAAAGAAAAAAGAAAAGAAACATATGAAAACAATATTTTTAACAATAAAATTAAAAAAAAAATAAAAAAATATTTATAAAATAAAATAAAAATAAAAAAAATTAAAAAAGAGAGATAAGGGTTGGGGTGAGAGAAAAAAGATAAGATTAGTACAATCATGCGTGACATACAATGCATTAATACAATTATACAACTCTATTATCTTAAGTTTTACATTTAAGTCTACCTCCTAAGAGATACACATTATACTACAGATTACTGCAAGTAGTCTGTGAAATGTGCCTATATTGCACATGTGTATGTTCCAGTTATACAGATTACAGTTTACAGTAGGGTATTATTGTCACTGGTATACAGGTTTTAATTTAATGTAAATATTATTGAAGAAATAACAGTATGGTATAATTGTGAATTGTGGTATTTGAACCCACAACCTCTAACTAAACTCTAATGTTGATCTCATACAATTGGTTTGTGCTACAGACTAATGCATGCATACTTGCTTTTGCAATGGTGATATGCATGCTCAATTTGATACAACTCTATAAAACACCAAAAAAGCTATCTTTAACTTTAATGCTTCAGTTATACTTCTCTAGTGCTACATGAATACCACTTGCTTCCTTCAGTCTCTCCAATTTAGCCCCATGGGCTAGGACATTGAACTCCCTATCAGTGGCAGCTGGGGAAGAAACAGAACAGAAGATTATTATGTATACCAGTCTTGCCTATATTTAGCTTTCTAAGTCTTGCAAGTACTCTTTGTAGTTGATACTTATACAGGTGTGGGATGTTCTCACTCCTAACTTCCTCAATCCAGTGGTCAAAAGTATCCATCCTCCTCCTCTGTAGGTCATTGAAATGATGTCTCCATTGCTCTCCAGTGCGTGGGATACCAGTGGCACTGGATACAGCCTTGGCTAAACTATTCCAAGCCTCAGTCTTGTATTGGGAGCCAGAATTGTCCCCATGCAGAAGCCTGTGGATGTGATGTTTTACTAGGAGTCTAATCCTGGACTCCTGGGCACCCTATCTCTGTGCCCTAAATCTGGCACCTTCTCCACTAATACCAGCCATGTCTATTAACAGATCTAGAGCAATGGAGACTGATGCTTTCCCACCAATTCCAGTTATTGTGTTTACTGGAGTGTGCACATTGAGCAATGCATTTCAGTGATGGTGCATGGAGAGCAGCAGTGCCAAGCAGTGAGCAATGAAATAATTGCAATTGGAAGATTAATCTCATAACACAATAATAGTGTTTCATCCTTTATACGTATAATTAAGATCAGCTCCACTATCTAAAGTGTTATAACTGAGACTGAATAGAATAGAAAGTGGAACAATAGTAAAAGTGTATGGTATCCTTTATTAAAATCCAGGACCATGTGTATAGCAGTCCTGCACTTATACCCATTGCCACAAGAAAGTTGAAATAACAGTTGTTCATGTTTCAGTTTAATGCTATCACCTGCAATTTCACAACAGTAACAAAAAGGTTGCACACCTTGTATTAGAACTCAGGACCATCTGTACTCTAGTACTACACTTACAACTGCTGCCACAGGACTAGTTACTTGACATTCCATAATTTAATAATCAATCTTAATGTGTCTCTGTTAATCACCATGCAATGCTTCTTAGTGGGTTTGTGTTTAGCCAAATAGAATAAATTGAAAGTATCTGGTTTCTATTTTTGGCTGTCTGGGTCCTGTCTGTTTCATGGGTGGTCCAGTTGTCCAGTTTGCACACTTTTGCACTTTGCACAAGCAAGATAAGCACAGCCAAACTTGTCATTGATTTTCACCATTCCTGTGATTACACTACACTCCGGATTGTGCAATTACTGCTCCCCCAAAAGAACAATAATTAAAAAAAAAATAAGACAAGAAAAGGAAAAAAAGGGACAAGTAGTTGAAATGAGGAAACCTCAATCTATGATATACACACTAGAAAATGATGGTTCACACAAGAGATGTCTACATAGATCTGGATTTGAACTTTCACTCCAATAAACCTTCAGAACACAGGATGGGTTCTTTATCCCACTTTGCCATACAAACAGCTTTTCAGCAAGGAACTGAAATCATTCTGCACACAACTGACTGAACATAATCTACAGTGATATGAACCATACAACTGCTAATTGTAGATTTATTATTTTTGGATGTGTGCACTTAGTGACCACACAACCTGTTGTGATTATTGCTTGCAAATATGCAGCTCTGTCCTATCTCTCTGTATTTGTTGACCATTCTTCAGTTATCTGACCAGTAATCTGAGACATGCAGTCTGTAAGCCATTCTATATCATTGTCCTTAAAATCTGTGAGTATATTAACTGTAAATAATAATGTGTAGTAGTCAACAAATGAATGGCAGGTTGGAAATTAAGGAACACTACCTGTGAATTGTGTGCTGCTTATTTACCTTTCCAACTTTACATCTAACACTTTCCAGATCTAACCTGATACACTCACTGGATGTAAGGTAACTTTGGCTTTGGCCTTTTAACTTTGGTAACAAGGCAACATTGCTGTTATGTTTTCCTTCTACAAGCCAGTAATCATTCAGAGTTGCAAGCCATTAAAAACAAATACTAAGGGAATGCCTGCACTATGTTTACATTTTGTACATGGATGAAATTATTTGGGGTTCAGCAATTCTAATAAATTCACACCTCATTTGCTCTTCTCCATGATAGCAGCCCTGAGTCTACACCATTATAAAAAGGTAACCATCTAACTAGGCAAACTAATGGTGAGGAGACTTGTTTATGTGGAGAAGATTGAACATACGCTATTTCTTCAGGATATATCTTTACAGAGGATTATTGAACTTCAGAAGGTATGCTTGCATTTTGTCAGCTACATACTGCAGATGTTGGAATTTACTTAAGAACAATCTGAAGCAAAGGCTGTTACATTTTTATCTGTATGCATTACTTAGAAGTGCACTGATGCCATGGGCATGTTTGTCAATACATTTCACAGGTAGCATGATTGCCAATACCTTAAAATGGATTGTTCTGTGATAAATATGTGCAAATGTTTCAGGGACAGTTCCTTTGATAGCATATTTAGCATTTCAAAGATGGTTTGTTAGCAAAATGTGTAATTTGACTGTTTTTTTTTTTTTGAGTTGGGGAGAAAGCTGAGTTACTGTTATGGCGCAAACAAGGATATGTCGATATTGTAACTCTCCTATTCTTGCATTAAGCCTGATGTTTGTATTTCACATCTCTAGACTGTTTTATGTTGTGCCAGTGGGTAATACTAAGAGGCTGCCTTTAATGTTTAATCTGGGAACAGTTATTTGCAGTTATGTGATACTTATGTGGATTATACTTCTATTTTCTTTTGGGACACCTAGGAGTATACCAACCAGGTGTGTCAATCCTTGGAAAACCCCCTTCACCAGTGCTGAGAATCAGGTGATAGTCGATACCTTTATGCAACATGGTTTCTTCATGCTTGAAAGGAGGTGGGAAGATATTGCACACAGAATGCAAAGTTGGTGCCAGATTGAGGATGATGTGAATGATGTGGATGGCCACAGCAGGTCATATAAGCAGATGCACCACAGGACCACTGAAATTAACACATCTTCACAAAGAAGAGCAACTGCAGTGGGCCATGACCAGATGGTTACCTGGGGAGTGTCTGCTATTGAGCCATCAGTAACACTGAATGAAGAGCTCCTGGCCACTCTCAGGGATGAGACAGCTTCCAGAAGAATGCAGAACAGCATGTGCTTGACATCAGTCCCACAGTGTCAGGGACTTTAAGCATGTCCCAGGAGGAGCTTCCAGGTAGGCTTTGGTATCTCAACAGTTGAATAGTGTTGTATAGTAAAGCAATTAAAAGCAATAGATTACTTCTGTGTCACAAGAATTTTCTTTTTGGAGGGAATTGAAGATTGCTACAGTTAACAACACATTCTAATGATTTGCTTAGGTTGGAGTTGTCAGCCAAGTTCTTGTTGAAAGTATAGTTAATGGACATATAATGGGGTAAAAGTATTACTCCCTGTGTTACTGTTAATTGTGATGATGTTGCCCTTATATTTTGCTTAATTCCTTCCAGGGCCATCTGACTTGCAGAGGAGAATACCATCTGCAGATGGTAAGTCAAATATTTTTTTGTCAGTACTGGTGAGCAATTTAAAGAGATATTTTAGTGTGTGATGTTGATGTCAGACCTGTTGTGTGTATTGCTGTACTGTATGTAATAGTGGTACCACTGTTAGTTTGTTAGCATTTATTAGACAATAGTAGTGTAGGTATTAATTCTTTCCTGTGTTTCTGTTTTTCATCACATGTGATTATGACAGTAGACATGTGGGATATCTGCCACCTGATTTCAGTGTATCAGCAGACTCTGGTGGCCAAACAGAAGCACAGTCTGGGAGTGCAGAGGATGAATCTGACACTGATGTTGACATGCAGCCAACCCCTGCAATTCCATCAGACACAGAGAGTAGGCCTTTGTCTACCCATTCCAGTGAGCCAACAGATATTGGACAGGTGGAGGGGGAGACAATCAATCAGGGAAGTGTGGCTACTGTGGTTTCAGTGCCTGTTTACTCTGGCCATAGCCAAAGTGTGAGTGAGGAGCTATGCAAGAGGGTTCTTAGGGTCACTCAGGGGAGGACTGCTGTCCCTCCTTCACCTGATCCATGTGTGTCTTCCCGTACCACTCAGCATATGTTTAAGGCCATCATAGAGGCACAGGAACATCCCCATAGGTGGTCCAGACAAATTTCCAGGGTTGCAGATGTGGGACAGATTGAAATGCATCACTGCCACAACAGTCTTGCCTATCCAATGGATCGGATGAATTACACATTGAAACGAGGGGTGTCTGTCATGGAATAAGCATTGTCTGTGATGAAACATCTGCTAGGAGTGGAACAGCATCTTCATGGGTGTCGGTCAGCCACGTCATCTGCTGTTAGCCAATGTGGCCATGCCTAAACACACTTCCATAGTGACAGTACATCTACTTCTCTATCAGTGGGTCAGCTGTCCACACCCAGATGTAGCAAGCCATGGGGCCATGGTCCTGGGTATCCCTGTGAAGGGAGCTCATCCTGCAGACATCAGTCACATTCAGGAAACAGCAATGTATCTGACCATGGGTGTGAACATGCCAGTGCAACTCCTGGCAGAGCCAGTTCTCATGGTTGGTGATGACAATGATGAACTGCCACCTCTGCCATACATGGCTCCCACCTGTCTAACATAACAAGATGGAGAGCTAGCACAGAGCTTATCTGTTTCATACAGACACTCAAACACCAGTTTCACCTGGGAAACCCCTACAGACACACGCATAACAGTTACATGGTTCAGCCATGCAGCTTAAACTCATTTTGTCTCACTGGCCATTTGTTGGTGTCTCCAAATATCTGCCTGTTTCTCTGTCTTACTCACACACAATCACCAACTTTTTGTGTCAACCTAGGCTTCCTGTCCCCCCACACAACACCCTGTGCAAGTGATGATAATTGTGCCAGATTCCTGTTTTCTACATTTTGGATACAGGGTACATAAACTTTGTATCTGATGCTCAGTGTGCATAGCTGACTTAGTGCTTAGTATACATGCATTTGTGGTGTTAAACTGGTAATTGTACCTTTTACTTATATTGGCCTTGGAATGTTAGACAGTTTATAGCATCAAATGTTCCCAACTTTATTGTAAACGAGCTTGTGAGGGTTCTGAAGTCTGAAACTGCAATGTGTATCATTAGTTTTTAACTTCTCTCTTTAATGATTTTCCCATACAAACATATGGTGCTAAACTGAGGGCATGCAGTGATCCTCAGTACTTTTGAGATGTATGATTGTGTGAATCATGGACAAATAGAGGTCAAATAAGTCTCTGTTGTCACATGTTAAGGTCATTTCTGTACAACTCTCCCACCTTTTACTTGCTTACAGTACCAAGTAATGAAATACAAAGATATGACACTCATTCATATTATTACCAATGCACTCCAGGTTCAAGACTTGCCTTGTAAATGCAGCAGTTGACACAGTTTTAGTTCAATGCTGACTCTGTCTGATGCAAGCATTACACAGCCTATACATGGGGAGGTAAAGGTTGTGAGAGTTGCCTGGCATCAATGTTACTATATGTATGTGTGTAGGAGGAAGGATTTAGGCCCCTAGGTGGTGAGTGACTGTGCTATGCATTGTCTTTTAGCCAATGTGAGGGCATATTGAGTCTAAATCTGCCTACACCCACAGCAGCTGGTGGCTCCCCTTCCAACTACTCATCTGCCTGTGGCTGTGGTGACCTTTGTATTGGTGGTGGGATATGTGTTCATTCCCCTTGCCGATCCTGCTGAAGCTGTTTTCTCAGGATGATGTTGTGCAGTATGGCACATGCTGTGAATATTTCAGTGCATGTCTGTGGATTTTACTGCAGTGCTCCCCCAAATGTATCTAGTCACTGGAACCATGACTTCAGCAGCCCAAACCCACACTCTATGATATTTCTGGTTTCAGCATGTACCTCATTTTGGCATTCTTTAGTGGGTGCATTTGTATTCTGATGGGTGCCACAGTTGCAGTGCATAACCTGTCTCCCCCAGTAAATGAACCTGTGGGATATCCTCCCTAGTGAATATCTGGTTCATTCGGGAGATGTACCAGATATGTGAGTCATCGTAACTGCCAGGGTTGCCAGCACACAAGTTCAAGATGATTCCCTTGGCATTATACATAACTTGGCAGTTAACAGAGTTGTAGCCCTTTTTGTTTATGTAGAGCCTACCCTGTTCCCAAGATGGTGCCTTAATTTCTATATGTGTACAATCTATGACACCCAGTACTTCAGGGTAGTGTGATACATGGTAGAAATCCTGCATATTTCTGGCCATCTCCTCAGGAGTACTGGGAAAATATATGTGGTCACTGGCATGTTGGAGCATAGTATTCAGGAATTGATGGAGGATCCTGGATGCTGATGCCTGTGACACCCCAGCATGTACCCTGTTGATCTCTGAAAGGTACCTGTAACTAAGATTCTAAGTGTTTCACATACCTTTGTCTCCAGTGGGATAGGTCCCCTTGGTTGGCCCTGGCTCTGAGTTGAGGATGACAAAGGTTGCAGAGTTCCTCTAGTGTGTCCTTATCCACCCTGTAGCTGTCTACAGTTTCCACATTATGTAGGTTATGAAAAATTAAATGGGGCCTTAAAGATCTTCTCCTTCTTTGCCTAGGTCTACTGGCAGCATAGACTTCAGCCTGTAGCACATACAAATGAATTAAAGCAACAGCAGCCCCTAAAATTCTTTCCATGGCTGTATTCCAGTAGGTTTTAGAATTTGCAGGGAAAACCAGCACTAAGTCTACACAGTTGCTTTATAGTTTGTTGAATAGCTCCACTGTGTTGGACTAAGTCTACACAGTTGCTTTATAGCTTGTTGAATAGCTCCACTGTGTTGGATTAGTTGATTAGCATGCAGTTCAGCTGCTTATGCTGTAATTAGCATGCCACAGTGTTTACCTTGTTTGCTTGCTGGTGTGTGCCTCTACACAGCATTTACTGAATCTAAAACTTTGTGCTACCCTGTACGGTTTATTGAATTTGGCTGTATGTTTATACATATCACTTTTAAGGCAATACAGGGTTGAAAAATAGCTAATGTGGTTTGGTCATGGGAACAAGTCTACCTTATCATGCCATAAAGTAATATATTGTAATTATACAATGTAATGATTAAAAAATGCTTACCATTTTCAAATGTTGGTTTTGTATTCAAAGGTCATTTTTTTCTGAATATTTTTAATATTGCAGTTATTTGGGAATGACTTAATGACATAGTGTACATGCACATATCCCTGTACATAGGGACTCTTACACAGCGCATTACTTTTAGTGCAGATGGCAGGACTTTGTAGTGTACAGTTTATAAGTTGTGTTGCAGTGCTCAGTATTCCTTTTAATAAAATTCTATTTGGAATTTGAGGGGTGAAAACACTGCTGACAGGAAATAAGTAGACGTAAAATGGTTTTCCTGATATTATTAAAGACACAAACACAAAGAGGCAGACACAGATTTTATGTGATGGTAGCCACTCTAAAATGCATATTCCTGAGGCTACTGGTTGATTTCTGTGAGTAACACAGGTATTAGAAAGTTAACTGGTTCCCATGGCTATTGCTCAATTTACAATGAGCACATAATGCTGAACAACCATCAATGTTCATGCTTCAATTTGAGTAACTTAAAATCCTATAATTATTAACAACTCTAGTGGTTTAATATGGTTAAATAATTTCCATTATACTTCCCATTCATTTAAATTAATCACTGCTTCATGCTTACCATTATTTTAATATCTATTCATTATATTTAAATGATTTAATTTTATCCTAACCATAGCTTTTGATATCCAGTGATGTTAGCTGTACAGATTCTTGTAAAGCTTCAAGTTGGCATTACATTTATACTTATATTTTGCTGAAGAATGTATTTTGGTGTGATTTGCAACATAACCTTTTGTTGTGCAGTATTTGTCATCACAGACAAGAGAAAGTACCGCCCTGTGATTACACTCATTACAATAGCACATCTTTTTCCAAATTATATCAAATAGGCTTCCATTCAATATACAGTCATTCATCACACCTATCTTTCAAGTGGTCAGGGGTCCTGATTCTTGTTGCAAAAGAAATATCTGTCTTGCACTACCACTTCTTCAACATCATTTGGTATATGTGTTCCATGTAAAGTCGAGTTATCAAGCTTCAGCTTCTTCTTCTTTCAGCTGCTCCCATTAGGGGTTGCCACAGCAGATCAGCTGTTTCCATTTCCTCCTGTCCTCTGCATCTTGCTCTGTCACATCAACCACCTGCATATCCTCTCTCACCACATCCATAAACCTTATCTTAGGCCTTCCTGTTTTCCTGTTACCTGGCAGCTTCATCCTTAGCATCTTTTTCCCAATATACTCTGCATCCCTCCTCAGCACAGGTTCAAACCAACGTAATCTTGCCTCTCTGGCTTTGTCTCCAAACCTTCCAACCTGGGCTGACCCTCTAATATACTTTTTCCTAATCCTGCCCATCCTCATCACACCCAGTGCAAATCTTAACATCTTCAACTCTGCCACGTCAAGCTCTGACTCCTGCCTTTTTGTCAATGCCACTGTCTCCAACCTGTATAACATATCTGGTCTCATTACCCTCTTGTAGACCTTCCCTTTCACTCTTACTGGTATTCGTCTGTCACAAATTACTCCTGACACTTTTCATCACCCACTCCATCCTGCCTGTACTCTCTTCTTCACCTCTCTTCCACACTCACCATTACTCTGAACTGTTGATCCCAAGTACTTAAACTCATTCACCTTCGCCACCTCTACTCTCTGCATCCTCACCATTCCTCTATCCTTCCTCTCATTCACAAACATATATTCTGTCTTAGTCCTGCTGACCTTCATTCCTCTTCTCGCTAGAGCATATCTCCACCTCTCCAGGGTCTCCTCCACCTGTTCCCTACTCTCACTACAGATCACAATGTCATCTGCAAACATCATAGTCCACGGGGACTCCTGCCTGATCTCGTCTGTCAACCTGTCCATCACCATTGCAAATAAGAAAGGGCTCAGAGCTGATCCTTGATGTAATCCCACCTCCACCTTAAACGCATCCGTCACTCCCACCGCAGACCTTACCGCTGTCACACTACCCTCATACATATCTTGTATCACTCTTACATACTTCTCTGACACTCCAGACTTCCTCATACAATACCACAACTCCTCTCTAGGCACCCTGTCATATGCTTTCTCTAAATCCACAAAGATACAATGCAACTCCTTCTGTCCTTCTCTGTACTTCTCTATCAACACTCTCAGAGCAAACATTGCATCTGTAGTGCTCTTTCCTGGCATGAAACCATACTGCTGATCACTAATCATCACCTCCCTTCTTAACCTAGCTTCCACTACTCTTTCCCATAACTTCATGCTGTGACTGATCAGTTTAATCCCTCTGTAGTTACTACAGCTCTGCACATCACCCTTATTCTTAAAAATCTGTACCAAAACACTTTCTCCATTCCTCAGGCATCCTCTATTGTTCCAAAAGAAATAAAAGGGCGGTGCTCATAGTCTCACCCGGCACATGTATAGAGCAAATATGCAAATAGCACTGCTGCATATGTAAATATGTAAAGTGAAAATGAGTGGTGCTGGTTTTAGAAGTTATCAGGCCTGCAAAGGAGCATGTCATTACAGTTTGACATATTTTAATCTATTAAATTGAACAAAGAAGAATGTAAATATACAAGAAACATGATCAATGTTGTGGACAAGTGACACATTTTCATAAATTCACGGATAAAACAAACAAAAAAAAGCCAACCTAAAGAGGTCCAAAGCTTTAACATATAACTAACTGCTTTAATTCCTCTCAACAGCAGAACTTCATCAGTGATAAAATGCAATTTCCTTAGATAATATCTCTCTCTCTCTCTCTCTCTTTATATATATATATATATATATATATATATATATATATATATATATATATATATAAAATGTAAAGTTTTTTCCTTATTAAATATATATTTATATATATATATATATATATATATATATATATATATATATATATATGGATTCACTTTATATCCTCGAAATACTGAAATATCGAAATTCAGTATGTCGAGGCTATAAAGTGGAAACCTGAAAAGAACGAAAACTCAGTAGCACGAAATTCAAAATCTCACATCCCAGAGATTTTGAATTACCGCTTCTCGTGTACACAAACACACACCTTCCTCCCCACACACAAACACAAGCTCTGTCCTACATAAAAGCAAGGGGGCAAGAACCCCAACACCCTCCATGTGGGGGCCCCACACCCCCACTTAAATATTCTAACTCTGAGGTTGCATTACATACAAAAACACACAAAACACCACCACACAACCTACATTCTCCTTGCACACACACATCACAGTAACAAAACGCACTGACACACACCACAGCCCCTACCCAAAACTCTTAACACATAAACACTTACTTGAATCCATAACCACAGAGAAACACTAGAAGCGCTAATTCAAAATCTCAGATATGCGAGATTTTGAATTTCGCGCTTCTGAGTTTTTATTCTTTTCAGGTTTTCACTTTATGGGCTCGAAATACTGAAATTCGATATTTCAGTATTTCGAGCTTCTAAAGTGAATCCATGTATGTATGTATATATATATATATATATATATATATATATATATATATATATATATAAAAATTAGAAACCCCGGACTGTAAAAAGTTAACTTCTAACATATTAGCTTTAATTTTCAATAAACTTCCAGTCAATATTAGGTCAAAATACCTGGAGACGTTACGGCATTAAGATGAATCTGTCAGTGAAGTTCTCTCTGCTCCAATAAAAGCCCCCAATCTCCACCCCTTACTTTGGTTATCTTTTCCACTATGACAAAAGATTTCTTTTTTTTAATCAAGACATGTAATGGACTGTCTAAACAGCATTTGCATTGTTACATTTCTGAATAGCATACAAATGCTGATATAGTCTGTTTTTCAAGGGGGTCTCTGTTTTGCCCACATAAAATGCAGGACATGTTGAACATAAAGCTATATAACTAGCCTTCTGGTATTACAATAATAAAAGCTCATAAGGAAAATTAATCTAGGGAAGTTAGCAATGGTAACATAAGTACCAAGAAGAATATAGCTGCATTGCTTACAAACTCCACATTTTGTATTACACCATTTTTGGTTAGAGATGCAGTTTTAACATTATTCCTCTCCAAAATGGTCTTCACATGAAAATTGTTTTTTGTAAACAAATTTTGGAGTCACACTTAATGTCCCTATCAAATCTAAGTTCACGGGAAGATTCTTCTTAATGCAGTAATTGCTCCAGGTATTGATGAGCTAATACTGATAGGATGTTTATTGAAAATGAAAGCTAATATGTTATAAACTGACTTTTTAGAATCCCAGGTTTCTAATTTTTAAAAAATATATATATATATATATATATATATATATATATATATATATATATATATATATATATATATATATATATGTAATATGTATATATATGTGGGTCTATATTAGAACACCGAACGTTAAAACTTTCGAATGTTCTAATATCGACTGAAACAGAAAAACTAATTTTTTCCCAGGGAAAGAATTTGGTTGTCCATTTCTGTTGCTTTGGTATTTTCAGCGCTGGGGTGGAAAGTTACGGGTCGGGTTCAGGTAAGTGTAAGTTTGTGTGGATATGAGGGTTATGGTGGGTTAGGTGAGTTAGAGTTAGGGCCCGGGTCAGATAAGAGTGCGATTGTGTGGATGTGAGGGTTAGGGCAGGGTAGTTGAGTTAGGGTTAGAGCACGGGTGAGGTGACTGTGCGATAGTGACGGACCTTAAGGTTAGGGTTTTGGTTAAGGTAAGTGGATAGTTAGTGGTGTATGTATAGTTTCGTCTCGGGTTAGGTGTAAGAGTTTAGCTATATGTGTGTGGATTGCTGTTTGTTTGGTGTGCTTGTGTTGTGTGTAAGTGTTTTGGAACAGCAAAATTTTTCCCTAGGAAAAAATTTGCTGTTCTGTATGTTCGATGTTTAAAATTTTTGATTCGTAGGGTTCGATATTCGAACACTCGAAATTTTGAACGTTCGGTGTTCTAATATAGACCCTATATATATATATATATATATATATATATATATATATATTTTTTTTTTTTTTTTTACCTATTTTTAAGAAAAAAGCTTTTTAGTCAAATTAATATTTCATTTAGTTATATATTAAAGCTGTCATCAATTTTGGTTTGGCATTTTTTTATTCTGTTGGCTAGTATTCTGATTTGTGATTTGGTTAATAAGTTCATGGATGATTTTGTATGTTTTCAGCAGGCAGGAATGAGTGCACAGTTGAGATAGTTTTAAGTGAACTTTCCACAAGATTGTGTGATGACTAATGCTCATTGTTGCTGCCTAGAAACTTATCAATATTTTTACAAACTTTTTCTTCACTTTGAAGGTGTCCTTAAATAGATGTCCTGTTCTGGCTTTTATAAATTAGGAAAAGGGAATGATAGGACAAACAGGAAAGGGTAAAGAGCAGACAAGGAAAACACATAAGAATGGCTTGAGAGGGGTGTGCTGGATGAGATGGATATTTTTTGGTGTGGACAGATCTCCTTTTTCCTAGTATAGATATAGATATAGATATAGATATAGATATAGATATAGATATAGATATAGGTATAGATTTAGATACAGGTGTGTGTGTGTGTGTGTGTGTGTGTGTGTGTGTGTGTGCGTGTGTGTGTGTGTGTGTGTGTGTGTGTGTGTGTGTGTGTGTGTGTGTGCGTGTGTGTGTCTGTGTGTGTGTGTGTGTGTGTGTGTGTGTGTGTGTGTGTGTGTGTGTGTGTGTGTGTGTGTGTGTGTGTGTGTGTGCATGTGCAAGCGCGAGCACATGCACAAGGGAAGATGGGACAGAAAGGAAAGAAGGGCAGAGTGTGTAAGAGATGGGGTTATGGAAGAAATAGGGGTATTGGCATTAACATATAAAATAGACAAGTAGGAATACTATTTGAGGCTGACAAGTGGAAGGGGAGCTATAGAGACAGATGGTAGAAAGACAGAAAGTGGGTGATGACAACACCCACATAGTTAGTACCATCCACGTCCAGACGCCTTGCTCTCTTCCCTGCCCAAATGTTTATGGCATAGAGACCCTGATAATGAGGAAGCTGAGGCCTTCAGTTATTGGTGCTGATTGAGGCATTAAGTCAGCAATGGCGAACCTATGATGCGTGTTAAAAGTGACACAGCACGACATTTTGGGTGACACACCAGCATTCACCAACAGGTCTATATGATGACGTTGAACAATAAAAAGAGCGAAAGCTCTTTTATCATACACTAAAAACTGAAAGCAGTAAATGTCGAACACATGGAATGGAGATTTTTTTTTCCAGGGAAAGAAAATCGCTGCTCTGCAAAAAAAAAAAAAATCCAAACACAGCCCCCCTTCTTAAATATACCAAATCCGACATCGCACCACAGTGGAGGAAATGTCAAAGTCCCAAAAATGGCCCAACAATTTTTTTTCCCTGGGAAAAAAAAAATCACTGTTCCGTATGTTTGGCATTCAGTGCTTTCAATTTTTAGTGTTCAACAAAAGAGCGTTTGCTCTTTTTATCATTTGACGTCGTAATATAGTCGCTTCACCAACACCCAAGTTACCAAAGAAACTGAAAGAACAAAAATACAAGAAATATGTGACCCTGCACTCATTTATTAAAACTCAGCAATAAAAAAGTCATTAATTTATGTTAATCAAATCAACTGCAATGTGTTCCTTATTTTATTCAGTTCAATTCAAAATTACTATTAAAAGTAAGGTAACTTTTTGATTCACTATTTTAAGCCTAATTATCAGTGTACCTGTTATTTTCTCTATTGTAAGTAACTGTTTTTCCTTTCACTTTTTAATACATAGCAACACATGATTGGAGTGGATTTTTTTAAATTAATGAACATGTAAAGAATTATTTGTCTTTTTTCGGGGGGGGGGGGGTGACATGCCAGCAGAGTCAAGATAGGCATTTTTGAATTTTTGAAATACCAATCCCAAAAGGTTTGCCATCACTGCATTAAGTCTTGACACCATAAAGAATACTTTGGTATGGGTCCATCCTTCTCCACCCCTGTCTCCCTGCAACTTCAACTAGTTCCTGAACCTCAGGTTGGCTTAGCAGGGTACACACAGGGGAGGAGCCACCACACCTAACCTGTGGAGCAGGCCAATGATAAGCAGGGTTGGTGGTGAGTGACCATGCACCTGGGTCGACTGCAGTAGAGATGCCCCAGGATCTACTAGATCTGCAGAAGAAGGCAAATAAAAAGAGAGACAACAGAAGGACCCATATGTATTTCATAGCAAATACCTTTATTTTACAGAGAAGAGTTAGAACAGTGAGATCTTTCTTCAGTACTTTTAAAGTGGCAATTATTAAATATATGTTAGCTAGTTATCATGCTAGCAAACATGGTTATGAAATGGTTCAGTTAGAGCTCCATTTGCACTGCAAAATTGGAAATCTTTGTAATACAAAATTCCTTTAATCATGAATGAAGAACTTTATGCATTTCTGGAAAACATGACTGATACCATTGAATATATGGATGGTATTCTCAGTGAAAATGTGTATTTCATACATCTGTTAATATTCCATAGATCTAATCCACATTACAGAAGTAATCTATATTTCCTGACTACTTTTTCTTACTGTAACTTTTCCTTTTTATGATTACATATTCATTTTTATTTATTTTTTTATTCTTATTGATGCTAAACCATACTTAGTAGTTTAGAGAATCACCCTAGCCTGCTCTGTTAGTTAGAGGCTGCTGTTAGAAGAGATCACATCTGAGGTGTGCAAATAAGAGAAAAAAAATGAAAAGATTCATGAGAATAGTTATGGTCAGTCCAGTCTTCTTTAAAATGTTCACAGCAACTCTTATAATCTGAATTGCAATTTACATTAACCTCCCCCACATATCCTTTACTAGACTGAATACATAGCTTTTTATGATATCCAGACCTTTTACGGGTCTGGCTTCTTTAACTAAGCGACTTGTCAGCTAATAACAGGCAATATTAGAAAAGGGAATTTTTTTAACAAAACAGCACTACGATTGTTACTCTGTGGTGTCCTGCAGTAGAAAAATGAATCATTGTTTATAATTTATTTTTCATATTTTCAAATTTTGTTCATATTTTCATGACTGAAAGTCCTATATGCGATTGAGGGCTATGACATGAAATGCTATTGTGAGATACTAAACTGGAGATATTGCTAGCTGTTCGTTAGTTATTATGAAAATAACCAGTATTTACATATGTACTTAATACTTCAAAACAAGGGACTTAGAAACTATTGCATGGCATCAGGTGACAACTTAGATTGTGTTGAAGAAAACATTTGCTGTGCAAATTGAACATCTTCAGAGATAATTGCTGTTATTTATATTGCTAATTATACAATTCAGTATATGTTTCATATGTTTGCAAACATCTTAATAAACATGAACTCAGAAAGGAATTTCTTGCTGTCATGTGGAATGTTATGTCTGATAAGCAAAAGTGTTATAACAATATATGTATAGGATGTAAAGTTTCCTAGGCATGACAACTTGTATGTGAAGGTTTAGCAAAAAATACCATTCTGGGTTTTTGTGCCTTATAATGTATTTATGGAAAAACTATGAATGCATTGAATATCAATTATCCCTATAAAGAATACGTTTTACATACATTATTGTATCAGTACAACTTTAATAGATTTTATTGTTCACAAAATATTTGCATTTCTCTGTATTATGTTTTTAAGTTGATTTTCAGAAAATGCTGTAGAATACAAGGATTAGTATATGCTGCTATAGATGTGACATTCCACACTACATAGGTGTTAATGAGTTATACATCTCACATAGCTTTGCCACCATAACTTGGGTATTATCAGGTCAAAAGTAAACCAGTAAATACAAGCAAATGCTAAAGGATAGGGCATAGAATATTTGACATTATTTATGTGTACTGACTTCCAAATATGTAACTAAGGGATCTAACCTGCAATACAAAATGTATATATGGATTTAGAAAGAGAAAGGAAGAAAGTAATGCACTGAAATTGAAATTAAATTGTTAAAGGAAATTCACAACTTCTGCAGCAGCCTCATTCAGGTACTCCAAATACCTTTAATAGAAGAGAGTGACTATTGATCTCTATTGCTGAAAAACTTTGCTGCTATGGCAACTTTGAAGATGGCCAGTTTCAGAAAGGTCAGAGTCTTGCAGTTGCTGCTGTGGCTAAAAACAAGTTTATACTATTATCAGTATTCTGAACAGATTTTTTTCATTAGCTGTTGTTTCCCACTGTAATATGTGAATTATTTACACATACTACAAAGGGAATCTACAGCTAATGGAATATGTGCATTATTTACATTTTTAGCATTTACAAGTCATTTCACTAATATTTTCGTCAATATGCACACCTACAAAAACATTTCAAAGATCAAGGTCACAGGCATAGTAGCAAATTATGATCAATATATATTTAAATAAGTTCCTCCTCCATCGCCTTCCTGAGGTCAAGATGACTCTGAATGCATCATTTGAAAAAGACGAGTAAAGTTCAGGAAATCTGCAGTGCATTATTAGCTCCTTGCCACCTTTTTTGCAGAAAGTTGCCACAGTAGCCCATGTTAGTGCTACACATAACTTATAAGTTAAGTAAATAGATTTCTGTCAGAAAATTTCATCAGGCAAACTGAGTTACTAAGTCGGTAATGTAACAACAGCAGCAGTATGCAACAGTAACAGTAATGCTTTGTATTTAAGCACAACCTTTATTTTATTTTTAGTACTTTTTTGTGCATTTATATTAAAATTAAAATAGAAGTTAACAATTAGCTCTTCATTTTATTGGATATAGAAACAACTGTAACTTTTGGAATAGTCAAGTTTGTGACTCAGAAAATATGACACATTCATTAGACATCTCTTTACTAAGTTCACCAGAGTTTCCTAATAACCCTATATAATATATCTCATATTTAATACTGCAATAGAAGCAGGAACATAATTACATATTTATATATGTAATACATAATTAAGAACTAAGGCCACCTCTCCCAAACGTTTTCCATCAACTGGGACAAATTGTTTGGCCTCCACCACTGCAGGTCATTATATCTGTTCCTACATGGATCAGCAGATCCAGGGATGTCAGTTAGAGATGCTAATTCATCCCCTATCTTGTGTCCAAATAAATACTTTCTTCCATTAGTCTGCATCCACAGCTTCTTACCTTTGCATGTGTGATGTCTGTAACAGGTAAAGGACTATCTTTGTCCCTTTTTGCACCAGCTTTGGGCTTGACCCTGAGCTTTCACATAGAGCATACTCTTCATGTCAGTTTCAACTCAGAATAAACAGATAGGAATGAAAATTACACTATTAGGGTGTGAGCTATGCCCACTGAGGTGTGACATCGCCTAGGCTACGAGCATACACCATGTGCTGGTGCCACTGGGTGCTCAAAAGTGGGTGCATTCACCTAACTGCAACACAAGCCCCTGCTTCTCACCAGAAAGCATAGGTAGGTAGAGATTACATGTATGTACATGAGCTCTTCTCATCTCATGCACAGCAGTAGGAGCTCGGCTATGACAGTAAGTGAGGTTACACATATGAGCAGTAATGGGATTCATATAGCTGAGAGCCAAATTCTCAGTCTGCATAACAACTTTCTAGGTTGTAGAAAATTCCTTGAAACTTTCTCAGTGGCACCATTTTTAGTGCAGCTCGACAATGCGTTTCTGTAGAGTATGCCAGAAAGTGAGAATTAAAGCAAATAGTTTAAAATGAATAGATATGGGATCGAAATAAAAGACCTTCCTAATCTACTATCACTGAGTCAACTCACTTTTGCTCACCTCATTCTCCAGAAACCAAACAACTACCCTGCAATCCAAAATCTACTTCAGAAACACAGCAACTCTAGAATACTATGATCCTCAGACAAACTCCTTCTAAAAGTCACAAAGGCTACTAATAGCTTTGGGGACTCTCTCTTCTTCAACCAGATATCCAAAAAATGGGATTCCATTCCCCAATTCATTCAACATACCTCCAGTACTTCCAAATTTAAGTCACTTCTTAGGGATCACCTAATAAACAGCTGGCTATGCTCCTACACTGCACCAGGATGAGCCTTCAATTCTCGCTCACCCTACTTATGCCTTAAATTCCACTCCAACCCCATCCCCACTCTTAATCCACTCATTGCTTTCTTTCTCATATTTTTCTTTTTTCTCTGTCCGTCATATCTTAGCCCAACCATTTCTACCGGATCCCGTTTTTCTACTTCTACCTTCTCTCTCCTTCTTGTACTAGACAGAATTATATACTTTACTATTTCTTGGGGTTCTTCCAAAGGGACTGTCTAGTGAAATATGTTTTTTCTTAGAATAGAAACAACATTACATAGTCACTGTAAAATACTGCATCTAGCTTAGACTCCTTATGTTGACATGCTATGGCATATTTTTGTCCCACTTTTAAATACTCCATTGACTATTTGTAAATCTGTGTGTATTTGTCTAAAACATCACCCATCTCTTTATCATTAGTTAGCAACTACTATCTGCAGATTAATAATTATTGCTTTAAATGTTCCTATATTTAGCTCAGTGGATCTCTCTCTCTGTTTGATAGTGAATAACTATGGCTGTTAGTTTTTTTTAGTACTATTGCTATAAATGTTCTTAGATGTAGTCTAGTGGAGCTTTTCTCCCTGGGCCTCCACTGAAAATGGATTTCTTCCCCAGTCACACTTTCCTGGTAAATAAATGTAAAATAAATAAATAGAAGAAACAGCTTGTTACCATTGTTAACCATTATAAATTAGCATGCAAGTTGTTTTCCAGAAGAGGAGGATTACTGGGAGTCACTGAAGGTGATGGCATCTCCCCTAGCAGTGGGTAGTGTATGATATCTATGCCAATTCCACTGTATAACTATAATTGTCTTTGATATATCTATGTAGTTATTTTTCCTTTTGTGTCATCCCTCTACAGGTCCATTTATAGAAGAGGAAGAAGTGAGGCCATAGCCACCCCATGCCACACTTATCAGTGACTCTGACACAGATTCAGCAGTGGCTGCCACTTCTGCCATTTGACATGAGAAGGGTAAGCCTCCTGCTAAACTTTAACTGGAGGAGTCACTGGTGCACTCTGTGTCTGTTTCTCAATGGGAAAGGCAAAGACTCTTCTTCTGAAAATGGACTTCATGGACTTTGCTTGATTACCTGTATCAGTTGCAGAGGCTGGCAGCTGCCTTTCCTGTATTGGTGTACCAAAAATGTCATGTCTGTCTCAGCAATGTGCAGCTACCTCAGGCATGGTTTGTGGAGCTGCATGAACAGCAGGTAGTGAACATCAGGCTACTGGGGAAGGTCTGACATCAGCCACCCCAGGTGGGTGATAATGGAGTTTGATACTGTCTGGTTGGCCTGATATCCATCAATGCCTGGACCTTTCCCTGCCCCAATCCTCATGTTTTCCCCTCCCTTAGATGCCATTCCCCATTCCTTGTTCATTATCCACTTTTTCCCATCAATGTGTCCATGATCTGTATGTCTGTGTCCATCTAGTCTCCATGTTTTGTGTCTAGATCATTCCTGTCAGTTTAATTCTGTACTCTTTGTCTGCTTGTCTCCACCTGCTTCCTTTTCTTCTTCCACTATATCATCCACAGCCTTCTCCACCTATCATTCTTTGTAAGGCTTACAAAAGTATCTACTTCATTCAAACAAAATACACTTTCTTCTCCCCATGTTTCACAGACTTGTGATTTCCCTTGTATGCTTTGCTGTGCTCACTCTTTTCCACTGTCCTACTTTCTTATTTCCTCAGTTTCTTCCCCGTTTATATGATGAACAGGTTTGTTACTTTGCTGCAGTCCCATGTTATTCTCCTTGGTGAATTCAACACTACCCTTCTTGCACAAGATGAGCAAACAATGCAGATCTATGGTGCTGTCTTGCATGTGTGAGTATGCATCGATCCAACTATACTAGCATGCTTTAGCAGTAATGCTCTTCATGTCTGTCAAACACCATACTGTAACACTACTTCTGCCACATAGCAGTCAAGTGCCATTTATTCCATTGTCACAGCACTTCTATTTTCTTTTGCCGTCAGTTGCTCAGTATGCTGCTATTCAATACCAAATATGTCTGATTTTCTGTGAGACTCTGCACAGGAGGGATTGCAAACAAGAATAAAGCCAGAGAGCCTCTCACAATGAAGTGACAGTGCTACTCACTGATTCACTGTGACACACACTCACACAAGCATTCAGATCTGGCATTTGTCTTCTTTTGGAACAAACAGCTGGCATATAAGACAAATCTAAACAAGAACATTTCTCCTGGTTGCCAAAGAGCTCCAAAGGTGAATAAGCATAAAATGAATAGAAAAACAGGAACTTGGTGTCAAAACAAATGTAATGACAGCAGAGTAAAACAGCAATAAATAATGTAAAGCTTTTGAGTTAAAAACTCTATCAATGCTTCATACTAGAGAGTAGCCGATTTTAGTATGAAACATTGATAAAAAGTTTTTTAAGTCAAAAGCTTTGCCTTATTTACTGTTGTTTTACTCTGCTGTCAGTAAATTTGTTTTTTATGTTGAGTTCCTGTTTTGTTATTCATCATATAAGACAAATCTCACACTTCCCTAAAGACGTCTATGCTGGTGCACATTACATACTCTTGTTGAATACGTGTACTAGTTTACATATTTAAAACTGAGACTGTTTGATCAGTAATGTCATTTTGTAATTAGCTAGATGCAATTATTGTTTTATTTTCTATCATTTTAAAGTGTTTTGTTTTATTATAAATAAACTGTTTTAAGGTGGATGATTTTTTTTTTACGGGAGGGGGTTGATTGTGTGCAATTTGTGTGTGAAATATGAAGTCACTTCTTTTTAACACTGAACTGAAATAGAGATCAAATTTTACACAGATTAGGTAAACCAACAAAAGAAGTATTTGCAACTGAGAATTGTAACCCATGAAGCCTTCAAATTTATTATCTGTCAAAAGATATTTCATTAGTTTGGAATCATTTTTTTTTAAGATTTTTCTTCTTTTCTAGTGAATGATGAAAGATTCAGCCATACAGAGATACTTTTGGCAATATCATCTCACCTGCAGCTGTATGATACAGTGAAAGGTCAATTGTTCCATGGATCTCAAGGGATAATGATATGTACCCATTATCAATTAATGGGGAAAAGGAGGACTGTATTCCAAATGTAGCCCTTTAAAGTTAAGGAAGTTATCAACATTGTAAATATAATGATTATCAATGGATAGCCCCTTATTTTCCTTGTGGATACTCAGTAGTACACCCTGGAAATAGACAATACAATCAAATGGAAAATTTTTTTCAGAATAGTTTGGATAATATCAATATAGGATTACCATCTGTCTCTCTTTGTTCAGGACTGTTCCTATCTTGGCAGTCGCATCCTGTGAAAAAAACAAAATATAGTGCAAATGCTCTGAGATTTTAGGACATAAATTATTTCCAACATTTTTTGTAAAAGTTGTGGAAATATATTTTGTAATTGAAACATCTTCATAGTATGTGAAACAAAAGAAACAGCTTTAATTGTTTAACAGTAAGCCTTTATTTTTCCAAAAGGTGAAGTCCAGTCCTTTACATTGGTTATAGAAATAGTTTGTCCTGCAAACTTACACATTTAATTAAAAAATTCCCCCTTTTGGCATTTGAAAATGTGACAAGCCTATGCCAGTAGTACAAGAGGAGTTAAGGGTCACTAGTTATATGATAAAAGGGTCTATATTATATGCTCGAAGTTTCAAAACTTCGATACTCATATAATCAACATTATATGTGCAAAGTTCTAAAACTTTGAACATATAAATAAATAAATAAATAAAAACAAAAACAACCTACGTGAATGCTCTGAGCAGAGGGGCAAGCCCCCTGCACTGCACACCCCCGTTACTTAAATATACTAACTCCGAGATCACACTACAGTGAAGTAAAGGGAAATATTCCCTACGGCGATCCCAGTTCACTGTAGTGTGATCTCGGAGCTGATATATTTAAGTAGCAGGGGGTGTGGGGAGTGCAGAGGGGCTTGTCCCCCTGCTCAGAGCATTCAGGTAGGTTGTTTTTGTTTTTATTTATTTTTTTTTATATGTTCGAAGTTTTAAAACTTCACTCATATAGTGTTGATTATATGAGCATCGAAGTTTTAAAACTTTGAGCATATAATATAGACCCTGATATACTTTATCTTACAAACATGTGTATTTCTAACATACTCTGCAATCCTTTTAGTGGGAACATTTGAGAACATCTGTTAATTAAGGACGGAGGTTGGTGTAATATCTATTTAGCAGTATATATATATATATATATATATATATATATATATATATATATATATATATATATACCCTTGTTGCTTCTATAGTCAGAAAACATGTGAGTTTGCATCTAATCTTTATATTTTCATCACCTTCTTAACTATTAACTCCATATCATGCTTATATAATTGACTAATTTCCATCCATTTCTCAAGATATTTGGAATTATGAGCATGCCTAGTAGGTTTTTCAGTCGTCCTTTTCAAAGACAACATAGTATTGAATTTATGATTTATATAAAATAAAACAAACAAAGCCTTACTAATCTTAATCACTCTCTAATTATTCATCACAATACCTTAGCTGATCTCACCCCTTTTTAATAGGAAGAAGTTATACCGCATATAATGTGATTTGCAATACCACTAAAATAAGTCCAATGTTGTTTATAAGTAAGCGGAATGTAAATGATCCAAAGTAAAACAGCAGCAATGTATTTTGAACAGGATAACATAAGATGCAACTGCATTGCATGTCGTGTTAGTGGTGCAACAGGCAGCACACTTGTCTTTAATTCAGGTGGTTGTGGGTTCAAATCCCACACCAGGTGGATTGATTGCAGCATTGCAATGTAAGAGATGTTCTACATTCCAGGGTGTGCTTCACTTTGAATGAGATGTTAAAATAAGACACTATCTGATTGAGTTAGTGATAGCTCACATGGATATGAAAGATCCCATGGCACCCATTAAAAAGAGTAGGGTTCTTTATTTACATAATCAATAATTATATACGCAATCAATAGTTATTTACATTCTTACTTATTTACAATATATATATATATATATATATATATATATATATATATATATATATATATATACATATTTTTCAATTATTTACAATCTATATGTACGCTATTTACAAATCACATCCTCTTTTTACATTTAGCTTCATCATATAGATCAGATACATTTTAATTTTTTGATCCCCACTCCAGTTTCCACAACTGATACCTTATTTTATTTTTAATATTATTGCCAAGTCCCATTTTTCATTAAACACAATTTCCTTAACTCTCTCATTCCAGATCAACATCTTCTTCTTCTTCTTCTTTCGGCTTTTCCCGGTTAGGGGTCGCCACAGTGGATCACCTGACCTCTCAAGATAGGCAGTGGAGTTTTACAGTGTCGAGTTGCCAGCCCGGCGCCCAACCTTCCAAAGAAAGGCACACACATGCACACACTCACACCTAGGGCCAATTTAGAGTGTCCAATCCACCTACAGCATGTCTTTGGGATGTGGGAGGAAACTGGAGCACCCGGAGAAAACCCATGCGACCACAGGGAGGACATGTAGACTCCGCACAGAAGGCAACCCAGCCGAGGATAGAACCGGAGAACCTCTTGTTGTGAGGTGCAACGCTAACAGCTGCACCACTGCGGCTGCCCGATTCCAGATCAACATAATATAATAAATATTTTTTTTTTATCAAGGCTTTCAACCTTTCTTACTTTAGTTTCTATAATACCCAAATTCAATTATATCCATGCTTAAATTGTTCACATCTTTAAATTCATTCACATGTTTATCTGTAATCTTTTTTCCATAACATTTTTGTAATCTTTTACATTCCCCAAAAAATGTTCACAAGTTTCAAATTCCCCACAAAATAAACATACTCTCCTCAGGATTTAATAAAATTTGTGTAGGCACACTGTAGAGCCTACATGGACTGTTACCATGTCTGTGTACACAGCTCTCCCTCAGCAGTGCACCACGCATATTAATAATGGTGCATTGCCAAGGGAGAGTTGAGGAACATGGGTATTGAATATGTGTAGGGGGTGGTGTATTGGTAACCATGTCCACAGATGGGTAAGAGACTCCTCGGACTGTCTGTCAGTGTCATGTTAATATTTTAATTTTTTTTAATAAAAAAAGCATGTTCGCACAGCACAGCATGGAGTGTAGCAATGCTAAGTGGTGCCCAGACAACATCCAGACATCTAAAAATAGAAACCGAATGTATTTACTTATTTATTTAAATGTATGTTTAAGAATAGCTGAGTGTATTTGCATGGCACAGTGTGGTGCTCAGCACTGCTTATAGGTAGCTCAGTGTTATATGTGAAGATACACCCAATGTCTGAATATCCATGTAGCTTAATGAGTAGAGTCATGGCTCCATGTGTAGTAGGTCCAGGGTTTGAATACATGAAAGGTAAAAGTATTTAATTCAAAAATACACATTTTGCAGAACAATTTAAAATATAGCTCTGCTGGGGTCTGCTAAGCTCTGCTAATAGTTGCCAATGTTTATGCCCTGCTTGAGACTACTTGGCTTGCTTGCACAATGCTAAGCTCCAATAAGACTCTGTGTCTGCCTGTTTTCGCACTTTTTAGCTCAACCATGATGGTTTGTATGAAGCTAAGCGGCGTGACAATTTTTTGAATGTTGCCCAATGACATTTAAGGGTGGGACAACTGCCTATATTAAGCCCAATAGGTGTCAATACAGCAGAATCCATTGGTGTTATGTCTCTAAAGGGTACTATGGCTGGTGATGGTGAAGGTGTGGACTACTGAGCACAGTGTTGGGGCATTTTGGAGTCTGGGGTCATGGTCAGACACCTAGTAAAAATCATGAAGACTAGCTGCTGCAGGAATGTTTACAGGGCTCAGAGCGCAAGGTGGAGGCCTGGGTCCAGCTGTCAAGAGAACTCACCAGTGCTACTGGTATCCCCCACACAGGTGAGCAGTGTTGACACCATCATGATGACCTGAAATAGAGAAATGGGGCTCTCTAGGTCACCTGGGTCCATGAAGCTCAGGCAGGGAATGCCCCGCAAGTATGTAAGTAATTTTACCTCTGTTTCACCAATATCTAATCTGAATGTCTGCAAAATGGTGTGCTTTTTTCCAAACAGCTGCAGAGGAGAGGGTTCCCAATTTCGAGTCGCAAGCCGGATGCTTGGCCAGATTACACCGTGAATGTGGTGAGTATGGAAGTGTTATGCTAACTGCAGTGAAAAAAGCAAGAAAGGGTAAAGCATTAACTGCGTGACAGTATATTCAATAAAGTATGTATTGCAATAAATGTGGAATTAGAGCTTTATAGTAAGTAATGAATAATGTCAACTGTTGTGTAATAAAAACACAAAACAATATCAGGAGCTGCATTAAAATATATACAATAAAGTCTCTAGTGCAATAATTGTGGAATTAGAGCTGTTTTGAAAGAAATGAATACTGCCAACTGTCGTGCAATAAAAACATGAAAATACCAGGAACTACATTAAGCTATAAACAATAAAGTGTGTAGGGCAATAAGTGTGACATTAGATCTGTTTTGAAAGAAATAAATAATGTCAACTGTTCTGCAATAAAACATGAATCCATATCAGTAAAACTAAGGAAATGGTGTACATTAGGATTGTCTTGTTGTAACCATTGCAGCAGAGGTGTATGCATTCAAGCTGTAAGGTAAGGTGCTGCTGTCATGTATAACACTATAATAGCTGTTGAATGCAACTGTAATGGCTGTCAATCGTATTGCTTAACACATATAATGCCATTCAAGGCTGTCTCTAAGCCAGTATTGTTCACATAATGCTCTGTCATCCACAAACATCAGGTATGCAAGGTATATAGGAGAGGTATCCCACTCCATGATCTGATACAGTTTGTTGCCTTCACAGATGTTTCAACCCACAAACAAAGTGTGCACTGCAGCATTGTTAAACTAATATATAGTGTACCTACTATCTGTGTTATTCTTTTATATTATGCATGTGTGCTCTACTGTTACTGCAGTCTAGTATAACACCATAGTAGTACTGCCAGGTCATAATTTGTTTCCAGGCAAGTTCTAGGCAGATATCAGTCAGTTAGTAGTCAACAGTGACTTAGTGACTCCATTTGTTAAATGTTCTGTGTATAGTACATTTTGCCACACAGAGCCCAGGGTTCGAATCCTGTGATAGGTAGCACTAAGTATTACAGTAGCAGTCACGTAATGCTCACAAATTCTCTCTCCACAGGAACTACAGGTAAATGGGTGAAGTAGTCCATAATAGCAGTAGAGAATTGTGTGTTTAGATTTCCTACACTGTAAAAATCATTAGCAAGAATGTGAAAACTCAGCAATGTGCAGTCAGAAATAATATGTGTAATACTAGTATGGCTCTATGCCTGGAGTGTCTGTTAGAAGTTGGCAGTTGCAGTCCCTGCTATTGGGTTCTATTCCCGTGCCTGCCAACCAAGTCAAGACTGTTGTTTAGTGTCTGTACTGTACACATACATGTCTCTTAAGTGTCACAATTTCACGTTATGTAATTAATAGTGGGTAATCCACCTGTTACAGGATTACCATGGCAATAAGTACCTAGATTACACAGTATCACCATTTCAGCCCACAGAACACCTTGGTAGTTATATAGTTCCACCTGATGTGCAAGTGTTCTGCGTAGGTATGTGCCTGCAGTTGTTACCATTTGGCCAATAGTGTCCCATGCATATAGCTTTAGAGGTATGTACATGCTACATCAGCTACAGGAGACTTGTACTCACTGTAAACATAAAGAAAATACAGACCCGTAGAGTAGATAGTAGTACTGTTGTCAAGGAAGTAAGCATCAATGTTACTAATGGATTAATTTTCTCTCTCTCCCCACCCCTTATCTTCATTTATTTATTACTGTTTTCATTGATTATGGTTTTCTATTAACATATGTTATTCTATTAACTATTTTTGGGGCATGTGTTACTGTTATGTATTATAATAGATGTGTATTAACATCTTGTTAAATTACCTGTTTTGTTGGCCTTATGCTGTAACTGTTACTGGCATGCTGTTATACTAACTGTTCTGTTACTGATTGTTGTGTTTCACAAAATTTGCATTGATATGTAATTGCATTATTTCCAATGTTCTGCCATGCTGTTATTACTAACAATTTTTTGTTAATAACTAAGCTATACTTATTGCTATACCTCCATTACAACAGCACATTGGGGTAGGCCAGCTCCTGGCACCCAGCCTCCAGCACAGCCACCCTTGTGGCAGTGAAGGAGCAGTGTCAGCTGTCCCATGGGTGGATATAAGTCACACTGCTGCTGTCTGGAGGCACATGCGACTAGGTTCCACAACACCCGCCCCATCCAAGGTGTTTACCCCCCCCATGTGTCACACACTGCCCCTGTTTGCTGTCTTGTCTGTCTTGTCTGTCTGCAAACACATCCTCTCCCACCAAATTACCTCCTCACATGTACTTGTGTTGCTTCCCCTACATTCCACTCTCACCTTAAAAAAAAATGGGCACCTGTCTCCAAAAAAAAAACTATCACCCCATACATAGCTATCCATGTTGCACAGGTGTCCATTGGACACCAATAATCTGGTCTAATTGGCTTGACAACACAGTTATATTGTCCTCACCTCTCTCCCTGGGGGTTGAGAGTTCAAATTCAATTACAAAATCTGTCAAAATGCACAGCTGTTGCTGTACAAGAAATGGATAGCTATGGCTCTTGCCTACACCCTTCCTACACATCCCTTACTGCCTTTCACTATGTTTTAACCCCTGCTTGCCCCAATTTCACCACTTTCCTACCACCCTCTTTTTCTTTTCTTTATATTTTTTTAGTGCAGGTTTGCAGGGAGCTAAGTGAAGCAGCATGGTGCGGTGAGCCTCGCCGCTTCACTTAGCTATGTGTAAATTAGCTTTAATGATTAAATGTGTTTATTACATTGTCTGACACATATACAAAATGAGCATCTCTGCCAAGATTTTAACCCGGGCCCCTCTCACCTACAGTCCACTGCATTAACCCAACAGGTCACACAGACCTGAAGCAAAATAAGTGTGTTCAGCAAAACATACTGATTGTCACTTACAGTCATTAGGTATGTAACTGAAATAAAAATTAATGGAAAAAATGGGAGTGTACCTTGGACCCTCGTGCGATAATATACCAGTAGACAGTCAAAGACATAATAATGGATGTAAGTCAGGCCTGTGATAGCAGGTATATGTGCCTTTGTATCAGCAACTTGTGGAAAGACACCTGCTAAGGCAACAATGGCAAAGTACATGTACAACTGGGGCGCTAGTGCAAAAATTAAGCCATATAAAGCCATGCACATACTGATGGATGTAGAAATGTTTCTCAAAGCCTGTATATGTGCACATATATCTTGCAAATACACATTTTTTTTCTTAGTCACTTAATGGTGCAGTTTGTTAATTACCTTGCATGCAGTACATTTTGCCACACACAGTCCTTGGTTCAAATCCAGTGTTGTCTAGTAGTTCAATTATATTATTGTGAAAACAGCAAGTAATGACTGAGTCATGCAATCCTACTCCACACAGGTTACTGATAGTTAATGAACTACAGGTAGGGACACACTACACATATCTGTTTAGCCTAACTATATGTTGCCTGCTACTCTGTTATTGGCATCATTGCATAACAGACATACCTTACTCACATGCCTCATTTGGATCGTACAGGGTACCCCTACCCTAGCTCTGCCATAATGACAGGGTTGCCACAGCTGCCACAGTTATATATACAGCTTACTGTCCTCAAAAGTGTCCACACTCCCCCCCTGTGTGCACTATGCAGTAGCATATACAGCTGTATGTAAAGGTAGCTGCTACAAACCTACCATACCTCCCCAACCCCTAGAACAAATGACCCAGAACCAGACAAATGTAATGGGAGGCTAAGGTCCACAGATAGGAGCATGTGTAATGGTTTGCCCCTACAAAGATAGCAGGTTGATATATTAACAGCTATTGCATTAGCATGCATATTCCAATGGGTATGAAGTCTGACACTCAAGTGCATCTCTTTCCTTACTGACCTCAACCCACAATGTTTGCCAATGAATTGCCAGATGCCCACTATGTCACGGGACACTGCCCACACATATGAGGCGAAACTGTGGACATACTCCATAAATCTATACAGTTGACAGTTATGGTACCTACCCTCTGCAATGCTGTACCCTCACACATCTCAAATGATGTCCATCTGAACAACTAATAAAGGGACAAAGGTCTACATGAAGGCCTTATATATTGTACTGTGGTGGCATGTCATTGGCCAGTGATAGTGCATTTCATCTGCTCTGGCTGCAATAAGCAATTTTAAGCCACAGATTGGTGCAGAGGAATGAACAGTACCTTAAAAAGGCAAGCAGCTGCTTATGGGGAACAGCTCTGTATGAGACTTTACTCACACAGAAAGTGGATTTCAAAAAGTATACCAGAAGCAACATTCAAAAAAGAAGTACTGCACTTCAGCAGGTATGTAATAGTTTCTCCATATAACATGATGTAGATGGGAGGATGGAGATAAAGGGAATAGAGATTACAACAGTACACCTGTCTTAGATTTATGGTAATGATGTGTAGTAATACTCTGTTGTCCTACACCTACGGCATGCCTTTCAACTGTCCCTGATTTTTAATCACATCTCAGCTCTGTCCCTGTCAATCCCTCCTACAATGGTTGGCTGTTCTAAGGTAGTGGATTACACATAATACTTAGTGACAATGAGTAAGGGTGTACACTCCTGTGATGTCAAATGATGTACTGTAATTTGGCCCCCTCATTCAGTCACTGTCTCACATACATAGTTCTAACATTTTAAAAGTGTTCCTGAATGTCCCTGATGTACTCTGGCTAAGTCCCTGTTTCTGTTGGTGTATGTCCCTGTTTGTTTAACTAATAAAAATAAGAACATTTTATTCACGTTGAAGTCTGGTTAATTTCTACATTTCTTTTACTGGTTTGGTGAAGTTTGTTTAGCCAATCTTGTGTTTCTGAGTGGCCATGACTGGATTTCTTGTGAATATGGATTTAGAAGGAAGTATTGGCCTGCAAGGAGCCGAGAAGGCATCAGAGGCATTATCTTCACCCTTGGACTCCATTCATGAAGTGGGGCAGCTGAGAACAGAAGTGCCAGCACTTATAAATGATATTGCCAGGTTAACTGAGATGTTTTTGCAACTTGGAAACAACAGCACCATGTAGGTGTATGCACAGCTTCTTCCCTGAAAGGAAATGGGCGTGAACTTCTTGGGAGTGGACCTGGGATGTCTGTGGAACAGGAAAAGGACACAGACAAAGACATCAGTAATACTGGGGTTAACCATCAAAAAATGGCTTCAACAGTCAGCAAGCTCATTCCAGCAACAACAGGCGGATTAATGTACAGCATGACAATGTAAGGGAGATGACCTACTGGGATAGTTTCCCACTTTCAGGTACTGTTAATAAAAACTTTTTTAATGGAAGCAGGGGTGGCTCGTGCTATAGGACTGCAGGACTGCAGCCCCCCCCCATCTGTAGAAAGAAAAAAAAAAGAAGAAATAAAAATAGAAACAATTGGCGAGTCCTGGAACTCCACACATGCATACTGGAGTTCCTCACAGAACTCCAGACTGCTGTGTTCATCACCACACAGACTTCTGGGCTGCAGGGCAGAGATGCCTTCTCCCCTATCCAGACTGCTGTATTAGGCAGTCTGGATAGGGGAGAAAGGCATCTCTGCCCTGCAGGCCCAGAAGTCTGTGCAGTGATGACTGCACAGAATGGAAAGACACAAGACTGCATCACCCGCAGGCTGGAGCCTCTCTCCTACTCTCGCAGAGCCAGGAAACCAGCCATTGGCTCCAGCTACTCTTGCAGAGCTAAGAAACCAGCTATTAGTTTGCATGGGCAACTGGATTAGTGAAGGACTGCTGCAGATGTTATTGTGTGTATTACTGAAAAACTGCCATGTATGTAAGGTGGATTTATTGTGTATATTAGCAAAGGACTGCCATGGATGTCAGGTAAGTGTGTGTGTGTGTGTGTGTGTGTGTGTGTGTGTGTGTGTGTGTAATGCCCCAGTTGCTATATACTGGTGGCTAGAGAACACATGGTATTGAATAGAGAATACTGAGGCTTGAACCCTGTACCTTGGATGCAGGTGGCAAGGGCCTGAATTCCATACCCACCACCATTTGTAAAAAATGTTGCAGATTTTTGCCTGACATTTGTTCTGTTCCTCATAAAATCTGTGGTTTCTGTTTGTTTTTCCGTGTAAAGTCAGTAGTGCAGTGGTGTACTGGTAGCATTGTTGCCTGATCGCTGCAGGTTCTATAGTTTGATTCTTGGTTGGGGTGCCTTCTGTGTGGAGTCTGCATGTCCTCCTATCTTACAAAGACATGGGTCTGGAGTGTTTCTCCCTGCTCTGCTGAAAGCTGTTTTTTGTTCCAAGTCAGACTTTCCTGGTTAACAAATGTTACATAAAAATAACAGGCATTTGAATTTCAGACTTCATATTCTTCAGAAAGTATGTGGTAACACAAAACATTTTATTCTAGCAATTTTCTAAGTTTATAACATGGATATTTGAAGTTTGTCTCTATTTTTGGGACTGTATTCCCCCATTATTGGCTTCATCCAGGTTTTTTGTGCTAAGGTTGAGAGCTATGGTGAGAACTGAATTCACAGACTATGTTTGGGGACTGTATTCCCCCATTACTGGCATTATCCACATGTTTTTTGCTAAGAAGTTGAGAGCTATGGTGAGAACTGAATTCACTGAATATGTTTGGGGGCTGTATTCCTCCATTACTGGCTTTGTTCAGGTGTTTTGTGCTAAGAGGTTAACAGCTATGGTGAGAACTGAATTCACTAAATGGTAGCCATTTAACTTTCAGTCTTCCTGTCTTTCACAAGCTTATTTGGCATAGTGGTATATTGCTCTTACTGTTTTGCATATTGTCCCCTGGGTTCAAGACTAGGCAGTGAAATGTATGCTGGTAACACAGCATTTTATTCTAACAACCTTCCAACATTATACAAGCAATGTTTAAAATGTGTCCCTGGATTTTGGGCTTTTGTCCCCCCTCCAGAATAAATTTTGGCTTTTTCCAGATTTCTTGTGCTGCAAAGTTCAGAGAAACAGCTGAGTGTCGAGTAGATTTTACAAGGAGCTGAGAGGTGCAGGGGAACAAAAGTTTAGTGCTGCTTATGCTAAGTCAGCTTGCATTGTTAATAGAACAACAGGTCATGTACTTGCTTTTGATTTAGAAGGCTGTGGGTTCTACTCCCACAGTAGGTAAATGCATTGCTGATACTGTACTGCCTTGTAAAGATGGTGGATGCTGCAGTCCTTTTTGGCGAATATACCGAGTAGCTATGAACCTGTTATCAGTTTGCCATCCATTCCTATTGCAATATTACTAGCTTATATTTTTTTAATGCAACATAGGCAATTTATTCCTCAAGGGCAACAGGGACTTTATTTGTAGATGAAACAATGACATATAAAGTTGTTTGCTAGCAGCAACCTACTTCATTAGTTACAGATTTCTTTAATGTGGAATTATTTAGATGACTTTTACTTCTTCAGAGATTGTGTATATTTACTGATACTGGTGGACTGTAGCAGTTTGAGTAGACTTTTATGATGGAAATGTTCTGAATTGGGCAGTTTTGTCATTATTGGTGCATGCATTTTGTTTCATTGTTTACTGGAAAAATGTTCAAAACAATAAATTTAAAATGCCCTCTAACAACTGTACTGTATTGTACAAGGAATATAATTTAATACAATCAGGAAGGAGTATCAAAGAGCATGTGTATGTTTCATGTTCAAGGGGCCTATGATTTGAAAATGGCCCAAAGTTAATCTTAATCTGCCACTGGCAAAATGTATTTTCTTTGAATGTGGGTTTCAATGCAGTTTCAAGGGCAGAAAAGTTTTAATGCTAAGTCTATTTTCATTGTGAGACTGCTTTTTTAGCAGATATCTATTAGGGTTTGTGCTGTAAAATGCAAAATAAAACTTTCCAATGAAATCCAGATCATCACAGAAGTAAAACAGTATGCACATTACAGTGTTTATGGTAAATGGGGCGAAATAACCAAGGAATGGGACATGGGAAAGGCTGCAGGGGGGAGTCTCCATTCGACCATGATTTTGTGAGGGGGAAGGGCAGCAAACTCAAAGATGGCCCCAGCTGAACGATACCTCTCAAGGTATTTTTGCAGAATGAACAGATTTTTGTTTCTGATTTTTGGTTTGCTTCTCATAAAATGTGTGATTTTCTGGCAAATCATTTAGGAATGAAGTCACTAAATAATGACAGACATTGAGTTTCAGACGTCATAACCTTCAGAAAAATGCATGCTAAAGTAAGACCTGTTATTCTATCAACTGTCTTAAGTTTATACAAGAGCAGTTTTTGGTACTGTTTGTATGTTTCCCCAATATATTTGGTCTTGTCCAGATTTTCTGCATTAAGTGGTTGAGAGGTACGTGCAGATAAATCGATTTATAGAATTAGGAATATCCAAACTTCTCCACCGTCCCCAATTTTGGCTCAAAATGTTGCTCTCCCCCTAATAATCCATCCACAAAATGGCAATTTTGGAAGAAAAGGTGGAGGGTTTACAATTATAAATAACTGTAATTATCAGAGTTATAGTTTGCTTTTATTTCAAAAATGCATGTAGATTCTCTTATTTTATCAGCAGCTCAAGTTAACAGTAAAAAATATTAAAAAGGTGTCCCTTCTTTGATAGGTTCCCAGCTGTATTGTGTGGCTATTTTATATTTTTGCATCACATTTTTGGTCTGTTTTTCATAAAATTGTGGTTTTCTGGCAAATTGGTGGCAAATCATTAAAGATTGAAGTTAGAAAATAATGGCAGACTTTGAGTTTCAGATTTCATACCCTTCAGAAAAGTCATACTAATGCAAGACCTACTACTATTCTATTATCTTTCTAAGTTTATAAGAGCAATATTTAAAAAAAATCCTTATTTTTGGGCCTGTGTCCCACTTCTATGTATGGCTTTGTCCAGATTTCTTCCTCTGAGGTTGAGCAGTATGAGTGTCAGAGCCATCACCGTCAACCAGAGACATTTCAAATTGTGGCATACTTGTTGCACCCCACTCCCCATTGTAGTGGCTCTGGATGTGTCCAAGCCAGGCAAGGAGCAGTTATGCAGTGTAAGTGTACAGAGTATTCCCCCATCCAAGGTAGACCACAAGTACGACCATGGCTTTTCATCTGTTCCTGATTTGGCAGAATGTTCTGGTTTTCTGTCATATTTATATACTGTTGATTTATGCTTCTTAGTGCAGCGGTAGCATTGTTGCCTCAGAGCAAGAGGTTCTCCCTTTCGATTCTCGGCTGGAGTGTGGGGACTGCCTTCTGTCTGGTGTCTGCATATCCTCCCCACGGTTGGGTGGGCATTTGAAAGACATGCGTAAATGGGCGTGCCTTTGTTGAAGGTTGAACGTTGAGCTGCCACCTCAGCATTTGTCAAAATCTACTGCCAATCATTAGTGGACCGGAGTTCCACTGTGGCAACCCCTAACCGGGAAAAGCCGAAAGACAACAACATTATTCAGAAAATGCATGCTGTGCAATGCCCTGTTGCTCTGTGTTTAAGTAGCAATGCTTTAATGGCCATCAGGTAAGCTTGTCGGTGATTGTAAGATGCAAGTAAGCTTTAATGAGCATACTGTTAACGAATTACCAACCTTGAAAGCCTTTTCGTTGTTGCCATGCAGAGAATATTTACATAACTAGATAACGTATAAGCCTTAGGTACTGAAATGCATATGACAGTATTTGTAATAAAGGACAGGATTACAGTATTTTCAGAAGCTCATTGCATTTGTTGGAGACTTGCAGTCATCTTTGCAGGCTTTACCCGTAAACTAAGCAGAATGTCAATCTATCACGTGTAGTCCATAGCTTGTGCAGTAATCCTTTAAGCAATTTATCTTGAGCTTGTTTCTTGTTTGCTGTTCATTTTTTACTTTGATCATGCCTTCCCCATGAAACAAGTAGATAGTTGTTGTCAGGTAGCAGGTCTTTTTTTGGATAAGAAACATTTTTACAAGTGGGGGTATCACAGAGATTGCTACTTTCAGCATGTTACTCGGTAATTTTATAAAGCTGAATATAAATTATAATTAGAACTGCAGTGCAAGGAGAAGTGGCTTGAGTTGAATCCATTTTTTTTATATACTTGATTTTGACTGGCATTCCAGTAATGTATTTAAAAAGTAATTTATTTTTTTATGCCTCACAACCTTTGTGTTTCCATCTAGATATTAAGTAAGTTGTCATGCAGCCAATGCATTGAAATATTTTTTCTTCTGCACTTCATTTTGTCTTGATTGGACTCTCATAATGATGGTTTGGCACTCAAGCAGCGTATTTAATTAAAGTTCCAGTTGTTGTGGTTTTGAGCATAGCTCCACCTCTTTCTAGTTGGCCACACTGCTTCCCATTGGTCCCACCCATTCATCTGTCTCCTGCAGCCCCTCTTTAATTTGAAGTTGCCAGCCATCACTGATATGGAAGCCAGAGTGTTTCAGCCTCTACAAATGCTAATACTTGTGAAGGGAAACCGAGGAGCAATTCTTGGACTAATTATGAAAGGAATGTTAATTTAAAAGACATTATGGACAGAATGTTTGCCATTCAAGGTCAGAGGGGCAGGGGAAGGTTACTAATGCATTTTCTGCACCACGTTACTTTCCTATCTTAAAAGAAATGGTATTTAACTTTGAAAAAAAGTTGCTAAAATTTAAAAGTTTACAAATTGAAAATGAATATTTGCGTGAATGTCTTAAACACAAAATTGTTCCTCAGGGACTTAGGATGTATAAGTTTCCCTTTGGAGAGGATTACACTCGGGAAACGCAGGATTTTATTGCTTTTTTTTGACAAGTGTGGGTTTGAATTGATGTTAAAAATGATTCACTCTAATGAATCTGTTCTGGAAGCCTTGGGTAATGAAGTGGATACACTGAGCCTAGCTATTACAAATGATTTATTATTTGAAGAGTATGAGTATTTGTATAACCAAGCCTTGTTAAGAGTAGATAAAACAAGTAACAATATATTTTTTTAAAAAGATGAAAAAACTAGACAGGGATTTTAAACAATATCAAGACAGTAGGGCATATAAGATTCCTGGTAGCAAACCTATTAACAAAGGAAGGCACCCTGATGGGTGGGGGGTAGGACAACACAGGCCACAATCATGGGAAACTGAACCTGACCCTAACAGATAAGAAATTGGGAACACAATAAGGGAACTTGATTCCTTTTTAGAAGAAGCACAGGGTATTCAGAAGGTGAGAAGGTTGGCATGACTAGCCAAAAAAAAAAAAAAAAACACAGGTGATGGTGGATTTGGAGCAACAGTCGCATAACAAGCAGAGGTGGGACTACCACAACAAAGGGCCAACAGTGATGAAATAATTAGGTTTTTTAGTGAGGGGCTTATTGGTATTTATCAGGACTTTAAAATTTATAACTATGAGGGTGTGGAGTTAACAAAACACCATTATGAGTTGTTGTTAAAGGGATACAAGTTTATGCCCACTGGGTCAGTTAATATAACTGACTCACTTATTGAACTAAAGTTATTTTTGAGGAAAATTAACTTTAGTTTATATTTTAAAGACAAGGATGTGAACAGTGAGACAAGTAACAATCAAAGTGCATTTAAGAGAAATAGTGTTTTAAAAAAACCCTACACCCCTTAGTACAAGTTTTTGAGATGGTGGTTACTAATGAGTTATATCAACTGTGTGCTGAGAAAAAGAAAGGGTGGTGTAATTTAACAAAAAAGGAGAAAGAAGTTTTGACCCAAATTAGAGAGTGTAATGACATAAGGATGATGAAACCTGACAAGGGAGGGGAGACTGTTATTTTTAAAACAGAAGATTATAAGAACAAAATTACCTCCCTCCTTTATAATACTGATACCTATTCCCCTGTTTCGAAAAATGAGATTACAGTAGCCTATCAAAGGTAGGATTCTTACTTAGAAGAATACTTCTTAGAAAATAGGATAGATGTGGACACCTACAAATTTTTACAACAGAAAAAGCCAGTGATACCGAATATATTCAGTATACCAAAGGTTCACAAGAATGTGGAAAAAACTCCTTTTAGGCCTATTGTGACTAGTAGGGGGAGTAAGACTCATCCCTTGACCATTCTTGTGGACAAATGGTGCAAAGAAGTAGCGACCCATCTCCTGAAAGACTCTTGAGAATTTTTAGGAAAATTAAAACAAGATTTACGGAAGGAAGGACTTATTTTTCTCACTATTGATGTAGTGGACCTCTTTACTAGTATTCCTAAAATTGAGGGGATGAAACTTTTTTATAATTCTATGCGACAATTTTCTTCCCTTTCAGAAGACAGGATTAGGCTCTTAGTTGAGCTGATGGAACTCTTTTTGGACAATAATTTTGTCCATTTTGAAGGTGATTTTTAGCAGCAAATCAGAGGAGTTGTGATGGGGGTAGCCTGTGCCCAACCTATGCCAATATTGGCATGCTGGGATGGGAGGATGAATTTATTATGAAGAGTTCTTTTGCCAAGCACCTACATCTTTATGTGAGGATTTTGGATGATAGTTTTGTTCTGTGGGATGGTACAGTAGACCAAATTAGTGAGTTTATGAAACATTTGAATGGTAGCAGTGGCTACTTTAGGTTTACACATTCTTGGGACTTACTGAGTATTAGTTACCTGGATGTTAAGATTTCCCAATGGCACAACAAATTAATTTCCAACCTTTAACAGAAAGAAACCTTTTGTAATGCATACCTGCACTACAGTTGCAACGATCTGTACCATCAGAAGAAAGAACCAGTAAAGGGTCAGGCCATACAGGTGGCAAGAATGACCTCTGATATTAAAGAACTGGACCAGGAGTTTGACATACTGAAGAAAATGTTTATAGAAAGGAAATATCTCCAGAATATGGTGGATAGTATTTTTAAAGGAATAAGGAAAGGTTGGGGAACCAAGTATCCACCCCTGTTAGGGATGGATTTTACTAATCAAAATAGGAACAAGGGAGACAACAAATGCAAAAAAGCCCTAGTATTGGAACACAATGTTTATTCCCAAGAGATTAGGGAAGTTATAAAGAACTGGAGTATTTTTAAGGTTAATAATGAAGTTTCCCAGTTGCTTGGGCCTGAACCCCCATTTGTAAGCAAAACTGGGAGGAACTTTAAATATATCTTAGAAAATGTTAAACAAACAGACAAAAATGTTGGTGCTGGTACCAGATCTTGTGGTAGGTGTACATATTGCATGCACATTGTGAAAGAGAAAATGTTTTTGGACAATGTTTTACATACCAAGGTTTGCTTTGTGAAAGGGAATTGTAATACCAACAAACTAGTGTACCTAGCTAAATGTGACAGTTGCTAAGGATACTATGTTGGAAAGACAGAGAGAGCTTTGAAATCAAAAAATTATGAGCACCTTTATGAGATCAGGAAGACAAAGGAAGTTAATGCAATGCACAGGCACTCTGTTGTGTGTAGTAATTTTGTAAAGTTTAGCTTTGGTATGCTGGAAAAAGTGCAGATTCATTCTAGGGGTGGTGACTGGCAAAAACATTTGTTAAAAAGAGAACTTGTCTGGCAATTGCAACTAAATGCATCATCCACCTCAGGTCTGAACGACCAAGTATCTCTCAAACCCATACTGAGTGAAAAAGCAGATTTGTTAACATAAATTTTAAAGGAATTCAACATGGTTTTTATGCATTTTTATTTATGTTTCATAGTTTATTCTATTTTGAAAAAGGTTTTTGCAAGTACTTGTAATTGGGATAAGTGCTTTGTACACCTTTAACACAGGGGATTTTTTTAATTACTGGCATTTCATGATTGGTTGATGAACTTCAGCTAGTTTATAAATAAGATGATGAATGTGAGTGTATGTTACCTGAAGAGGTCTCCATGAGAGATAAAAGCACTTATGTGATGGGTTTTAACTAATAAAAATAATAGTATTTTATTCACATTAAAGTCTGGTTAATGTCTACATTTTTTTCTGGTTTGGTGAAGTTTGGGACTTTTTTTAGTCAGTCTTGTTTGATGGCTATGCCTAACATGCCTGTCAACTTCTTACAGCTTGAAACCAGGACAAAGCCATAATTTATGGGAAGACAAAGGCCCAAACACAGCGACAGTGTTTAAATATTTGTCAGAGATCCACAAGTTTGTGTGAAATGACCACAACTATAAGGAAAATATCCTGACAGTCTGCTAACATCTGTATAGATGAGAGGTATGATGCTTACAGGGAATTTGCATTGTTTTCTGTCATTGTGGACTGTCCCCATACAGTTGTAATAGCACACTAATTCTCTGGCAGTGGACATATGACATATTAATGGGAGGTTGCCCATAGGGAGCACACCACAGTAGACTGCAGTGCTGGGTGTTAGGACATACAGCAGAATCTGTCACAAGACAAAGGGACATACCCCAATATTGCTACTATCTGGGTGGTATCCACACACATAGAGTTTGCCAGACTGTGGGGTATGACATGTGAGGGAGCAGTGGATAGTGCAGGTCATTATAGGTGTGCTGGATCTGTACATACTGAATGTCCATGTATCTGGTCCTGTTGTTGTCTTTCAGGAACCATGTACTGCCGAAGACATGCCCCCTTCTCAGAGGTGGAGAATGATATGATAGTCGATGAACTGAGACAGCACCCTTGGATATTGTTCTCCAGAGGGAGGCATAATTGGGAGCAGCGGGCAGCATTGTGGGCAGACCTTGTGTGGGATATCCAGTCAGGTTGGCCAAAAGGACAGGACCTATGAGCAGGTCTGACACTGGGCCACAGACATGCTGAATGCTGCATGAAGAAGGGAAGTTGATGTTGCCAGGGATCATGCCACTGGAGAGCCTGCACCTGAACATCCACTCACAGCCACAGAGGAATTCCTGACAAACCTAGGAACACACAACAGCTCCCAGACATCCATCACAACATACATCATGGAGGTGGGTGCTACAGTGTCCACAGAAGAGGAGCATCCAGGTAACCATACTGTGTTCACCAGTGTAATACTGTATCAGTCATTGTGGCAGACTGTATATACCTGTACATGGATGTTTGGTCTATCTACATTGGGGGGTGGTGTTAGGGTTTACACAGCAATAGAGCCAGTATCACAGTAGCCACTGTACATGTGGGTATATGCACATATTACTTTGTAGTGTTGCAGAATTTGGTGATGCTGACAATACCTCCCGCTCACCTTTTCATAGGTCCATCAGGAGTGGCCAGAGTCCATGGTCCTGTACCTGGTAAGTGTGATACAGTTTTTAATGGATCATATATACCCTATGAAAGTTAAGGGTTGCAATATTGCCATATGTACAAATGTTGTGTTTAGTCAGAGTAGAATATTTGTATGTTCCAGTCTAGAACAGATAGCTACGGTTCATAGATGATTAGTCACAAGTGTGTATTTGAACAATCATCAATACGTCTGCAGTTATAGTTATGAGTGGCTACACAGCCTCATATACATGAGGCAATTACTCCAAGATGCCTGTTCAAACACAAAAGGGAGAGATTACATACCAGAGGTAGTGACAGTAGTACTGGCATATCATTCTCAAGATAGGTGGGCTGGGTTTTATGTGAAGGTCTATCACGTATAGTGTCATATTTCATACCATACAAGCAGATTGTACTGGCAACTTTACCTGGATGTGGCTGATGTGCATGTTATAAAGGGCTTGACTTGTCTGTGTATGTTGGTGTGAGGTTGTCTGTTGTGCATGGGAGTGGAGATGAGAAGATGTGTGACTGGTAATGCAATTTTGGATCCTCATTTGTATGAGTCTGTGTGGATTACCATGCATAAAAGTGCAGGTAGTAATGTACTGCTTTTGTCTTGGTTTTCACAGGTGACCAGGGGGGTTGGAGTCTGTCCCCCTCACCACATGATGTCAGTGTCTCCTCAGAATCTGATGATGATGGTGACCATAATAAGGCACAGGTGGGGTTGTTTGAGACTGAATCTGTCTCAGAGGTTAACATCCTTTTTCTGCTCTCATTGCACCAAACACAGTCAATATGCACACACATACCCAGTCCCCATAGTCCACAGATATTGGACAGACAGAGGGTTTCAACATTGAACAGGACAGTATGGCAACTGTGACATCAGTGAGTGAAGACACTGGCTATAGACAGAGAGCTGATGAGGTCCCATACAGGTGACAGGTGGATCAACAGGGATGCTCATTGGAGGACTGCTGTTCATCCACCACCTGTCACAGGTGTCACATCACGGATCACTTGGCACATGTTTTAGGCCATCATGGAGGCACAAGCACGTTCTGAACACAACACCAGATGGATGCTTATGGTTATGGACACAGCACAGTCTAACATCAGTGACTGCCTCCACTGCATTGGGAGCACTCTGGAATGGTTCACTAATGCAGTGGGCAGACAGTAGACTGAGACAGTGTCTGTCTTGCACCACACATTATTTGTGCTGGAAAATCTGGTTCAAGTTGGGCATTAGAGATGTGGACGTAAGGCAGCAATGCCATCTACATAGCCATGCACAGCCATGCTCCCATAGTGGCAGTACCTCCAGCTCTACAGAGGGAAGTGTGCTGTCCACACCACAATGTGGCAGGTCATGGGCACATGGTCCTGTGTGGTCCAGGGGAAACACAGCTCCAGCATTTTGTAGTCAGCATCAGGTACTAGCACTGCATCTGACCTTGGGCATGGCGGTGCAAGTGCTACTCCTGACAGATCCAGTTCTCGTGTTTGTGGTCGGAGACGGTGAACTGTCCACTCTACCATGTACTGTCCACAGCTGTCCAACATACACATGTGTAGGGCTAGCACTGGGCTTGACTGTGTACATGCACACACTCAAACACCACTGTCACATGCAGTTCACCTACAGACACACACACCACCTCTCCATGGCCCATATAACCCACACCTTTCCAGACTCCCACACATGTCAACTGCTTGACACAGCCTAGGCCTCTGGCACCTCAAACCACACCTTATGCATGTAATGATCACTGTGTCACATCCCTGCCATCTATGCCATAGATGCAGGGCAATGCTACTATGTGTCTGATGCACAGGGTGTCTATATCACTTGACATGTACTTGTGTAGTGCAGTATTGTTTTTCCATGCCACTTGTGGGCCACTACAGATACTGTATGCTGGTATGTGTCATGAATACACAGCACACTTTGTGTATCTTTGTTGCATGATATTGGACTGGCAGTAGTGTTACAGAATGACAGTTGTGTCATGGACCTGTGTAGGTTTCTGTTCCAGGAGTCTGAGAAGATACACTATGGACACATAACAGTAATACAGAGGTACAGGATGGCATGGCAGCACAGCAGAAATATGGCATCAGCAAGGTACAGCAGTATATGTGCATGGCACCTTAGATGCATATGTGTAGAAGAGTCTATCAGCGACAATGGGGGCAGTCAGCTTATCCATGCATTCATAGTTTATGATGAGGTCTGCTACCCTGGCAACATGTCACCTGGGTTATCTGAACTTACAAATCTAGAAGGTGTGGTGATGGACTTAACACGTCTACAAATATCCTGTGTCCGGGTCATATAGGTGGCAAACATCGGTTATGATAATGTATAGGAGAGCAATTTAGGGCCAGCAGCTAGCCACAGGGCCAAAAAGTGCATACCATTGCACAGAGATAGCCCGTACAGGCTGTCTGTAGTGCTGCATGGGGATATATTTACACACACACACACACACACACACACACACACACACACACACACACACACACACACAGTTAGCTGATGTGAGATTAGAACTCCTGCCTATCTACTATTGCATACTACTGCTTGCAGCATTTATCTCATGCACCACAAAATTTATCTTATGGTAGAGTGTCAGTCAGCACTCTTAAGGTGGATGACATCAGCAGGTGTGGTAGAGGAGGGCAATATAGAGGCCAGCAGCTAGTCAAAGGGCCATAAAGTGCATAACCATTGCACCGAGATAGCCCATGCAGGCTGTCTATAGTGCAGTATGGGGATATATTTACAAACACACACACAGAGGTGGCTGATGTAAGATTAGAACCCCTACTTATCTACTATTGCACACTATAGCTCGCAGTACTTATCACATGTGCCACGGAATACATCTATTGTATATGTGATTGCAGGCACAACACTTGTGGAGTGTGCAGAGTAGTCTTGTGTTAGACAGCATGTGTGGCCTGCAGAGTGATTTTGGTTGGTACTGTTATTGTATTTAGTGTCCTAGGAGTGGGGACCATGTCACTATCCCTGCTATGTGTGAACAGTTAGCAGTATGGCCATATGTGGCTGGTTGCAGTTATATAGGCAAACATGTGGCCAGGAAAAAGATGGCCTGCCCACAGCATGCATTAAAACATTGTACAGTGCATCACCTTCTCACCTGTTTTTGTCTAAAAGGTGAGATTCTACAGGCACAGGAATCTGTGCGTGAGTGGATTATGTACTATCACAGCCTTGGATTGGTTCCTTTGGGCAACTTTTTAGATGTGTGAGTGCAGATAACCTCAGCATTCCCAGGGTATACAGGGAAAGCCATACATCCCCACATGTATGTGTAATATATATATATATATATATATATATATATATATATATATATATATATATATATAAATGTGTATCACAGGGATGTCTCTATAAATGTTACTGTGTGTGTACATTATGTATATGATGTCTGTCGATATATGTTGGCATTCTATGTATCATTGTGCTATACATAGTTTTATATATATATATATATATATATATATATATATATATATATATATATATATATATATAGTACATACTGATAGATACACTAGGCATGTGAGAGGGTGATAGAGTCAGACAGATATGTAGAGGTAACTGTCTGTATGTACAAATGTATTTCCACGTAGCAGGTGTTTGTTAGGAAGATGCAACAGACTTGCACTCAAGTTAGGAGCATGCCCAGTGGGTCTGTCAGTACCTACAAGGTGACTCCAGGCCAGAGCTACCTGCTCTCCAGGCAGGGAGTTTGTGTGCTACAGACATTGGCAGCTGCACCTGTTTCCAGAGTACAGCACTTCCCTGACATTGTCCAAGTACCCCTTACAAGTGGTAAATAGGTGTGTTACGTACCCTCTGAATGCAGCAGTTGGCAGACCTGTAGTTCAGAGCTGACTATGTCTGATGCACACAGTACACAACAAATACATAGTTAGGTACAGGTTGTCTGGGCTGGCTAGCATCATTTTTACTAATATGTATGCAAGTCAGAATAAGGTGTCAGTCCCTAGGTTGTCAGTGCATGTGCTATGCATTGTCTCTTGGCCAAGGTCAGGGCATACAGGCCATGCCTATGTCTGCCTACAGGGACAACCTCAGTGGTTTCCTCCACAGAGTCTCCCTGTTGGTGTGGTTGTGGTGACCTAGGCACTGGTGGGGGGCTGTGTGTCCCTTTTCTTTGCTGATCCTGCTGTAGCTGTTTCTGCAGGATCATATTGTGTAGCATGGCACATACTGTGAACATGTGTGCACATGTGGTTGGAGAGTACTGCAGGGTTCCACCAGATATATTGAGACACCAGAACCTTGTCTTCAGCAACCCGAACACATGCTCTATGATGTTCCTAGTTTGTCCGTGTGCCTTATTATGGCATTCTTCAGTGGGTGTGTATGCATTTCTGATGGATGTTTTCATCCATGGTTCCAGTGCATAGCCAGTATCCCCCAGTAAATGGCCGTGTGGGATATCCCCCCCAGCAAATGTCTGATGCAGCTGTGATGCATGCTAGATATGGGAGTAGTGATAACTGCCAGGGATGCCAGCACACATATTCATGATAATACCATAGGCATTGCACATGATCTGGCAGTTGATGGAATGATACCCCTTGTGGCTAATGTAGATTCTACCCTCCTCATTGGGTGGTGCATTGATGTGTACATGAGTGCAATCTATGGCACCCAGTATCTCAGGGTAGTGTGTTCATAGCTGGCCTTAGGTATAGGCCAACTATGCAGCCACCTAGGGTGCCGCACTAGGAGGGGTGCTTTTTCATTGTTTATTTGGTGCAAGTAGACCAGTATGGGGGCACCAGGTGTTGTGGTGGGGGGTCGTCATGGAGCCCTTTTGCCTAGGGCACCAGTTGACCTAAGGCCACTCCTAAGTATGCTACATGGTAGAATTGTTGCATGCTGCAGGTCCACGCCTCAGGGTGAGGGGAAAATAAATGTGGTCACTGGCATGTGGTAGCATGGCATTCGGGAACTGGTGGAGTACTCTGGATGCTGATGCCTGTGAGATCCCCATCATGTTTCCAGTTGGTCTTTGGAAAGTACCTGTAGCTAGTATCCTAAGAAGTACACATACCTTTCTTTCCACTGGGATGGGTTCCTCTCTGTTGGCACTGGGTCTGAGTTGGGTTCACAGAGCTCAGTCAGTTCTCATAGTATGTCCCTGTCCACCCTGTAGAGCTCTACAATCTCCAACTCATGTAGCCCCTGGATGGTTACTCTGGGCCTGAACACTCTTCTCCTTCTCAGTCTAGCCCTATAGTCAGCAGCAGCATTGGTCTCAGCATCTAGCACATACAGATGTAGCAGACCTCCAGCAGCCCCTAGCATTCTTTAAGTTAAAATTCTCAAGTGTGTACTCCACTTGTGCAGAGTATGGAGTGAAATCAGATTGTAGGGTACATGCAACAATTATAGTGCTCTGCTAGAGGTGCAGCCTGTGTGATTGGCTACCTATGATGCATTCCACCTGCCAAGTACATCATTATGGACTGTTAATGGCACTAGTTTAAGTGTGACGGGGTCATAATTAATTAAGATATCATTGGCAGTTTTTTTTGCAACAGACTTCCTCTCTGAGCACTGCGGCATGCCACGCAAACATGTGCCACAAAGGTAAACAGTGCTCAGCATTCAGGGTACATGCCCCCATGAAAGGTCATGCTCAGCATGGTGGTGCACCATGCAAACATACTCAAACACAATGAAACACATGACCCAAAGGTAAACAAAGCTTAGCAGACACTGCACACCCCCCACCTGCTCAGCCGGGTGCCACACCATGCAAACAGGTACCGCTGTGCTCCAATGAGCTTACAAGTTCTCAGACACACACCCCTTTGATGTCAACTACCTCTTCTGTTGACACCAACACAGTTTTATGCCCACACTGATGGAATCTGTGGACATGGATACCCATTTGTGCTATTCAGTAACCACAGCTCACTTGCATAGGGATCAGTGCATACAACCTCAAAACAACACAGTTCCAGCGACTGCCTCCTTAGCAGCAGAATCATTCCACCACTGTAGATGCTCTATGCAGGGTCCTATAATACAATACTGTGACATACTAATACCACTATGTTTTTTTCATAAAAGCATGATTGCACACTGTGGTTCTCCATGCAAACATACCCAGATTATTTAAAAAATTAAAATTATTTTAAATCATTTTCTATATGGTTCTGCACACACAGTGTATAGTTCTGCACATATCTGTGTCTGCTATGCTATTTCTGCCCATCTACCTGCCCTTTTATGGTCCCTGTTGTTTTTTTTTTTTTTTACATCCTGTGCATGCAGTTTTTCCATGTACACTATGGACACCAACACAGGGTCTGCAGGACTGCCTATCTGCTTCCTGGATCACTCTACCTCCCTCATTTCCATGCACTTCACCTGCTTATGAGGTGATTTGCATACCATGGATACTTCTGTGTAGGCGAGCTCATGTGCAATGCTCAGCACTGTTTACTGGATCACACACCTGCTTACTTTCATGCATGCAGTGTGCCACTATGAACTGGACAAAATACTTGCCCAACAGCAAAAGGAAAACTTCAGAAATAAAAGTGAACTCTTAGCTAGCGTACAAACTTTTATTTAAATGCTTTTGTCCTCAGACTTCCTCAGAACTTATTATACAATAAGAAAGAACTGCACAAAATACTGGCCCAATAGCACAGTTCAGTGTGCCACTATGCCTACATGTAAAAACAGTATGTGTAGGCTTTATTAAATTCCCCTATCTGTCTTTTGTACTTTTATATGGCATGTTCACCTTTACTGGTAAAAAAAAATCTTGACCTTCTAGATGTCTTTTACATCTTAAATTCTTGCAATAATAGTGTTTCTTTTCTCAGTGTTTAATTCCTTCCAGTGACATATCCTATAATGATTTTTCCACAATATTATCATGCCATTCTTTTTTCTTATTATCAGTTTCATTCACAATTATTTTCTACAATATAGCCTTGTCTTGATAATTTTCCATTTCTTTATGACAAAAAAACTCCTTTTTCTTGAACTAAAAAAAAATGACCATTCTGTTTTATATTTTAAATGTAATATTTTCATTAATAATGATCCCTCATTTTACTTTAAACATTTCATCACTGTATATAAGTTTAATGAGGGCATATACACTATAGGGTTTATTAACCCTAAACCTCCTTTTTCACTTTTCACATACAACACCCCTCTTTATACAGGGTTCATCCTTGATCTCCAAATAAAAGAAACTATTATATTATATACATATTTCTCTAAGTTTAAAGGAAGACTAAACATACCAGCTAAATATGTAATCTTTGCTAACAGTACAGAGTTTATTAAGTAAACTTTTCTTAAATAAAGACTAGAAGATGGTCCAAAACACACAAATGTGTTTTATTTCTTCTGTTTTTTTTTTCTTTCCATATGAAATTTACAATTTCTTGTTTCCTGAAGTTTATCACAAGGATCTTACATTTACCCTTATTGAAATGAATTTCACTAATCCTTCCCTGCAAACTTAAACCTTTGACTTTATTTAATACAAAACCAATAATACACGGCAACAGGTGTTCCAACAAATCAGAGGATTAGAGCGAATAAAAGTCAGTATGCAAGAAAAAACAGCCCAAATCCACCGTTCGATATATGATTTAATACAGTGCTCAGGACATATACAGCATAAATCAGCAGACAACAAAGCTTTCGAGTAAAACTCTTCTTCAGTGTTTGATAAAAGCATCCAACCATAGCATATACATATATACAGCAACACAACCAATAAAAATTCCAAGTTAATAATACCAATTATCATTTTAAAGTGCCAAATGTCTTATAAGACAATTGAAACAACTTACTCAAAACTAAATCTCATAAAAGCAACACATACTCATACTAAATCATGTTTATCTTTTAAAATAGGTTTTATGCTATCGGTGGTATTCAAACCTTGTAAATGGTCAGCTCTAAAAATATTGATCCATTTATACTCGGCCAGTTCAGTTTTATTTACTAAATCCCCCCATTTCTGTTCTTAGCTATCACCTGCAAAATTCTAAACTGAAATTTATGATCTGCACCTGATGCTGCCACATGCTTAGCCAAGACATTAGAGGGTACATTCCTATGAATGTCCGAACAGTGCACACTTATTCTTTCTTTTAATTTTTTATTTGTTTGGCCAATCTAAAAACATTGGCAGCAAACGCAGCTAGCAAAATATATCACATTCTCTGTGTGTTGCAAGTGCCCACAGCTCTAAATTCAAATGGCCTTTGACTAATTGGAAGTACAAAATATAAATCCATACTGATATCCACACAATGTATACAATTATAACACAGTTTAGTACCAGATTTTTTAATACATTTCTGTGTCATATTGTCTCCTCTTATATCCTTGTAACATAACTGCTGTTTTAAATTGTTTTCTCTTTTAAAAATAAAATAAGGCAACTCACCCACTACCTCAGTCATTTCCTGACTGGATGTGAGTACATTCCAATTCTTTTTAATAATTTGTTGAACAAACTCTGTATGCCAATTATACTTCGTCATATAATTCAGTTTATTCATGGTTGCATTTGTCTTAATTACCTCTATTGGACTATCAGCCATGCCACTTAAATATGGTTTGGCTACATCATTCCTTAACCCATTAACTATTCCTTTCATTTCATGTACCATGGCTTTATTATAACCTCTATTTATAAAACAATCTGCCATCCTGTTCATTTCTAACTTAAAAGTTTCATCTTTTGTGCTAAGTCTACTGGCTCTCATAAGCTGGCCTTTTATCACACCTTTAAAAATGTGCCTAAGATGCAAACTTTGTGGGTGTACATATTTAATAACTTGTACATCTTTCTGATGAATTTTAGAGTTGAAACATGCATCTTCTTTAGAAATTACTATATCTAAAAAATGAATCTCATCATAAAATGATTTTACTTCAAATCTCAGAAAGTTTGTGGTCGAGTGTAAAAATTCTATACATATAACTAATTCTTCCTTTGTGCCGTTCCATAGCAGGAAGACATCATCCACAAACCTTTTGGAAAAAACAAGATGTTCTTTCTTATAACACATCTCTAATTCAGAAAAAAATATACTGTTCTTCCCACCTAGCTAAAACCACATTAGCATAGGTGTCCATAGCTACCCCCAAACACTGATGGAAATAATCACCATTAAATGTAAATATGTTATTATTCAAAATACAATCCAGCATAGAACATAAAAGGTTCACTTTTGCTGTGCCATAAATATTATGTATTTATAAATATTTCCGTATGGATTCAATTTTATACTCATTGGGAATAACAGTAAAAAAGTGACCTAATGTCCATAGTAACTAAAAGAATATCAGAACATGTATTAGTTATTGACCATTCATTTAGTATTTGTAAAAAATCACGAGTGTCTTTAATATAGCCCTGACAATACTTTAAAATGGAAGCTGTTTATCCACATATTTGGAGATAGCTATTGTAGCCCATTTTCTACCTGACACAATTGGTCGCATTGGTGGTTTCACCAGACTCTTATGGATTTTGGGTAACCCATAAATAAAGGGTATAACAGGACTGGCCCTGTATAGATAGTTATAAGTCTCGGGTGTAATCGAACCATCCATCAATATTTCATAAGGAAAAATCTTAACCTTCATAATAACATCATATGCAAACTTTTGATCAACTTTAATAAAAGTCGAAGCTTCAGATAAAAACTCATACATCCATTCATCAAATTGCACTGTATCCATGATAATAATCATGCCCCTTTATCTGCAGACTTAATAATTATATCTCTACTTGAACATAACAAAGTCAAGGCATCTCTTTCTTCACTATTAAGATTAAAAAATCTACTCCCCTTCTGATTCGTAAAGTATAACTCATACAATTCTTGCTCACGCATACTCACAAAAGTTTCACAGTGAGTGTACTGCTGGGTATAAATGTACTAGATCATTTTAAACATTATTAAATTGAGAGGTTTTATGCAACAATTTTAAATCAACATTTCTTGCAAAACATTTCAATTCAGTCAACATATCATTTAAATCACCTGCTACTGAAGGTACAAATGTTAAACCTGTACTCAAAAGTCCCAATTTGTTTTGCACTTAATGCATAGTTTGATAAATTAAAGACATTATTCACTCCTGATTTCAGATTTTCATCTTTTTGTTTCTCAAATCTTGGCATACCTTGCTGGCCTTGTATCTTCTCTGTTCTGTTACTTCTTGATAGTTCCTTGCACGTTTCCAACTGCTGTTGTGACCTCTGACCCATTCTTTCACTGCCACAGGTTTCTGCAGACTGAAACGTTTCTGTAAAAAATCATTCCGCTCATTGTCATTTGCACTTCTTTTTGGAGATGCCAACATCATAATTTTTTCAGTGTCTTCATTCTGAACACTAACAGAACTATTGGCATTACTAATTAGAGCTTTACTCCTCACTAACTTCTGTCCTTCATTAGTGAAGCTATATAGCTCTGATACGGTGTTCCTACTTTTTCCGAGTTGAGCCATAGTGGATGTAGACAATTCTGTCTCATTCGCTGATTGGCTCATTGATTCAGATGCTCGTTCATTCATTGGACTGAGGCCAGAAAAATATGTTTTTGTTTTTAAAGTCATTTATATCACATATTAACTTACGTTTTTTAGCAGTGATTAACTTGTCCTCGAATCTCTTCAGATATATAAACAAGTCATTGTATTCAGCAGCAATAACAGTAAATTCAGAGGTATGTAATAGTTCATTTTCTAATGCTTCTGTTTCCTTCACTAATTCAGATTCATGCGAAGAAAATACGTTGTTCATTTGTTTCATATACTCAGCCCCCAGTTGCAAATTAATTTCCTGCCATTTTAACAATAACTCCTGATATCTATTCCCATAAGTGGGTGTTTTGGTGATTCTAATCCCTCTGGGAATGATATGTAACTTTAAATAAATGTTGAAGCTCAGTCTCTGCCATTGTAATCTCTTGTACTGTTCCATCTTCAAAGGCAAAGACTTAAGAGCTTGTTGCAACTTTACTATTTCACTATTAACATCTTTCCTGTTCATTGACATACCTTCCTCTAGACTGGTACATATATCTAGCATAGGATTGTCATGAACCATTAACAGTCCTTTCAGTTTTTCATTGCTTCTACAGTACCTGGGGCATGTACCATAGCTGCAACAGTTATAGGGCGTGTTGGCTGTGCTTCCATCTTTCGAATGTACTGTTGAAAAAGTCCACCAAACAGACAATAACAGAAGGCAACAGATGTTCCAACAATCCAAAGGATTAGAGCGAATAAAAGTCAGTATGCAAGAAAAAATATCCCAAATCCACCGTTCGATGTACGATTTAATATAGTGCTCAGGACATAAACAGCATAAATCAGCAGACAACAAAGCTTTTGAGTAAAATTCTTCTTCAGCATTTGATAAAAACATCCAACCATAGCATATACATATATACAGCAGCACAACCAATCAAAATTCAAAGTTAATAATACCAATTATTATTTTAAAGTTCCCCATGTCTTATAAGATGTTCTATGTTGGATTGTATTTTGAATAATAACATATTTACATTTAATGGAGATTATTTCCATCAGTGTTTGGTGTTAGCCTTGGGCACACCAACAGCTAACACATATGCTAATGTGGTGTTAGCTAGGTGGGAAGAACAGTATATTTTTTCTGAATTAGAGATGTGTTATACGAATGAACATCTTATATTTTTCTAAAGGTTTGTGGATGATGTCTTCCTTCTATGGAAGGGCACAAAGAAAGAATTAGTTGCATTTATACAATTTTTACACTCGACCACAAGCTTTCTGGGATTTGAAGTAAAATCATCGTATGATGAGATTAATTTTTTTAGATACAGTAATTTCTAAAGAAGATGTATGTTTCAACTCTAAAATTCATAGGAAAGATGTACAAGTTATTAAATATGTACACCCACAAAGTTTGCATCCTAGGTACATTTGTAAAGATGTGATAAGAGGCCAGCTTATGAGAGCCAGTGAAACTTTTAAGTTAGAAATGAACAGGATGGCAGGTTGTTTTATAAAGAGAGGGTATAATAAAGCCATGTTGCATGAAATGAAAGGAATAGTTAATGGGTTAAGGAATGATGTAGCCAAACCATATTTAAGTGGCATGGATGATAGTCCAATAGAGGTAATTAAGGCAAATGCAACCATGAATAAACTGATTTATATGATTATATGATGAAATAGAATTGGCATACAGAGTTTGTTCAACAAATTATTAAAAAGAATTGGACTATACTCACATCCAGTCAGGAGGAGACTGAGGTAGTGGGTGAGTAGCCTCATTTTATTTTTAGAAGAGAAAAAATTTAAAACAGCACTTATGTTACAAGGATGTAAGAGGGAGACAATATGACACAGAAAGTTATTAAGAAATCTGGTACTAAACTGTGTTATAATTGTATACATTGTGTGGATATCAATATGGATTTATACTTTGTACATCCAGTTAGTCAAAGGCCATTTGAATTTAGAGCTGTGGGCAATTGCAACACAGAGAAATCAGCTGGACATTTAAGTGAATTTAAGTACACATTTATCTATTCTTTTGCATATAGTACTGTATTTAATTTATTCATTTGTGTTTTTCACTGAATATTAACTCAACTGAAGTTGTGGCTGTTTCTCTACAGTTAGTTCCCCACCCACACTCCCTGTTCTTGTTTTGGTATTAATGTTGGTGGCTTTGAAATTACCCGCCCCTTTTGTAGATTTGTATTTGGATACTCCTTCTGGGTCCATCTCATTTGCTCACTCAACTGAGTGCAGTGAGATCATATTCTGATTTCAGGCACTCCTACTGTGTGCAAAGAGAGCATTTGGGAAGGACAACCCTGTAGCCTCTTAATCCTGCTCTGTTCATTCCCTCAAAAAAAAAAAAAAAAAAAAAAAATATATATATATATATATATATATATATATATATATATATATATATCTTATTTATCAGCTCTTACTGTAACTGTCTTACTTGCTCTTCTGTGTGCTGTTATCTGTTCAGTCACTCTTAATCTGCACTTATTACTGCTTGTTAGTAGCCTTCTAATTTACTGCCTTCTGCACTTGTTTTTTAGTCATTTGTTAATTTAATTGCATTTATTTGAACTGCATTTGCCGTAGTGTTGCTACACGCTTGGGTGTGCTGGCTTGCACTACAATTTGAATTGTATTTACTGCTGTTTTAGCTGCTTTTCTGTAACAAAAAAAAATTCTAAGCTTGTTTCCTGCCTTTCCTGTAACTAGTCAAGTCCAGATACAGACTTGCTGCATCCAGGACTGTGGGTAAGCTTCTGAGCCCCCCAAGCCTTTCTGTGTTGGAGGGAAGCCTTCTAGCTTATCAGTGGGAGTGGTAAGCACTAGGTAGCTTATCTACCACAGGAGGAGTGGTTTCTGGCCCAGAAAGTATAGTTTATTGGCCGTTTGGGAAGCTTTTCCATCTCTTTCAACCTTCTGATTTAAAAGCCTGTGTTTGCACTTGTTTCCTGCATTATCTGTTACTAGTCTAGTCCAGGTACAGATTTTCTGTATCCAGGACTCTTTGTAAGCTTCTGAGCCCCCCAAGCCTTTCCATGTTGGCGGGAAGCCTTCTAGCTTATCAGTGGGAGTGGTAAGCATCAGGTAGCCTATCTACCACAAGAAGAGTGATCCCTGGCCCAGAAATTGTAGCTATTGGCTGTTTGAGCAGTTTTTTTTCCATTTCTTTCAACTTTCTGGTTTGAAAGCTGCACTTGTGCCTGTTTCCCGCCTTTCCTATAACTAGACTAGTCCAGTTACAGAGTTGCTGTATCCAGGATTGTTAGTAAGCTTCTGAGTCCCCAAGCCTTTCTGTGTTGGAGGAAAGCCTTCTAGCTTATCAATGGGATTGGTAAGCACTAGGTAGCCTATCCTCCATGGGAAGAGTGAGTTTTGGCCCAGTAATTGTAGTTTATTAGGCCATTTGGGCAGTTTTCCATCTCTTTCAACTTGCTGGCTTAAAAGCCTACGTTTGTACTTGTTCCCCACCTTTCCTGTAACTAATCTAGTCCAGGTACAGATTTGCTGTATTGCAGGACTCTTTCTAAGCTTTTGAGCCTCCCAAGTCTTTCTGTGTTGGAGGGAAGCCTTCTAGTTTATCAGTAGGAGTGGTAAGCATTAGGTAGCCTATCTACCACAAGATGAGTGGTTCCTGGCCAGAAATTGCAGCTAATGGCCATTTGGGCAGCTTTATTCCATCTCTTTCAATGTTCTGGTTTAAAAGCCGCACTTGCGCTTGTTTCCCACCTTTCCTGTAACTAGCCTAGTCCAGATACAGAGTTGCTGTATCCAGGACTGTTAGTAAGCTTCTGAGCCCCACAAGCCTTTCTGTGTTGGAGGAAAGCCTTCTAGCTTATCAGTGGGAATGGTAAACACTAGGTAGCCTGTCTACCATGAGAGGTTCTTGGCCCAGAATTTGTAGTTTATTGACCATTTGGACAGTTTGTCCGTCTCTTTCAGCTTTCTGGTTTAAAAGGCCATATCTGTGCTTGTTTCTCATCTTTCCTGTAACTAACCTACTGGGTAGCACTAGAAAGTCTTAAACTGATACAAGCCTTCAAGCTTAGGAGAGAGACTTTGGAGTGATTAAGTATCAGTTTTCTGTACTTTCTTGCTGTACTTAACTGTTTTCCACCTAAACGCAGATTTTCCAGCATTTATTGTGATTTAAAAGCTTGTTTTTTTTCACATGTTGTACTTATTTGACTGCCTGCACTTTTAAAATGTTGTTTTTTTCTTTAAATAATTTGTTTAACTGTTGTAGGCTACACACTAAAGTGTGATAGCCTTTTCTGATCATTTGTAGTCGTTTAAAGCTGTTTTAAGTGTATTTTTTACTGATTTTGCCTTATCTTTTCAAAAAGAAAAACAAAAAAATTCCTTGTTTCCCGACTTTCTAAGCTAGTATAGTCCAGTTTTCAGGCTAGTGCTGAATTCAGGGCTGTGATACTAGTTTCTGAGTTGCCCATACCTTACTTGGATAGAAGGAAGTTTCTCTGTTCACCTGTGAGAGAGGGGAGCTTTGAGCAGCCTATCTGTCCCTGGAGGGGTGGTTCCAGCCCAGAAGTTAGTAGTTTATTGGCCATTTTGGGCTAATTTCTATCTCTTTCATTTACCTACTATAAAAACCACATTTGCACGGTGTTGTGCACCGGGCAGTGCCAGTTAGCTATGGTTAAATTATTCCCGGCTCCACTATGTCTCCTCTTCAGTTTTTCCCTTGAAACTAGTCTAACTCTCAACCTAAGCACTCAAAAAGCATCTTACCGCCCAGCACTTTCACAGACCTAATATCAAGCACTAATATACCCTGACACTGATTGCCCAGCAGGGCAAGGCTCTTTATTCACCCCTCACCAACCAAGCGACTAAGCAGCTCACCCTACTATTCAGGCATGACCAAAGGGCAACTTCAGGTCCACTCTCCAGTCCAGCTGGTGAATCTGGTTACAACTGCTTCATGTACACAGACAACCCTCTCCTCCTACCACAAAACACTGACATATGCGAGAGATGCAGTTATACAGCCAAACTGGAAGCTAAGCTGTCTCCACCAAAGACTGGAACAGACAGTCAAGTGGAGAAGGTTAACACTTGCACCACAACTCCAGCCGCACACAGACCTACTAAAACAGCACTGGCAAAAGATACAGATAAATACACAAAATCATACTTAGAGGCTCTAAATAAAAAGCTGCAAAAGCATCAGAGACCTCCAAAGCAGACACCCAAACAACCTGCACTTCCCATCACAAAGCAGACAACACATAAAAGACAAAAATCAGTGTGCCGCACAATAACAGCCCTTAAGGTAAAATAACATACCTAACACACTAGTAATAGGTGACCCTATAGTCAGGCACACTGACGTCCCACTCACAAGGCTGGACAAGCAGAAGGTTACTGTTAGCTGCCTGTAGGGAGCCAGAATCCACCACATAGCACAAGCACTCAGGTCACTCCAGAACAAGTACAAATATGACTCTGTCATTGTTCATGTTGGTGTGAATGACCTGAGACGTACCTCCCTGGACTACATGAAAAGAGACATGGAAGAGCTCTCTGATCATGTAGCCCAGGCTGGTATGACCCTGACCCTGAGTAGCATCCTGCCCTCACCAAGAATGATACCTCAGTATAAAGAAAAAATGATCAATTTCAACAATTGGCTAAGCTTCTGGTGTCATTCAAAGGGGATCCGGTGTCTGTCAACCTGGGACAACATGCTTGACAAGCCGCGGTGCTTCACAAGAGATGGCTTCTACCTGTCACCCCTTGTCTTTTGAATACTGGCCAAGGCTCTTGATGCCCCCATAGTGCCTTTTTTAGGCAAGGCTCAAAAATTAAACCCACCTCAATAAACAGCACAATTAACAAAAAAATGAGGGTTATGCTACTCAATGCCAGGAGTTTAAATCTCAAAATGCACATGCTCAAAGCACTCCTCAGTATGGAGAACATCGACATCTGTGTGCAGTAATAGAAACCTGGTTCAAGGCTCCAGAGAGCACCCCAGCACTACCAGGCTACAACTCATACCAGACGGTTTGGCCACAGAACATGGACTGAAACAGAAAAGGAGGGGGTGTATCCATATTCATCAAGGATGCCTACACCTCCAGGTTAGTGGCGCAGCATGATACCTCTGAGATAATCCATGTGCAACTAACATCGGGCAAATCTGCAATGCAAATTGTGGCCTGCTACATATCACCCACCATGACCCAGGACTACAACTCCACCTTTCTGGAGACACTGGAAAACATGAAGGTCCTACCAAACACCCTGATATTGAGCGATTTCAATTACCCTACCATTCACTGGGAAAACTACTCGAGTACAAATTCCCAGGTCCAGTGCTTCCTGGAATTCATCAACTCAAACACCCTGGATCAGCTGGTAAACTCCCCTACCAGAGGTGAAAGCATATTGGACCTGGTCATCACCAACATGGGCGACAGGTGTTCCACACCAGAAGTCAACCCATCACTGGCTAGATCAGACCATAAACTAATCACTGTGGATGTCCACACCGCACCACCACCCCCAACTAAGGAAACCACAGTAAAAAACTTTTCTAAAGCAAACTTCACCTTACTTAAGACAGAGATGGTAAGTTTCACAGCCCCCACGGTAAAGGATAATGCTGCCCAAGATGTAGAAACCTTTACAAATGCACTCTACAAGCACCTACAAGGATGCATGGATCATGCCATCCATAGCAAAACCAAGACTCACTCCTCTAAGAGAAGGAAACTAGTTTGGTGGACCCCTGCAATAAACAGGCTATACACTAGAAGGAGGAAATTAGTTCAGAAAAAAAGCAAATCCCAAGAAGGAAAGACATCCCTGATCAGTATCAGTAAGAAACTGAGGTCCCTCATGAAATCATCCAAGGCTAACTTCGAAAGAAAAATAGCCAAGGCTTCAAAAGATAACCACAAAGCCTTCTTTAGCTATGTTAAGAATCTAAGTGGCAACTCACAGATATGCACTGAACTAGTGCAAAATAGCACAAACTATACTAAACCTACTGATATTGCCAACATCCTGGCAGATAGATTCAGTGCAAACTTCACCCCCCTCTCACCTCCAAAAGGGCCCACAACATTACCAGAAAAGTGTATTGTCCCAAATATCACAGACGCACAGGTGAAAACAGCCCTTTCAAAAGCCAAAAACACAGCATCAATGGGACCAGATGGTGTCCTAGGCTGCATCTTGCACGAAATATAGAATTAACTAACCCCCCACCTAAACATGCTGTTCAACCTCAGCCTCTCCACAGGCTATGTGCCCATAGAATGGCGCACAGCAACAGTTATTCCTCTCCACAAAGGAGGGGCCACAACTGACCCTGGTAACTATCACCCCATAAGCCTGACTAGCCTGGTCTGCAAGGCTATGGAGCGCATCATCATGGAACTCATTAGCAAAGACATTGGGAACCTCCAAACACTTGACCTGACCCAGTTCGGCTTTGTTAAGGGCAGATCATGCCTACTAAACCTGGTTTAACAAGTTTAACATAGCGAGACAGTTTTAAAAAAATCAACGAAGAAAGCAAGATCTCCGTTGCTTTTTAAAGAGTCTCGCTATGTTAAATGAGTTCAACATAGCGAGACAACTTTAAAAAAAGCAACGGAGATGCTCCATTGCTTTTTTAAAAGCTGTCTCACCATGTTAAACTCGTTTAACATGGCGAGACAGGTTGCAACAAGCAACGGAGATCTTGCGTTCCCCATTGCTGTAAAAAAAAAAAAAAAAAAAAAGAGTTATACTAATGGAAAAAGTCCGGACGACCAGACCTTTTTCCATTACTATAACTCTGAATTACAACTTGCACACTGACCAATCAGCGTGCACATTTTGGAATATTAATAGGGGGGGGGGGTTGTTGTATAATAATAAATAATCGATTTCTGTTCATTTTTCCCCTCTGCTATACATCCAAGTCTCTAGAGTCAACATTTTTAACTGTCTGTATTTTATCATATCTTTTACTATTTTAACATCATGAGCCTTCTTGTTTTGCTGTCTTAGATTACAATTAAAGTCTCCTACTACAGTTATCTCCATGTTAACTACTACATATCGTATCATCTTTCGAAACATCTTTTCACTCTCCTTTTTATTACATATGCATGCATTGCAATAATTCTCATAACATGTTCCCTCCATCTTACATCAATAATAGCAATTACAAAGGTGACATCTAATACTTTAATTGTATCTTTATATGATATAAGTATTCCTGAGCAGGCTTCTTTCCTCAAATTCCATATAACTTTTTTTCACAACCACACTTTGGTTTGAATTCTTTCTGACTTTGACAAAAATCTAGTATCTTCTAGTATAATAGTTTCACTGTCTAGCTTTTTACACCACTCCAAAATTCATATCCTTCTTTCCAACTTCTTAAAACTATTGACATTTAATGATAAAATTTTGCATGTACCTTTACTTTAAATTATGTGTATTCATCCCTTTCCTTTCTGTTTTCTTTTTTAAAGTCTTCTATATTCTTCCTTTCCTTAGTCTCACTCTTTTACCAATATAATTTCTCTTTTGTTTGACTATATTCCATTTAACACCATCATTCTCACTTAAATCTTATTCTTCTTCTTCAATATTATCTATGTTTAAGACTTCCTTCACTTCATATTTTTGTATCATTTGGTCTCCATCAGTAATGTTGTTGTGTCTTTCGGCTTTTCCTGGTTAGGGGTTGCCACAGCGGAACTCCGGTCCGCTAATGATTGGCAGTGGATTTTTACGTGCCGAGTTGCCGGCCCTGATGCACAACCTTCAACGAAGGTACACCCATTCACGCATGTCTCCACACAGAAGATGCTCTAGCTGAGAATCGAACAGGACAACGTCTTACTGTGAGGCAACAACGCTATCTCAGCACCACCTCCATCAGTAATATTACTGTCTTTTTTTCCCAATTTTTTCTACTTCTAGTTCCTTTTCTATAACTTTATTCTTTTGCCTTCTTCTTCTATTTCCCGCTGTTATGTCTGATACTGCTTCATTTTCTTTTTCTTCATACTTACCCCAAATGTCATACTTTTTTACATTTATAACATTTAGGTTCACAATTTTTGCATCATGTCCTATACCCTCACATGCATCATCTTTTTTCACATTTGTTAATTAAATTATCTCTTTTTCCACGTAAAAAGTACATTTTTGGCTGTTCCCAATCTCTAGCCAGGCCTCTATCACATTTGACATTAATAACACTTGTAATGTGTACAATATTATTATTTTCAGTTTCATTATCACATTGCAATCCCATGCCCCAGTCCATAAACTTCTATTGTCATGCACTTTTGATAAATTCAATACATCATTATATAAATATAATAAATGCTTTTTAAAAGTCTCTTTTTCCACTTAAGTTCTGAACTGAATATTCATTTTTTTCTTTGTTTCCCTAAAAGGAGAGCTTAACTACATATAAGTTCCATGGTGCACAGTTTTTCTTTTTGCCAAATTCTTCCATAAATCTTTCCATTATCTGCCCAGTCTCGAAAATATCACAAAACGTCTTTTTATTAATATGGATAAATGCTCTTACCTCATTTGTTTTAGCCCTGAGCATCTTAATAACTTCATCCCATATCTTATATCTGTCCATTTATATATCTTCCTTCTGTTTGATCCACACGTTAAACAATCTCTTTTTCTTCAAACTTATTTTTTCTCTTCTTTCTTACCATGCATCCCTTCTTTAACCATTTCTGCATATGATTTTCTCTCAGCTTTCATGCCTTCTCTCTGCTGCCCTTCTTCTTTCTGTATCCTGTCCATCATCTATCCCCATGACATGTCCTTACCATCTTCCAGCTCACTTTCATTTACCATGCCTAGCAATATATCATCCCGGAGGGATGTAACAATACAATCCTGTGTTGCAACTTAGGTGTCCAACAGCTTCTGTTGAAACAACTCTTCTGTATCTACCTCCACTGCATCCACCACATTAAGACTGCTTTGAAAAGACTCATCTGTCCCCCCCCCCCCATTTCTGACACACCAGGTTCTTCTCTCAGCCTGTTCTTCACCCCTAATTTCTTCTGCAATAACCTTAATATATCTGCTGTTTGAATAACAGCACCATAATCACCGTCTACCTTGCCATCTCTTCTCTGACCTCCATTTTTGCTTAGAGTAGCTTCTTGCTTCTCTGAGCCACCTTCATGCCTGGAACAGAAGCAGGAAGCAGACTGCACCACACCCAAATGCATCTCCCTATGGAAAAGAGTAAGGGAAGTTCCCTAATGCCCTATCTAAAGTTTCCCTAGTAGTATAAATACTATTATACTTTTAATACTATATCTGAAAAGAGGCTACTAGTGCAGTGGGACTAAACTAGTCAACAAAGGATAATTAATTTAAAAATCTGGCTGTGCACGTGAGAGACACAAAGTTTGCATGTGTGTTTGTATAGAGGTGGTTAGTGACCATTGGTAACAATATTTTATAGCACTGCAATTGACTCCATGTCAGTAGTAATCATCAGTAATTGCAAATCACCTCCATTACTGAAGACTGCTATGGTATGCAGATTAGGGTTACCACCTGTCCCACTTTGCGAGGGACAGTCCCTCTTTGGGCATTTGTGTCCTGCATAAAAATGGAAAAAATGGCAAATGTCCTGAGATTTTAGGACAAAATTATTTCCTACATTTTATGTAATAGTTACATAAAACAGTTGTTCTGTATCTGAAACACCTAAATGTTATAACAAATAGAATAATCAACTAAAATGCTACAAGAATAAGCTTTTATTTAGGCAAAAAAGTGGATTCCTGTCCTTTGTACTGGCTATGGGTATGTTTTGCCCTGCAAAATGTAACATTTGTGCCAAAAATGTCCCACTTTGAGCATCTGAAAAGGTGGCAACCCTAATGCAGATTGTCTACCAGCAAGCTGTAATCATTTTCTTATTCAAATAATGCAGCTCATTTGCATTGCCCTGCACAGTGGCTGCATTCTGACAATGTAGTCATATGTCTTCTACAGCTCTACAGTACAGCTGCCTTCAAAATGTTAGTTGCAATTTTGCATGCATTTTTCTCACACCATCAGTATGCAGCTCAGATTTTTTCTTTTGAATCTTACTTGTTTTCTTCCATGAAACTTGCATCTACAACTTTTATTAGATTTATACTTCTGATAAAGAAAGAAAATTTTGAAATGAGTTGTATAACATATATCTCATAGTTTCTAATTTCTATTCCACTTGACTAATATTTATTTTTACTACTAATTTCACAAGTCTGGAAAATGACACTTCTTAGTTACTTGTAAGAAACAGAATATAATGACATTTTATAAAGGTTTTCTCAGTAGTTCAAGTTTTCTAACTCCAGTGTTTTCAAAATAAGGAATGCTGTAACTTGTCAAGTTCTTTTAGGCTAGAGAATGCAGTACAGTATTCAATAATGCATCAGCTCAGTGAAGTATAAAGTGGTACAATGATGTCCCTGGAGTCTAAAGACATGCCTTTCAGAATTAGATCAGCTACAAAATATGCTTTTCTGAATTTAGTAAATACACACTGGCAAACTCTGCTTACTGCTGTGCCATTTTTATTGATTTGAACAAGCATTTTATTATCATAATTTATATCCTGTTTGCAATGTCCCATGATGTTACGTTTACTGATATTAAAGATGCTACTGTTGCATAAGATGAGTACTTAAAACAGAACATCTAGGGGAACAGGATCATCTTTTAATGAAGTCATGATGTTATCATAGTTTTTAGCCACTGACATATTCATATCCTAGTTTCGAAGAACAGTCCAAAAATAGGTGTTCCAAAATAACTGCTCTAAGTACAGACCTCTGTAGGACAGAGCTGGTAGTGCCTGCTGGGAGGAAAAACTAAAGCACCAGCACTGTCACACATGCTTGCTTCAGGTAGATTAATTAGGCTTTTCACCACTGAATTATATATGAATTGGCATTTAATACTATAACTTTGTCAATTCATCTCTTATGTGATATAGTATCAAATGCTATAATAAGGTAAAGATAAGCAGTACCCACAAACTGCTACTATTTATTTCTCTGCAACTTTTATTACATTTCTGACAGCTATTGCTAGGGTGAAAGAAGTTTTTTTTTTTTTACTTCTGTCTTTTTCATTTCTTTTCTTCATTTATTATCTGATGTTTATTAAAATGTTTAGATGTATAAATGGATCTTCTTTTAATCATTTGGCTTTCTTTTGCACATTACTTCTCTTTTGACTTCATTAACCCTTTCCTTTTTTTTCTAACATTCAGCATGTAGTGGTAATAATAAAGACACTAGGGAGACAAATATACACTCACAGACAGACAGGCACACACACACACACACACACACACACACACACACACACACACATATATATATATATATATATATATATATATATATATATATATATGTATAAAATAGGTCCACTCGTTTAATCTCAAAATACTGAAATCTCGAATTTCAGTATTTTGAGACTAAAATACCAAAACCTGACAAACATGAAACTACACAATCATGAACGCTCATAATATCAAATGTAATAAAACATAAATAAATATCCAAATCCCCTCCAAAACAATACAAAAACATTACATAACTAAAACCGTTAACACCACCATACATACATACACACACACACACACACATACATATACAGTGGATATAAAAAGTTTACACACCCTTGTTAAAATGCCAGGTTTTTGTAATATAAAAAATTGAGACCACAATAAATCATTTCAAAACTTTTTCCCACCTTTAATGTGACCTATAACCTGTACAATTCAATTGAAAAACAAACAAATCTGTTAGGGGAAAAAAATATAAAAAATAAAAAACGTACAATATGCTGGTTGCATAAGTGTGCACAGCCTTAAACTAATATTTTGTTGTGTGTGCACACCCTTAAACTAATACTTTCTTGAAGCACCTTTTGATTTAATTACAGCATTCGGTCTTCTTGGGTACACACCTGCCATTAATTAAATAGACTCTGATTAACCCCAAATAAAGTTCAGCTGTCCTAGCAGGATTTTCCTGATATTTACTCAGTTGCCTGCTACAGCAAAAGCCATGGTTCACAGAGAACTTACAAAGCATCAGAGGGATCTCATTGTTGAAAGCTATCAGTGAGGACAAGGGTGCAAAAAGAATTCCACAGCATTGGATATGCCATGGAGCACAGTGAAGACAGTCATCAAAAAGTGGAGAAAATACGGGACAACAGTGACATTGCAAAGAACTGGATGTCCCTCCAAAACTGATAAAAAGATAAGATGAAAACTGGTCAGGGAGGCTGCCAAGAGACCTACAGCAACACAGAAGGAGCTGCAGGAATTTCTGTCAAGTACTGGTTGTGTACTACATGTGACAACAATCTCCCGTATTCTCCATATGCCTGGACTATGGGGTAGGGTTGCAAGATGGATACATTTTCTTACACAGAAAAACATCCAGACCCAGCTAAAATTTGCAAAACAATACATCAAGTCTCCCAAAAGCATGTGGGAAAATGTATTATGGTCTGATGAGACCAAGGTTGAACTTTTTGGCCACAATTCCAAAAGGTACGTTTGGCACAAAAATAACACTTTGCATCACCAAAAGAACACCATCCCCACAATGAAGCATGGTGGTGGCAGTATCATGCTTTGGAGTTGGTTTTCTTCAGCTAGAATTGGGGTTTTACTCAAGGTGGAGGGAATTATGAACAGTTCCAAATACCAGTCCCTTTTAGCCCAAAACCTTCAGGCATCTGCTAGAAAGCTGAAGATGACAATGACCCCAAGCATATATCCAAATCAACAAAAGAATGGCTTCACCAGAAGAAAATTAAAGTTTTGGAATGGACCAGCCAGAGCCCAGATCTAAATCCAATAGAAAATCTGTGGAGTGACCTGAAGAGGGCTGTGCACAAGAGATGCCCTCGCAATCTGACAGATTTGGAGTGCTTTTACAAGGAAGAGTGGGCAAATATTTCCGAGTCAAGAACTGCCATGCTGATATTCTCTTGCCCAAGAAGACTGAATGCTGCAAATAAATCAGAAGGTGCTTCAACAAAGTATTAGTTTAAGGATGTGCACACAAAACAAAGTACTAGTTTAAGGGTGTGCACACTTATGCAACCAGCGTGTTTTACATTTTTTATTTTTTATATTTTTTTCCCCTAACAGATTTGTTTGTTTTTCATTTGAATTGTACAGGTTATAGTCACATTAAAGGTGGGAAAAGTTTAGAAATGATTTATTGTGGTCTCATTTTTTTTATATCACAAAAACCTGGCATTTTAACAGGGGTGTGTAAACTTTTTATATCCACTGTTTGTGTGTGTGTGTGTGTGTGTGTGTGTGTGTGTGTGTGTGTGTGTGTGTGTGTGTGTGTGTGTGTGTGTGTATATATATATATATATATATATATATATATATATATATACATATATATATATATATATATATATGTGTGTGTGTGTGTGTGTGTGTGTGTGTGTGTGTGTGTGTGTGTGTGTGTGTGTGTGTCTGGATGCCATACATACTTTCCACTTCCAGTTTAATTAGACATTCTCATTTTGTGATAAACTATGTTTAGGAAACTGCAGTGTGTGATTTATTACTGTAACTATCTTAGACTGCTATATAATTTACATGATGAAATATTATATTAGAATGACATAACATTAGAATGCAGGAATCTTTCTTTATTAGAATGAATGTTTTATATTTCCACATCACTGCTTTGCATTGCCCTCACATTGACTTACTAAGGGTTTATTTTCATAGCCTTCTCCAAGATGTTATTTGCTAAATTTAGCTTTTTATGTTATTTACATCAGATCTGTTGTATTGCAAAAACAATTATATATGCATGGTCTTACATTGGAAACTTTGGGAATGGAAACTCACTGTTACCAAAAAAACTTGTGGTAGTAATTATGTGAACAGAAACAATGTTTCCTATGTGTATACATGCCTTTGCATTGCTAGTTATATCATGCTTAACTTGAAGCATTATCTCTATTTATGCTGTGCATTTTTTGATTAATAAGCTTCTGCCTAATTGTTTTACTCTTTCTGGTTCCTGTTATACTGTTTATTTACTATTTTGACATTTTATTATCATAAGCAGACCATGACTTAAGAATTTACCAGTGGCAAAGAATGTTGACTTGTTTGTACTACACTGTAGAAATTATTTGTAAAGGTGAGTCATTAATAAAATGATGAGTTGACAAAGCATTTGAGTATAAATTCATGCTATATAGTATCAAAATATTATGATTCTCAGGGACATACATGGTCAGATCTGTGCATTGAAGTTTAGTGGCAAAAAAAATCAATGTAAAGATTTATTTGTTTGTTTATTTGTCTGCATGACTGTTTAATTAGTTAGTTAGTTAATTTTCTTAATCTCAAATGTCAGAAGGATAAACTTCAGCTGCAGAAATAAATAAACGATACATACACTTGGACCTAGTAAGGCCATGCCTTAACACTTTCACTGTTGTATACAGTTCAACATCATGCAATGAATGAAAAATCAAGCCGTTGGAAGGAGTGCAGATAAAGCTAAAAAATAAAACAATTTAGGGTACAAGCTATGCTAGACTCTATAGGAGTTGGTAATCTTCTCATCAGAAAGTCAATTACACAGTCTGACATGATACAGGTGCAAAATATAATATCAGGTAGTTTTGAATGGGTCATCCTGAACAGAATCTGCAATGAAAGAGTGGGCTCAGTCAACAAACTACAGGGACTAAATATTCCCTGAATGGGGAATGGGGGTTGTGGCACTTGGTATATTCCCACTCTCTTTCTCTTTCTCTCACTCACTGTTTAATATATTGTTGTATTATACCATGAGCTGTATCACTGATCAGTACGTTTTTAAGGAGTTAAGCAAATCATTATCACTACTGTATACTTTTCTCTGAGATGCACTTAATTATGTGATTAAGCAAAATGACTCCTGTAAGCTTAAGTAGCATTAATCTCTGTACTTGTTGTCATATTTGCTATCTGTAGTTGCTCAACAGGTGATGGCAAAAAATGGTTGATGTCCTTTCCACATACGCACTTATCAAATAGAAATAAATAAATTAATTAAAAGAACAGTGCAAAAGAGTGCAACATTCAAAGGTAATCCAATGTTTGATCGGCAAGATGTTAGAAAAATCATAAGAAGAGTTAAATAAAATCAACTAATATAAATAACAGATATTTCTTATGCAGGTGGCATTTCAAGTGTAAAACTATAGTGTGCAATGTAACAACATAACATGACTGATTATCAGCAGTAAAGAATCCAGAAAACCAGCAGCATTTGTAGCACCATCGGCGTCATACGGATCAACAACAGACAGCTTATAGAGGGCACTGCATGTGACACAGGGAACTAAAGATGATGAAGGATATTATATGATGGGACAGGTCAAATACTGATTTAGTACATTACAATGGCATGGGATTCAGAGTGTTAGATGTTTGAGAATAATGAAAGATTATAAAAATGTGATACATGTTAGTGCTGGCTGATAGACGAGAGATATGCCAATTCAAAGAGTAATAAAACAGTTTGTGATTAAATAAATGTGAAGGGGAAGGGAAGACAAACTACTGCAGAGGTATGTGTTAGGAAAGAAGTAGAGATAAATAATCCAAACTCAGAAAAATAAGAAAATAGCAACTAGAATATATATGGAGATCCATGTATATGCATGTACATTTAAAACTGGAATGTCCAACTGCAAAATTCCATTTTCATCAAAGTTGAGTGGAGCTATTACCAAAAATACTTGCATTGCAAACAACAAACAACATCTTTACATGTTTGCAGACACTAATAAACATGCAATTAAATTGACTTCACAAATCAGCCAGAATAAGATCACATTTGCATTTAAAATAGTTTGACTTTCTCTTTATTGGAAGGAAACAGATAAATTATGACTTTCTGGTCATTACTAAAGTATGGCATAAATGATCATATTCATTATGAAACAAACAGTAGGTTCCAGCAGATAGCCATTCTGTGAATGTCATTTAACATAGCTACATAATGGAGACTGATGATGTTAACTTGTAACAAATAATATGATGTGTTAGGAAATTATTGTGTGGAAAAAACATATAGCTACAAAGGTTTTATAGCAGAATGCAAAGGTTATACTAGCAGAAAAGGGAAGTAATAGGAGAATGTGGGTAAAGGGGAAGATGATAATTTTTAATTGTGTAAAGCTACAGCTACAAATCCAATTGTCCTGAAAATGAGTAGTTACTATCATGTCAATTAAATTATTATTATTTTTTTTTTATTTGGGTTCCTTCTTGTGTTTAAAAGTTTGTTCCATGGGGGTTGGAAGCTGGCATAATGTTACATGGGGTAATAATTCTCTAGTGTGACTGAAGATGCAAACCAAAGTTCCAACATTGTGGACTTTGCTTTTTTATTTGGATTTGTTTATCAGAGAAATGAGAGATACGCAATAGATTGAGCTGTGTCTTGTGATACAGGGGCCAAATTCTAAATGACAATATCAGTATGAGTAAATTACTCTTGTCCAAGCCCTATGTGAAGATATGTGAGGGCTGCCAACCTAGCTAGATAGAATTTTGTAGATAATTCTATGTCATTGTAAATATGAATGTGATCCACAGGTTTGTCCTCTTAAATGTAAGAAAACTGTGTTAAATGTTGAACTTCAAAAATGTAACCACAGTGCTCTGATGGAAGAAAGCTGATAAGTCAATCATTGTATGACTGTTTGATCTCAAAGCTTGGAGGCATAATGTTTGCACTGAGGAATTCCTTCTATTGTTTTGAGACAAGAATTAATTGCACGGTTTTACATGTATAATGTATTTTATTGTTATGGCTTTCTGGCCAGGTGCAAGCTTAGTAAGAAAACTAAGAAATGTAAATGTAGTGTTTCTGGTAGCCTGGAAACCAGAGAAGTGTCAAGAATGATATAATCTAAAGTGAGTCAGCAGTGATGTATTATCAATTTAAGGGATCTCAGAGAGAAAGAGAAGGCATTTTGCATTTGTCTTCAGAACTGACCACTCACCAGCACTTGCTCCACTGATTGTTTTGGGATGACTCAGGCACAATGCAGTCCTCAGCTACCCCCTTCATAGGCTTTCCCACTAGATCTGAGCAGCTCCACAGCTGTATCTGGGACTTATTACTGAGGGTAGTATGAATGTCAGCCATACACTGCCTGCAGCAACAATTCCCTTTTGCAGGTGCAGCAGCTGGAGTGCCAGACTCCCTCAATGACTTTGGTTAGCTATTTCCTTTTTTCACAATTTTACATTGACAGTTCCGGTAAGCTTTTCAAATTTACAACTCTAAAGTATTTTGGTGTTTCAAGCTCAATTCCCCTTTTAAATGCAGGTAGAGGGCTCCACCAGTCTTCATTATCTTACTCCAGCTGAGGATTGTCAGATTCCATAATGGGGCATGGGATAACTGCCTGATGTACCATCTTACTTCACACTGATTCCCTTTTGGAATCTCAGCCTCAGTGTACTAAATGTAAATTTAAAACTAAGGGTGTTTTATGTGGGCTAAAGTGATATTGGGATGACAGTAGATGGCATTCATAAAGGTTACTGCAACAGGAACACATTTTCTGTACATTGCAGTAACTAACCTTTTGATATACAACAATATCCCTAACATGTTGTTGCAGGGTCTATATCACATCATTGAAAACCCAAATTGTAGAATCACTATTCAGTGAACACATTTTGTTGAAACTTCACACCATGGAATGACTGTTTAATCAAAGTTTTTCACAGAGAAAAACAACACTTCGCCAACCTAGCGACCATCACAAAAATTCTAAAAATGTAAAACTCAGCCAAGTGGGAGGCTGTGCCCCCCCCCCCAAACTAAATATGCTAACTCCAAGATCACACTACAGTGGAAAAAGGGCAAATTTCCGATGATGGCCAATCATCCATAGGTTCATAAGTTTATAGGTGTTTACAAGACCAATGACCACAAAGGCCTTTTTAAGCCTAGCCATGCAAGCCAAATCTCTGACACTTTCTGATACCCTTGATAAGTGCATAGGCCTGGGAGATGAACCATTTACAGGTTACATATTTCCATTAGAGATATAGGCGCCAAACCAGGGATGAATTTCTGGTTTCCCTTCCAATTGTCCAAGTTGCACTTGAATTAGGTTAGAGAGGAACTCTGCTTTACATATATGGGGAACCAGTTACATAGATGGGGTAGTCTCTGGGATACATACCTGTCTCTCCAGCAGGTCCTATTTATATTACAGGCAAGCTTTAAGTCTTCAGAATGGGTAATTCTGGTGTTGTTTGTCTTGTGTATATGCAGAAGGGCCATCAGAGTCTGAAAATTCCCTGTATGTCAGGAATATATCTCCCATCAAAAGCCTGAAGGAGACAGAATACAGGGATAGGGCCTTGAGGCAGTCTGCATAGGACATTTTACTTACACCCTGTATTCTTTTAGTGAGGAACTTCTGTGGACATTCCAATTGTTGGATATGCCTGGTTAGGTGCATACCAAAGGGGGCATGGAACTCAATGATAGGTCTGATGAATGCTGAATACAGTGGAATGATGACTTCCTTGGACTTAGATGCCATACTTTTGTTTAGAAGTTTAGCATCATAGAATGATTTCCTCACCACTGTAGACACATGATGGTCAAAGGCTAAATTACTATCTATGTGTGCCCCTAAGTACTTAACTACTGGGTCAACTCTAAGGGCTGTGTTGTCAAAATGATAGTTATGAGGGATGGAGGACTTCCCAAAGGATACTATTATGCATTTTTTGGCATTTAGTTTTAGTCCATGGGTCTGACACTAGTTGTTTGTCTGTGTCAGCTCCTCCTGCAGAACATTTGTGTCAGTGTGAGATTCAGAGACAGCTTTAAATTTGCAATCATCTGAAAATTGAGTCAGCCAGAGATCCACTGCCTTAAGTTCTGAGAAGTAAATGTCAAAAAGGAGTGGTCCAAGCACTGATCCCTGAGGGACTCCACTTGTGACTGGCCGCTTTGTAGAGGTGAACTCCCAAATTCTAACTTCCTGGGTCTTGTCTGTGAGCCAGTTGTCTATCCACTGGATGAACTCCAAAAACACCACTCCACGAACCAACTCACCAAGGACGAAAAAACACCACTCCACGAACCAACTCACCAAGGGCAGAAAAACACACTGAACAACTGGAGAAACAGTCACCATTCACTTTTACTGTGTTATAAAAGATCATGCACAAGAATGGTGTGTTTTATATACATTTCACTACATTCATTATTGAATTCAATTATACAATAATTGATCAATTAATCAGTGAGTCAAGAAAGTTAAAATCTAAAGTGCATCCTGAACAATAAAGTACTTTAGAAACATTTAAAGTGCATCAAAACATATAAAGTGCAACCCCTTACATTCCTATTGCATTTAACATTATAATTTGAGAAGTTAATGCAAAAGCACTAATGCATCTCTAAATTAACAAACACTAAAATGTTTTACCCTGCAATGGTTGATCAATTAATCAGTGAGTCAAGAAAATTTGAAGTGCATCCTGAGCAATTAAAATGCTTCAGAAACATTTAAAGTGCATTAAATAACTTTTAAAATGCAACCCCTTACATTCCTATTGCATTTAACTTAATAGTTTAAGAAGTTTATGCCAATGCACCTATACATCTTCAGATTAACAAATGCTTAAATATTTTACCCTATAGATATAACTCATTCATCCTATATGTCTATGCATTTATAAAATAATACATACTGAAACATTTCATCCTATACATGTAAATCTAACTCCATATTAAGCCCATGGGGCCACAAAGTTCCAAAATTAATAATATATCTACTTTCCATCCTTATCAAAATGCGCCCATATTTCATGTCTTGTACTGCATAAGGTTTGTTTAAAACAGAACACAATAAACTGCTAGTGTTACCATTGTGAACAGTGTGGAATGATGGGCCACGGGATTATTAAACCTAACATGCCTCACATCCCCCAAATGCTCCATAATTCTTCTTTTCACCATTCTTCTGGTTTGGCATATATACCACTTTACAGGTAAAGAATCACATCCTATGGCATAAACAACCCCACTGGTACTGCAATTGTAAGATCCCAGGGCAATGAACTTCTTTCCATTAATCAAAGTACCAGAAATGTTCTTGACCTTGTCACACACCTTGCACCTTCCACATTTGAAGGTGGCTACTGTGTTAGAACTAGTTTCCATCCTACTTACCCTACTGTTCAATAATTCCTGTAGTTCAGTGTGTTTTTTCTATCCACTGGGTGAAATACATTGTTTATCCTTGTGAAAAGTTTTGATTAAATAGCTGTTTGATGAAGTGAGGTTTCAACAAAGTGCGTTTGCTGAATAATAATTCAAAGATTTGGGTTTTTGATGATGTGATATAGACCCAGTGCTGCATGGTGATTTACCATGAAGTTGTGCAGCGCCACATAAGGCTGGTTCCATGGCCATGCTAAGTGTTAATAAGGCAGTGGGAGATGCCTATGCTAATTAGCTATGGGCTCTCTCTCTCCTTGAACTACCACTAGGAAGACATCTATGTGAAGAGCAACTCCTGAAATCACTTGGATATGAAAATCAGTATGGTTGGCCCTACTATGTTGTCATAATGAACACAGCCAAAAGACTGTGTTCATTCATTGGCACTTAAAGTAGTATAGGGATTGGGGAGGGGAACCACTAGCCACCAGGAATTCTACACTTATGCAGTAATGGCACATGAACAAGTATGGGGATCGGGGGTGGAAGAATTAGTAGCCATCATAGATTTTACACTTCTTCCACAATGGCAACTAGACCAATTTGGGAATCTTGAATAGGGGAACCACTAGCCACCAAGGAAACTACACTTGTGCTGTAACAGCACCTAAAACAGTGCAGGGATCAGGAGTTGGGGGGAACATTATCTACTAGAGATACCTCACTTGTGCTGTAACAGTATGTAGACCAGTATGGAGATCAGAGGTGTGGGTTGGGGTAGACCATTAGACACCAGGGAGTACTCTATGCTTTTGTGCTGCAGCAGCACTTAAAAAAGTACAGGGATCAGAAGGTAGGGAACCACTAGACGCAAGGTGCACGACCTGAAAAATGGGTCTGCATTTTTCCATGATGGCCTAGGGCCATGAAAGAAGATATAAGGGAAGGGAAGAAAACTCAGGGACAGGTAGGGATATTGTAATACGTGTGTGTGTGTGTGTGTGTGTGTGTATGTGTGTGTTTGTGTGTGTGTGTGTGTGTGTGTGTGTGTGTGTGTGTGTGTGTGTGTGTGTGTGTGTGTGTGTGTGTGTGTGTGTGTGTGCGTGTGTGTGTTTAAATTGCTCTACTTCAAAACATCAAAAGCCAACAATATCGAAGACCAAATTGTCTAGACAAAAGCATCAAAACCTCACTTCAGCAAATGACTGAATTGTCAAACCCATTCCTTGGGTAAGTAACCACTCATACCACAACTAATGAAAACCAAACAATAACACCCACCACACCTCCCCAACTAAATTTACCAACTCTGAGATTGCACTACAGTTAGGAAAAAGGCAAAGTCCACCTTGTTGGCCGACAGATTACTTACCGTGGGAATGGATTCGACAATATGGTCATTTGCTGAAGTGAGGTTTCGATGCTGTTGTCTCAAATTTTTAGTCTTTATTATTGTGGACTTTCATTTATTTCAGGTCGACCCATTTAAATATGTACTTGTGCATGTGGGACAGTGACTGCGGAGAGTGATATTTATGCCAACATGATTTGGCTGCAGCATTTTAACTACCACAATGTTTAAATCAAAGCTGTTAACTGTGATTCAGTCACATGCAGATTAGTAAATAATGCAGTCTTTATTCATCATAACATCTCTCTGAATCATAGAGTACTGCATTGTTGGAACAGGACCTTTTCAATATAAGCAGTAGGACCATTAATGAATCCCTGGTACTGCTCATGTTTTATTTCTGAACTATGTGAATTTTTGCTATATATATATATAATATATATATATATATATATATATATATATATATATATATATATATATATATATAGTTTTATTGACTAGCATAAATATGGTGGATTTAGTAACTTTGACGATGTGATATTGTGTACAAAAATGGTTGATGGTCTCGATTAGATAAATGATGAAAACACACCCAGACTGCAGAGAAACAACAATTTATTTATACAGTATACCCAATGTATGTTTTTATGATAGTTTTACTTAGGACTAGCATAAGCATATATATACCCCGGGATTCATGAACCTTGCGCCAGGCGCACGCATGGCGTAGGCGCCACAACGCCAGACATGGCCGCCGAGCGATTCAGGTACGATCCAAACCCACGTGCATCAGCGGCGTACGCCGGAGTTGCGCCGCCTCCGGCGTAGGCATGTTAAATACCCCATGTGTGGTGTTGCACCATGCAAATGAAGGCAAGTAGCAATTCACGAAGTGGCGCAGGCGTAGCATAAAAGCACGGCAATGTAAACCAAAAAAAACGGTTTACATATATCCAAACATGACATAGGAGTAACGGAAGGCTGCCAACGTCATGTGTCATAGTGGTGCAACATGGCAATGTGGAAAGAAACCGAGAATGTCAAAAGAAAACATGCAGAAAATGTAAATAACGACATAAATGTTATGTACGCAAAAACCACAGCAGAACCCCAGGACATGTCCGCGGAAGGTGAGGAACAATGAAGTAATATGAAAATGCCATAAAAGAGCAGTATAAGACACATCAGCATCACAGCCACAATACACCATAGTATGAATGGAAAGCCACAACCACAGCCCAAGGGTTGCCAAGGAGTGGCGTCGGTGTCTGGCCCCGTAACCATGTATTAGTAGTCAATGCCATGCAAATGAGGCAGATAATACTGAATCGCAAAACCCCCGCCGGCGTAAGGCTGCACCAAATGGCGCAGCGGTAAAACACCGAGGAGTGGCCTAGAGGGAATACCTGTCAATCACAGAGGGGTGTGCCACTGTAGGAGGAAGCACATTGGAGCCCAGCAAACCTGAGCTGTACAATGCACATCACAGCATCAGGACCGGCGTGTGAGGAAATAGATGCGCTGAGAGTATACAATGCGCGCACAGATGCATGTGCACGAGGATGACTACGTTCCCCAAACCAGTCATGTGACGGCCGCCCCGTCAACAACCATGGATACAGGAAGGTGATGCGGAGAATATGAGGAAATGCGGAAGCAGTGTAATTGGAGTCGTAATGAGCAATTAACACCAATCAACGACGAAGGGCAATCGGCAGCTGACAACTCTGCATGCAGAAACCTGCAAAACGGGAAAGGGGAGGAATATGAATGCAAAGAAAGTAGTGGATGTTGCAGAAATGCAAAGAGCGAAGAACCGATACAGCACAGCCAAGGAGAGAGTTAGCATAACGGCGGCAGACAAAATGCATGACATGTCATGTGCCTGCAGGATGCACTCCCGTAAATAGTAGGTGCAACATGCAGAAACAGTAAAGTAAGGTGTAAAGCTAAACCAATGCAGGCAAGTGTAATGTAACACCAAAGGCAACAGCGTTGCAGTGCCAACGGTAAAACATGGAAGATAACCCACAGATATGGCAGCAGAGACACACCCAATGACATCACCGGGTGTACAGCACAACACTATAAAGTGGGAATGCACACAACACACAGCCTTGAATTCCCAAGCGCGCCTTACGGTGTAAACACACGGGGAACTTTTAAAATGTATATGTTGGGTGCTGCTGTGGCCGTGATGCATCAGCATGTGTTAGAGACAGACGGAGTTGCGGAGGAGGGTGCCGACAACTACCGGAGGCCTCAGAGGAGAAGGAGAGTGTTCAGACCAAGGGTGACCTACCAGGGGCTGCAAGACCTGGAGATAGTAGAGCATTACAGGGTGGACAGGGACACGTTACAGCAAATAGTGGAGCTGTGCCGGCCAAGCCTGAGAACAAGAGACAACAGAGGGAGCCCATCCCAGTGGACACAAAGGTATGTGTAAGCTTGCGAATACTGGCAACAGGTACCTTTCAAAGGCCAACCGGGGATATAATGGGCATCTCACAGGCATCAGCATCCAGGGTACTACACCAATTTCTGGATGCCATGTTACGACATGCCCATGAGTATATATACTTCCCCAGATCTCAGGAGGAGTTGGCTAGCAATATGCGCCACTTCCACCGTGTGGCACAATACCCGGAGGTACTGGGTGCGATAGACTGTACGCACATAGAAATCAAGTCACCACCCGGTGAGCAGGGTAGACGCTACATAAACCGCAAGGGATTCCCCTCCATCAATTGCCAGGCCGTGTGCAATGCGCAGGGAATTATAAGTATAATAATGAATGTGTGTGCTGGCAGCCCTGGAAGCTACCACGACTCCCATATCTGGCATGCCTCACAGCTGTATCAGGTATTCGCCAGGGGGGACATCACACAAGGTCACCTTGTGGGGGATGTTGGCTACGCATTGGAGCCATGGATGATCACACCCATCAGAAATGCACACACACACACATGCAAGAACGCCATAATGAGGCACATGCACAAACCAGAATAATCATAGAGCGTGTGTTTGGGATGTTGAAATCACGGTTCCGGTGCTTGGATACATCTGGTGGAGCCTTGCAGTACTCTCCAGGCACATGTGCCCACATATTCATAGTATGTGCTATGCTACATAATATGATCCTGCGGAAACAGCTGCTGCAGGGACATAATGGTGTAGGGCCACCAAGCCCGCCACAACTGCCAAGGCAAGCACAGGCACAGGGCATTCAGCGCCATGAACACACTGTGCCAGCCCCAATAGGCAGACAGAGGCGTACCCAATATGCCTATGCCTTGGCAAAGAGGGAACGTATAGCACATACTCTGACAGCGTAGGCCCCATGGACTGACACCTCCCTACCTGCACACACAGTGAAATGGACGCACACACACACAAACATGTCCGCCCATAATGTGTACTGTATGGGCGGTCCCATGTGTGACTCCAACATAGGTAGCACCCAAACACTGCACAACCAACAGCCAGCGGAGCATGGAACGCCAACACCTCAACCGCAGCGGTCCAGCAGCAGGCGTAGCCGTATGCCTGCACGTTCGGCGCAAGGTGTCTACATATGTACATATGTGCATACACAAATATGGAGATAGATATCATTACACACGTAGAAATATATGTACACATACACAGATATAAAGTACAACAAGTTAAACAGGGAATCACAGGGATGCAAGGTTACAGATGCAGTAAGATGCGAACTCTCAACATAGTAAACATACTGAACGACAACCCGACTATCTGGGAGGGTGGACAGAGCAGGGAACGCCACCCATGGAAAGGTCAACCCACCTAAATGCATATTAAGCCATTCGGGATGATCGCCAGGCCACGATACAGTAACAGGACATGTGCGTGTAATATTCTTAGGATATGAGGGTGGAGGTAGACACCGCCGCCGGCGATGTGGTCAACGTAGGTACTGTGTGCAACCATCCCTGCCAAAGCGGCAGTATGTCTATGTGTGAGGTGAGGGTGTCGTGTGTTCCGCTGTGCCAGTGTAATGTGTGTGACACTGTAAAATGTGTATGTAGGTGACATGTGACAGGCAGAGTGGAATAACATGTGTAGGCATACAGTATAGGAACCACAGGCGTATGTATAGCAGTACCCACAAAGTAGTACTGAGAGCTCCTCACTGGCTAGGCGCGTGGCGACGTAAAATGATGCAAATCGAAAATGTCCCAGAATGTACCACAGGAGTATAGCCAACATGACATGCAAAGGACGCATGTACAAACCATCACCGTATGTATGGCGCCGACATGTTAATTCCAATACGATATATCAGCAACGTTACGCAGCAATAGTTATGTACCGCAGAAATACGCATGTGCTACCCCGGCACCGATCGTGGACACGTATCGTCCCGTAAACACCGCTGTGTGTTCTACGAGTGTTAAACAAGCAATCGCCACCCGAATAGGTGGCAACCGGTAGCATACAGGCCGTCCCAACTACAGGACCACAATGACCATAAATATCCGTGACAAAATGCCAAGGGATAGTCGGCACTTACGAACAGCTGCAAATATACTACCGATGTGACGGAGGAATACATGCAGGAAGCACACAAGCAGGCGGTACTGACAGCAGACGACATCAACAAAACCTACACTCCTAGAACAACAGACAGGTAACTTGCAGCTCCCCAGGCAGGGATGGAGCACACACAGAAGCATACCGTGTATGTACTAATGCAAGGCCCACAACCCGTACCCGTCACCCACAGCCGCCGATATACCCCATCGCACATATCAAAGGGATACAATCCGAAATAGCAGCAAAAACATAAAGGCAGTTAATGACAGCGGCATACCCGCAACATCTCGGGTGGGAACCACTATCAGCAGCGGATGCATACCTGCATCCATTGTGTACAGGAATACAAGAGCTATGTTACACATCAGAATGCAAAACGCCATTGACAGACGCCGGCAGGACACGGACACCCACATGTGGAACATAATACCATACCCAACACACACAATCCATGGCTAACACCACAGCGAAATATACCTGACGCCACACATAGCGGTTGTAGTCACACATAATATAACA
>NC_056735.1:1959015960-1959150960 GCF_019279795.1 Protopterus annectens
ATCTTCTTTGTGTACGTATGATGCTTTCGCATTTCTAGTGTTCTGTTCCCTTCGGTTCACTACCTCAATCCACCTATGTCGCTGTTTTTTCGCCTGCACATCTTAGGGTTGCCACCTTTTCAAATGCACAAAGTGGGACATTAGTGTTAGGAACGTGTCATTTTGCAGGGCAAAACATACCCACGGCCAGTACAAAGGACAGCAATTCACTTTTTGCCAGGAGAGCAACCTATTCTTGTAGCATTTGAGTTGCTTATTCTGTTTATTATGATATTTTGGTGTTTCAGATACAAAATAACTGTTTTATGCTACCATTAAAGAAGATATATGAAATATTTTTGTCCTAAGATATCAGGACATTTGCCATTTGTTCAGTTTGTTTGCAGGACACAACTGGCCAAAGATGACTGTCCCTCACAAAGTGGGACAGGTGGTTACCCTAGAACATCTGCATCACATTTTCAGTGATTCCAATGTTTCAGTAACGATATTTTGTCTAATATACCATCAATGTCATATTTATTACCCCATTTTGCAGAATATCTCACATTATGTGCTCTCTGCAATTGCATATACTTCACATCACCCGTCAAACGCGGATCACATGATCTGTTTGTGCACTAATCTCCCATATCCTCTACACGACTGTTACGTAACCCTTCTCTCGTACCACGTGTTATCTCCTTCCCTGTATCCACTGTAGTGTCTACAATGACTATTTACTCCACTCTGTTCCCCTGATCTATGTCCAAATTTAAAACTACTTGGATTGGTCTTCGACCTGCTATCACAACTGTTAACAGAAACACAATGTAGTCTGGTCCCTGATCTACAATAGAGACAAAGAGGCAAACCCTCCTTACCTGAGCCTCCTGTTTATGACTGCACGTTTTCTTCTTGGGATCCAGTTTTCCGCTTTTCAGCCACAGATCAGACAGTGGACAGCCTCTTTACACACAACAATTCAGTCAGAGGTCTTTTCACTCAAGAAGAACCATTTAGGCAAATTCTCCTGCGCAGATGTCTAACCACCCATGCACTCTGACCTGTAGCTTACCAAGGGAATTCCAGCTAAGAAGGACCACAATGTCAAATAAGTTGTTAAAACCAGACTGTAGAAATCAGTAGGCTTTTCTAAGTGACAGTCAATAACACAGGAAGCTCGGGTTCACAACGCTTTAGTAGTGTACACAGGCAGGCAAAAATATACAGTCCAAGTATGAGAGTTTTGTCTGACTCTATACAGTAAGCAATTTCTTTATATAGTGTTTACAATCAGCTTTTGCCCACCTTACTGATGTGGTCAGTCACAGGGCATTTCCATCACTATGGTCCGCAATATTCTATACATACGAGGGTGCTGAGGTCATGCTTTGAAAATGTTTTCCCATAAGAATAACACAGCCTTGCAAGGCACCTGGTCAATTACAGTGTCCTTCTGTAATTGTAGCTGTTTCAAGGACCCTGGACTGTTCCGATACAATAGTCAGTTCATTTCTTAATACGTTCCTTTGTCTCTCTGGTAAGGAGTTGTACTCTATCTTCGATAGAGCTCACAAGGCCATCCTCCTCAGGGGAAGGGAGGATGTTATACATGTACATACATTTATTTTTCTGTAACCCAGCAGATAATTAATGCTGAGAGACATAAGCCTGCTGAACTGGTTACTGCCAGGGTCAGAGTTCGATCACACTGCAGCTAAGCTTCACCAATTACATGCATGATCATTTCTACTGCCATATTGTACGGTACAATTCAATGCATTATATAGTATTTTGCTTCTAAACTGGCACTTCATATGTGTTTCTATATATATTTTTCTAACAACATCCATCCGGCCATATGCATGTTGTTCCGTCCTTTACCTTGACTGTGTGTATTTGGCCGTCCGGCAAAGCTACTCTCCACATGTGATGTCCCACCTTCACCTTCTGTGCCTGTGGCACCCTGTTAGGACGTCCTGTTTGGTAGGCACATGTTCCGCTATATGTGTTTGACTTCTCTGCATAGCTAATCATCGATGTGGTGGTTCAACAACCCGACTTGTCCACATGTGTACAGTTATGTGCACCGTGGCGTGTGCAAACCTATATGGTTTGGACGGGTACATACCACATGCGGGATGTACACATTCTGCAGACACATTCACATGCAGCCATTTCCATATCTGTACCTGAGGTGGGTTGGTGACATGTGGGGTACATATTTGCCCGCGTGGCACTGCCTAAAACAATACTTCTTACCACATTTCAGGTATGCCCATTGTGTGTAGGTGTGTAGCTGCACAAGGATGCTAGCTGGTTTGGGTGCACAGGCGTACATGGGTGGGACTTACATGCTACAATGGGGCTATTGTGTATTACATCTGCATGCATGGGCTCTGCTTCTGGATATTACACTTAGACATACGCCGTCCTGTGTATGCGACAAACACATTGCTGGGTGTGGGACATGTTGCTATGCACATGTTTGCCTGTGTTTAGGGTATCTTGGTTCCTTCCTGTTGTTATGTCGACACAGCTACCCGGCTGTGTACTCTCACTACTGCTTGTGACCATTATGGTTGACACCTTTTCCAATGCCCATAGTGGGACATCTTTTGTGGAAACATCGGATTTTGCAGGACAACACATACCCACAGCAAGTGGAGTTGACAGAACTTCACTTGTTTGCCATAATATACGCTTATTCTGTTAGCATTTGGGTTCTTTATTCAGTTTCTTATGCCATGTATGTGTTTCATATACAAAATATATATTTTATGCTACTATTACAGGTATATTGAGGGAATATTTTTGGCAGGAAATCTCAGGTCATTTGCCAGTTTTTCGATTTTTGGCGGGACACAACTGTCCAATGAGGGACTGTCCATAGCAAAGTGGGACAGCTGGTAACCCTGGTGACCATGCCCATGTCGCTACTGGGGTTGCCACCTTTTCCAGTGGCCAAGGTGGGACATTTTCGACTCACATCAGATTTTACAGGCCGACACATACCCACGGTCACTATATAGCATAGAACTTCACTTGTTTGCCTAAATAAAAGCTTATTGTTGTAGCAGTTTGGTTGCTTATTCTGTTTCTTGTGACATTTAGTTATTTTAGTTACGGAAATAACCATTTCATGCAACCATTACATTAAATACGGGATATAATTATGTCCTACAATCTTAGCACATTTGCCGTTTTTAATATTTTTATCGGGACACAACTGCCCATAGAGGGACTGCCCCTCGCAAAGTGGGACAGGTGGTAACCTTAGTCGCTACTCCTATGTCGGTGCGGCACGCTGACATGCTGCGGTACACCTTCTCTGGGTATGCCCACTGACGGTGCATTGCGGGACGAACACGGTGTTACGCGTATCCTTTGTTCCTTGGACGGGTACACTTAGGGCTTCGTGGGTTGTGTTTGCTTCTCCGTTTTGTTGGGACGGGTACTATGTTGCATACTCTATGTGCGTTTCATTCTGCACGGGCCCTGGCTGCTGCCATTACTATTATGGGCGGACCGTGGCAGTCAGCACATTAGGTTGCTCATCGCCTGCCGGCTTAGCCACGCCTCCGGACGCATCCTACTTGGGCTCGCTCACGTACACTACGCACGTGTCTGTGGTTGCGGTGCGCTCTCATTACTATGCATATGGCGCTACTACGCCGACTATTCACTGCACCGCCGGCGCAGGCCTTACACCGGCCTTGCGCCGAGCTTCATGAATCCCGGGGATAGTGTTATATATATATATATATATATATATATATATATATATATATATATATATATATATATATATATGTGTGTGTAGAGAGAGAGAGAGAGATTTTCTCAAGCTCTGTGGAATCATATAATTTACCTGATGTTTTTTCTATGCAGAAATCAAGGAAAATAAATATGAATTGCATGTCAAAACTGTAAAACAAAACATGACCCTGTAAATATATCACAAAGGTGTTCCAAACTGGAAGCAATAAAACTCAAAACCTTGTAGAACCCAGTTCATCAAGCTAATCAATGGATGAAAGAGTCTTTTATGTTCTTTGATAAGCTACGTGGTCACTAAATGAAGGGATAGTTTTATTTGTGTTTAGTTCCAGTTTGCCTTGGGTCAACTGGGTTCTCCAAAATGTTTACCATGTGGCCATGCCTTTGACCTAGATAACAGGAATTACTGATACTGGTTCATGCTGAAGACCAGAAAAAAAAAATTATACGCATCAGTGGGAGCAGCATTCTATGTAAAATAATGGAGAATCTTAGAGAATGAATCCAAAATTATACAGGAGATCTACTTCTATTATATATCAAACAGGAACAATTTGTTCAAGTTAGTATTTGCCTTTTTAGTGGGGAGGGCCACAGTGGTGCAGCGGTTAGTGTTGTCGCCTCACAGCAAGAGGTTCTCTGGTTTGATTCTTGGCTGGGGTGCCTTCTGTGTGTTGTCTACATGTCCTCCCTGTGGTTGCATGGGTTTCATCTGGGTGCTCTGGTTTCCTCCCACATCCCAAAGACATGCAGTAGGTGAATTGGACACTCTAAATTGGCCCTAGGTGTGAGTGTGTGTGTGTGCCTTCTGTGGAAAGTTGGGTGCTGGGCTGGCAACTCGACAAGCAAAACTCCACTGCCAATCATGAGCAGACAGATGATCTGCTGTGGCGACCCCTAACCGGGAAAAGCTGGAAGAAGAAGTATTTGCCTTTTTAGTCTTGTTACATTTATTTAATATGTTAATAGTAGCACTAGGTGAGGGACAGATAGTACATCGTACTTATCATGTTTTTGCTAAAGCATTGAAAAATATTCCACTTAAGGAAATAATTGAAACATAGAAGCAATGAGTGTCAATCCGTTGGCAATTTAAGTGGTAAAACTGTATTTACATAAGAATACACAGCAGGTGATGGTGGGAGGAAGGCGTTACCTATATCTCCCAAAAGCTTTTTCCATTGATGTCTTGCGTAACTCTCAGTTGTCACTAATTCTGCAGAACATACTTGATTTGTCTTGTCTGTTTGCTCGGTCCTTTTGAAAATTGCTGATTTTGTTAGTAAATCATTGAAGGTTAAAGTCAGTCAGTAATGCCAGATATTAGAGGTTCATATATTTTATTATTTAGACAATATATGTTGATGCAAAACCTATTATTCCATTAACCTTATAGATGAATTAGACTAGTCTTTAAAACTACCTGATTTGGGGCCTTTCTCTCCACCAATTATTTTTGGCCTTTTCTTGATTCTTGAGCAAAGAAGATGAGAGCTAAGTGTGCCTGCACTAGATCCACTTCTTTCTGGAATATTTTTAAATTTAAATGTGCAAAACGGGCTATGGATAAACAGATGTGATAATGATTGTAAACTGAGTAACATAATTACTCCAAAACAAGATGGTGCAGTTCACTAATATGTTCTGCAAAAATATACATCTTGTGCAGTAGCAATAAATTCACCTTTAATATCAGTAAAGCAGCTACATTCAAACATCTACTGTTATGGTAAGTACAGTTATACAACTATACTATGCTCATAATGTTGATCACTGCTGCAGGAAACCCTAGCTATATGGGCTGAATTTATCTATCCTAATTTTGTTTTTGTTTTTTTTTACAAATTTGGATTCTACTAATCATCCTTTAGGATAGTATATAAAAATGTCAGCAACTTTTTTATTTTTTCCTGTCAAAAAGTACTAGACAAAATTTTTGGACTTCAGACTGAGTTATCCCAAATCTACACTTCAAGAAACAACTATTTTGGTTCATAGGTTTGTACTAAGCTAATTGCCCGTGCAAGCCATTTTAAGCCTAGCCAATTATACCTTGTGAGACTCAAACCCTACACCTTGTGTTTGCAAGGCAAACACCTTAACCATTAGGCCACCCTCCCAACCCTTATAGCTTTCTACTAAGAAGGAACTTCAGTCATTATTATCTAATATACAAGAACTGACAGCTAAAATTGATAGAATGGATGTAAAACTGGATTACTTCAAAGAAAAATGTTCCCAGCAAATGGACATTTTGCACAAAGACCTTAAGTAGCAAAAGAGGCAGATTACTGGTACAGAGACTTCACTAAATGATATGGACACTAGAATTCAAGAGGATGAACATAATATTCTCTTAAAACAAAATACTCTTTTACAAAAAAAAACTGATGATCTAGAGAATAGATTAAGAAGAAATAATATTAGACTATTTGGTTTGCCTGATAATGTTGAAGAAGGTAATATGGAAAAAATATTAACTTCTTGGCTTCCTGATGTACTACAGCATCCTGAATCTCTTTCATATGGGATAGAAAGAGCACACAGGTCCTTGGCAACTGCAAAAAAAGATAAATCCAATTCTATTAAATCTGTTAAAGTGAAGTTTTTGTAATCCCATGACAAGGATATAGTGTTAAAAACTGCATGGGCTAAATCTCCTATTAAATATAAGGAAAATGTCATACACTTTGATAATGATTACTCATCTTCTGTAATTGCCAAAAGAAAGCTTTTTTTATCAATGCTAAAAGAGTTAAAAAAGCCCAAATAAAGACACACCTACTGTTTCCTGCCAGATTAAAAATATTTCTGCAAAATGGTTCAAAAATATTTGATGACATAGACTCTGCCATTACCTTTGTCAAAACAAGAAAACTGCTTGACAAAATAAAGGATATGGAGTGGGCAAAGGCCATCCTTAAATAAAATGCTGATAACAGTTCCTGGAACATTTCTGAACATAAAAAGAAGCTAAAACAACTAACCCAGAAGTTGGGAAAGTGGAAATGGATCAAAAGGTGAATCTTTGTGTTTAAATTTCTTTTTATAGTGCACAGTTGTTTTATTGGTACTTTATAGCTTGTTATTATTAAGTCTAGTTATTTTATTTAAATACCAAAAATATTATAGCAAGTAAAAAATAATTATTTGTTTATTTATCTTTTAATATTACAGAAACTATTTGCTTTGCTTTTGTTTGCTATTTTATTTCCAAGTCTCTCTGTGAAGAGAGCCTCTTCACTGATATTGTTGCCATAATGTTGTATTAATGATTATGTTTCCCATCTTTTGCTATGCTGCTCGAATGTGGTGCTATTTGTGGTAATAGACATATGAAAAGTTTTTGTTTTTTGTCTCTTTCTGTGTCCTGATATGTTTTGATTAATTCATTAGATATTTACATTTAGAAATATCAATATATGGGTTATTGCAAAGTCAGTGGCTTCTATTGGATAGTTGTGGTGGTTTTCCCTGGTTGTGGTGTTTTGGAGAGGCTTTTATTTATTTTCCATTCTTTTTTTCCCCCTTTTTGCTGTTGGTTGTGGAGGAGAGGAGAATTTTGTGTGGACTGATATGTTTGTGGTGGTCTAGTGGTTTGCTGGGTTTGGGAGATGGAGTTTGTTGGTTCTTTGATGTTTTATAATGGCTCTCTCCCTCCCTTTTGTCTTTTTTTACTGTTCATTTTTATGTTTCCCAGTCTTACCACAAGGTAATCAACAGCTTACTTAGAGAAAAGCTGTAAATGTTTTCCCTCCTCAATCTCATGCATCTGAACTGCTGAATAGCCCTTGTATGTGCTCGCAGTGTGGCTGCTACAATTGAAAGCAGGAAAAAAGTTTCATTTCCATGGAGACATTTACAGACTGAATCCTGTACTGAGAAGCATCACAAAGCTGCAAAATAATTAGACTAGATGGTCTCTAATGTCGTCTACTGGTCAAATGAAAAACTACAGCTAAGTAACCTGTATAATGTGACTACTATATTTAATCATTTGTATTTAAAAAAAAACACTTTTGACATGTTTAAACCCTTACATTCCATACAATTGTTTTCATAATTTTATTATATTTAAATAAAGCTTCTATTAATTGGTATAACAAACATATAACATATATAACAACATCATTAAAATGGAGGGTTTAGTGTCATTTGATATGTTCATGGTGGTCTAGTGGTTTGCTTGGTTTGAGAGATAGAGTTTGTTGGTTTTGCAGTATTTTATAGTAGCTTTCTCCCTCCCATTGCCTTTCTTTCTGTCAGGTTTTATGTTTTTTTTGTCCTGCCATGAGGTAATTAACAGCTTTCTAAGAGAAAAGCTGCAAATGTTTTCCCTCCTTAATCTCATACATCTGAATCTCTGGCATCTGGTCATACTGCGGCTGTCTCAACTGAAAGCAAGAAAAAAAGTGTTGTTTCCATGGAGATGTTTACAGACTAAACTCTGTGCTGAAAAGCTTCACAGAGCTGGATAATAGCTTGAACAGACAGTTGCTATTGCCATCTCCAGGTCAAATGAAAGAACTGCAGCTAAGTAACCTATATAATATAGCAATAACCCACGCCTGGGAGTGGGTAATGCTGGATTTACCCATGGTTGGTGTGGTTTGGTCACAAGGGTGAAGCCCGAGTGGCCAAACAAAGACAACCATGGGTAAATCCAGAATTACCCACACCCAGAAGTGGGTTATTGCTATTATACAATGATATTATTTAAGAAAAAAAGATACTTACTTTTCTTAAATAATGGCATTGTATAGTGCCTCCTTGCTGCCCTTCTGCAGATGTCTGGTATTTTGCGGCAGTTCTGATGTACTGCGCATGTGTATGCTTACGCGGTACATCAGAGCTGTGGGTGGAAGCAACGGAGAAAGCAAGATATCCGTTGCTTTTTAAAAAAATGTCTCGCTATGTTAAAGGAGATTAACATAGTGAGACAGCTTTAAAGAAAGCAATAGAGAATCTTCATTGCTTTATTTTAAAGCTGTCTCGCTATGTTAAACCCATTTAACATAGCGAGACAGCTTTAAAAAAAGCAACGGAGAAAGGAAGATCTCCAATACTTTTTTTAAAGCTGTCTCGCTATGTGTTAAATAAAAACAAATGATAACAACACAGGAGGCTCAGATGCAAAAGTTTACTAGTGTACACCAGGAGGCAAAAAACCATACAAGTACAGAGTTTTGTCTGACATGATGCAGGAAATACACAATTTTATATAGTCTTACATTCAGGCTGTGCCCACCTTACTGACCTGGTTAGTCACAGGACACCTACATCACTATGGTCTACAATATTATATTCATAAGAAAAAGCTGATGTTATACATTTTAAAAGTTTTCCCATGGGAATAATACAGCCTTGCAAAGCACCTGGTTTGTTATAATGTCTTTTTGTAAATGTTACTCTTTCAAGGTCTCAGGCTAGCTTGAATACAATAGTCGGTTCACTCTTGTAATATACTTCTTTGTTCTTCTTGCAACTTTTACTTTAGCAGCTGTGTCTTATCTCTGATACATTCACAAGGTCAATTATCTCAGAGGAAGGAATAAGAATATTCAATGCTTTATACATTTAATTTTCCTGACCCAGCAGATAATCATTAGTGAAAAACATAAGCTTGCTGAGCTGGCTACTGCCAGGGTCAGAGTTCAAATACACTGCAGCTCCAAAGCTTCAAGCAATTGCATGTAAAATCATTCTTATTGCCATATTGTAAATAGAATAAAATGCATTATATACTATTTGCTTTTAAACTAGCACTTTATACATGTTCAAATACATATTTTTCTAACATTTTCCTCCCTTTTAATACTTTTTATTCTATTCAGAAACATAAACAATGTTATATCGTCTCCTAGCCTTCTCCTTTAAGGACTTTTAACTAGGCAAGTCATTTAGTTTATATTTCGGAACAAGTTTCATCTGGAATCAATAGTTCCAATTCAATGTCTTGGCACAAAGTTTCAGTTACAGATATATCAACAAAATCTTTGACTAATCTTTTCATACAGGGGATCCCACAACAGACACATGCTCCTAATAGGAGCAGACCAACACAAATAGCAATCAAAATATTCATTAGGATAGAATCCCACCCACCAAACAGACTCTGGAAAAAGTTCGTCAGTGGATTTGGGCCTGGTTCAGTCATGGCCGATACCTGCTGTATTACCTCTAGGTAATCATTAATCAAGAGCCATTCGATTTTGTAGCACAACAGTTCTCATTGCATTTAGTTCATCAGTCACTAGTTCGAGAGCAGAAAAAGTTGCGTTACTCATTACTTCGAGAAGCTTCGACAGTTTTCTCAACTCCCAGATCGATTTGACTGCTCCATATGCTGGAAATATTCCAGCCCAGGATATAACACTGTCACTCAAGTCCATATGAGTCAATTTTTCTTTATCTTTCACGGAATGATGGTTCTTCCAACCAGCTTCGATTTTTCCCATTGGATTTACAGGTTTTCCAATTGGATCTTTAGGTTTTCGGGCTACATCTCTTACATTTCGTATCTTACCTAGAGGTAATTCTGCAGTATGCCTTATAGCCGGAACCAGATAACCCAAAAAACAACTGCCAGACCAATTCTCAGGTAGCCATTTGTATGCTTTTTTCCCACAAATAAAATAACAGTTTTTTACTTTGGTACTGATGCGGGTTAGTTCTGAATGAAACATTTTCTTGTCTATAACAGACAATTGTTTATGCAAGACAGGATTTTTCTGTACTTCACTTAATGTTGTTTTCATTAAGCTCAAATATGAATCATAATTTGCGTTACAAATAGTGCTTTTATCTTTAGTTTTAATATAGCATTTATAAGATATAGTTATGTTACAGTTACTCCAACCCACTTGGAGTGTATCATTTTTATAGAAACATACAATTCCCCTCTGTGTAATAGGCAAATACAATGCAATTTTGTCCTGTGATCTTACAGAACCTGTATCAAAAAGCAAATTTTTCAAAGTCTCATTTATCCCCAAGGGGACAGCGGACATCAACAGTCCTCCATATGCTGTTGGTATGGCAGTACAAACCCAGCAATTTGAAATGTTCATAGTCTCTACATATACACGCTTCATAGCTAGGTATGTGTTAAAGTTTGGATGCCAGTCTATAGACAGTTCATCACGTTTCTCCACTTTCACTTGTGTGGTTATATGTAAGAACCACAACAAAAGGAAAGCCATCACAATCATAGTCAATAAATGCATAGTTAGCAAGATGATTAAGCAATATCTTTGGGGTTGATCTGTATTTTTACTCATTTCGCTCTTGGCCATCCTGCCTTTGTTGTGTGTCAGTCACAAAATGTTTATCAAGCTGAAAATTCTTTACCGGTTTACAGTGCGTCAGGTGGACCCAGGACGACCTCTCAGCAACTTTGACTGCAGTAGGCGTTGCCAACAGTACCTGGTACAGTTCTTCCCACTTTGGACTCGCCCAATTCTTCCTCTTCGTGACCTTTAACCAAACCCAGGACCCTGGGGTCAGCACTGCTTCCAATGGTCTGGTCTGTCTTTTATCTGAAAAAGAGTTCAACTGCAAAACAGTTTTATTTGTTATTTTTTCCCTTCACATTTGTTTAGTTCTATGAAATCCATACAGATAGTATGGAACGGATATGGTGGTATAGGAAAACTCCCTTGCTTGGGTTTGAATGCTCCTTGTGCATGATGTTTATTACAGACATGGCATGCTGCACAAAATTTTTGTGTGAAGTTTATGAATCCATATGTTTGGAATATTCGATTTACTAACTGTACCATCCCCCCTGTTGAGACATGGCACTGCCCATGGCTCAACAAAGCTGCATATCTAAATAAATTAGACGGCAATATTGTTTTTTTCTTTTTGGAGATATACAGTCCATTTTTGAGGATTGCACCTCGTTTTTCCCATTTTTGTTTCTCAGCTTTTGTAGTTAATGTCTGCATTGTTTTTAATATTTCTAAATCTAAAATCTCAGAGGGTTGTAATTCCTCGGTTAAAAGTAAAGTTTCTGAGTCTGAGGCTGCTTGCTTTGCAGCTGCATCAGCTTTTGCATTTTCTTTTGAAATTGCATCCTGTTGTTTTGTATGAGCTAAACATTTACAAATAGCTACTTTAGTAGGTAACTGAATGGAATCTAACAAGTTTAAAATAAGTTGCGCATGATTAATCAGTTTGCCAGTAGATGTTATCATTTCCCTATTTTTTCATTGTTGTGCAAAAACATGCACTGTAGAGAAAGCATACTGACTGTCAGTATATATGTTCACACATTTATCTTTCGCTAGAGTACAAGCCCGTGTTAAGGCTATCAGTTTTGCTGCTTGAGCAGACAGGTTATGCTGTAAGGGTTGGGCTTCTAAAATCTCTGTATCTGTGACTACTGCATACCCTACTAGATTTTTCCCTGTAGGACCCTTTCTGCATGAACCGTCCACATAAAATGTCACCTCGGCATTATTTAAGGACATATCAGTAAGGTCTTGTCTGGGTAAAGTTATTTGCTCAATTTCCTGCAGGCAACTGTGTGGTGTGCCATCCACAGGAGTTGGAAGTAACGTTGATGGATTTAATGTTGTACAATGTTCAATTACCATATGAGGTTGGCTCAGCAGTATGGTCATACATGAAAGATGTCTAGCAGGAGATAGATATGCTACTTTCTCTTGCAGTAAAATTATCGCGACTGCATGAGGCACTCTCAATGTGAGAGGGTGGAACAACACCACTGAGGCCGAAGCCTGTACTGCCATTGCAGCTGCGACTACTGCTTGCACACAGTGAGGCAATGATCATGCCACTGGATCTAACTGTGATGAATAGTAAGCTATGGGGTGTTGCTTATCCCCATGCTGTTGAGTCAAAACTGACGTCATGTATCCCTGCTTACAATCTACTGTCTGAAAAAATCTTTTGTGGTAATTTGGAAGTCCTAAAACTAGTGATGAAGCTATCAATTGTTTTAGTCTGCAGAAAGCTGCTTCTGCTTCAGGTGTCCATTGTAATACATCTTGTGCTGCCATTGGTGTTTTATATATTAAATCAGCCAGTGGAGCAGATTCTAAAGCATAGTTTGATATCCAGCTTTGACAAAAATTTGTCGTTCCCAAGAAGGACATCATTTCCTTCTTTTTTGCTAGTTTGGGTGCCTGTAAAATCGCTGTTTTTCTGTCTTCGTCTAATATTCTACCTTCATTGGATATTACATATCCTAGGTATCTAACCTGTTTTTTTCAAAGTTGTAACTTATTTTTGTTTACTTTGTGTCCTTGTGCTGCTAAAAATTTTAATAATGCTATCGTATCTTCCCTGCATTGATGCTGGGTAGGGGCTGCTAGCAAGATGTCATCTACATAAAATAGAATCTGACTACCTCCTGGTGGAGTAAACCCTGCCAGGTTGCTTGCCATTTTTTGTGCAAATATTGTTGGACTTTTACAATATCCCTGCGGTAGCCGAGTATAGGTATATCTTTTACCCTGAAATGTAAATGCAAACCAATACTGGCTATCAGGATGTATAGGTATTGAAAAGAAAGCATTGCTTATATTTACCACAGTAAAATATTTTTGTTGTGGTTTTAAATCATTCAACAAAGTGTGTGGGTCTGCCACCGTAGGTGCTCTGGGTATTATTGCATTGTTTACAGCTTGTAAATTCTGTACCATCCGCCATTTCCCGTTTGCTTTTTTAACAGGAAATAGAGGGGTGTTACATGGTGAATCAAGAGATTCTACCAGTACTCCTTCCTTGAGTAATGCTGCTATTATAGGCTTGATTCCTTGCTCTGCATTTTTTCTCAAGGGGTATTGTCTTTTCTGTGGTCTAAATGCTGATTTTGGTGTAATAGTTACTGGTCCTGCTGTTTGAATAAGTCCTACATCTGATTTACCTGTTGACCAAAGAATATCTGGTATATCACACAAGGCTTTTTTTTCTTTTTCTAATAAGAATGCTAATCAGCTGTCTTTACTAGTTTGTAAGTGTACAGCTGGATGTGTCTGTGTTAGCCAATTCAATTTTTGTTTTTGTATTCCCTGCTCTGATAATTCTAAATCAGTTTGTTTTTCCCATCTTGTTACTTTTTCTCCTAAGTCTGCCCATCTCACATCCTTATTCTTTGTCAAGCTGACATGTGGTAGCCTATTAGATTTGTACAGTGTCATGAATTCCTGACGTAGTGAACAGCTTACCACACTGTTTCCCTTAGTATCCCAATACAAGGTTCGTAATACTAATTTGTTAGCAGGATTTTTGAACAATTCTTGCTCATATTCTTTATCAGGTCCTGGCATGCTACAGTAGTATAGAGTACAATGTAACAAATGCTGTTGGTCAGTGTCAAGGGAGGGGGCCTTACTGATGGCTACATTCATCAGTTTTTTGGTTACTGCCCCTGGACCAGTCGTAACTAGGTCCTAGCTGTACCAGTAAAAGGTTTTACCCTCCGGTCGCACCACAAAAGTATCCATTTGTCTTTGTGCTTCCATACCCTGCATAGTGGGAACTACCACTATGCCAAATATCTGCATAAGATCTTTTCCCAGTAAGTTTACTGGAAATTTTGCAGAAACTACAATTTTACTTTTTTGAGTCATGCCTGAAACAGGATCAGTTATTGCTATATCATGGGAGAGTGGCTCCCTATATAGCTGTCCATTTGCTGCTTTCACTAATATATAGTCAGGTGATTTAGAATATTCTGGTAATTTTGAAGGGTGTATCAAAGTTCGTGACGCTCCTGAGTCACACAAGAATTTCACTTCCCTTCCTTCCACCAGAAGTGTAACTTCCGGTTTTGTGTCTGCCAAATAGAGCTCCAAGCTCAGTAATGCCAAATCTAAAATTTCACTTTCTTCATCTTTTACATCTGCTTGCACTTCCTCTGTTCCTTCCACTACATTTACGTTTGCCCTTTGTTTGTTTTCCTTCCCTGATGATTTCTGATTTTCATCACTATCATATAGTCAGTCCTCATCACCTTTATTTTCTGTAGTCACCTTTTTATTTAGCCTGCAATCCCTTGCTAAATGTCCTTTCTTGCCGCACTTAAAGCACTCACCTTTCTTTTTTCTCTCTTCAAAATCTTCTGACCTTTTGTCAGATTGTCTATTTCCCTTTGTATTTTTTTTACCCTTTTTACCTGACTGTACTACAAAGACCTCTGCTCCGTCTTCAGCTGTGAAGACCTGTGTCTTCTTTTTCTTTTTACTATTAAAGTGTCTTTCAGCATGTCTGGCATATTCAAGTAAGGCTTGTAGCCTACTTGTTCGATGATCTATCATATGCTTTGTAATAAAGCTACTGATAGGTGCAATGCAACCTTTTAAAAACGCATTTTTCAGTTGCTGTTCATATGAGGTATCATGTGTCTGATTTTTAGGAATAGCCATACCACTATGGTTATTGAAACATTCCAATAATCTACCATAGTACCCATCTACAGTTTCATTTTCTTGCTGTATGCATTGATTAATGCAAGTCCAATCTGCTCTAGGTTTCCATTTTTCAGAAATTCGGTCTGTAAGACCTTTGACTCTGTTGTCTAATTCTGCGTCACTATGTGGGAGTGGTTTAAGCTCTGCATTACGAGGATTCCAGGTGCCACAAATTATGTGCCAGTCTGGACCCACAATCTGTCTAACTACCTTTTTTACTTCTTCCCCATTCAAGTGGTAACTTAGTCTCATACCTTGTAAATCTTGTAAAAACTTTGTGTAATTAACTTTTGGATGAGGGATTCCCTCTGTAGCTTTCCGAATATCTTCCGGTGTCCATGGTCTATATACTAGAAGAGTTGGGTCCTGCCCTTTCTGTCCTGCCTGAGGATTTGGTACCTCGATCAGTGGACAGATTTCTTCCTCACTCTCTTCTAGTGTGCTTCTCCCTATTTGATATAAGTCTGTGTCCCCAAGTGTTTTACGTGTCCGGGACCTAGTTTCAATAGGATCTCTAACAAATGGTTTTAGTACTCTTGTAACTTCAGGATAACGTGGAGGTGGACCAGCTTGTCCTCCTGCTTCATATCCTGAAAAAGGCATTGGAGGGGGTGGAGGGGGAGGGGCCGTCGCTATTACTGTATTATTATCCTCTTTGTCTAAAAATAATGTTTTTGCATTTTTAGTTTTCTGTTCCCTTCGGTTTACTTTCTCAATCTACCTGTGTGCTTGAGGAATGCCTAATCACTGTTGTTTTTTTGCCTGACCTTCTGCGTCAGATTTAAGCTGTTTTAAAAGTTTAACTAATGAAATCTTGTTTAATTTACCATCAAATCCGTATTTATTAACCCATTTTGTATAATACCTTACATTATCAGTCCGTTGTAATTGCATATATTTTGCGTCATCAGTTAGGGGCGGATCTCGCGATTTTTTACTGCACTGATTTCCCATTCTAAAAAAAATGTTACGTAACCCTTTTCACCACGTGGTATTTCAGTTCCTTACACAGTTTATTTAGAATAACTGCCTACCTTATTCTGTTTCCCTGATCTCTGACAAAATATACAGTAATTTTCTTTTGTCCCTGATCTGTATAACAAATCTCTGACAATGACATTTACTGTAACCTGGTCCCTGATCTAAAACTGAAAAAAGGCAAATATTTTCCTCCCTGAGCCTCCTGGGTCAACTAGTTCGAGACCGCTCTTTGGCCGCAGATCAGAAAGTGGCCAGCCTCTCAAGACGACAATTTAGTCGGAGGTCTTTGTGTTTCAAGAAGAACCCTTTTGGTAACTTCTCCTGCGCAGTATTCAACCACCGATACACTCTGATCTGCAGCTTACCAAGGGAATTCCGGTCCGAAGGACCAAACTGTTAAATAAAAACAAATGATAACAACACAGGAGGCTCAGATGCAAAAGTTTACTAGTGTACACCAGGAGGCAAAAAACCATACAAGTACAGTTTTGTCTGACATAATGCAGGAAATACACAATTTTATATAGTCTTACATTCAGGCTGTGCCCACCTTACTGACGTGGTTAGTCACAGGGCACCTACATCACTATGGTCTACAATATTCTATTCATAAGAAAAAGCTGATGTTATACATTTTAAAAGTTTTCCCATGGGAATAATACAGCCTTGCAAAGCACCTGGTTCGTTATAATGTCTTTTTGTAAATGTTACTCTTTCAAGGTCTCAGGCTAGCTTGAATACAATAGTCGGTTCACTCTTGTAATATACTTCTTTGTTCTTCTTGCAACTTTTACTTTAGCAGCTGTGTCTTATCTCTGATACATTCACAAGGTCAATTATCTCAGAGGAAGGAATAAAAATATTCAATGCTTTATACATTTAATTTTCCTGACCCAGCAGATAATCATTAGTGAAAAACATAAGCTTGCTGAGCTGGCTACTGCCAGGGTCAGAGTTCAAATACACTGCAGCTCCAAAGCTTCAAGCAATTGCATGTAAAATCATTCTTATTGCCATATTGTAAATAAAATAAAATGCATTATATACTATTTGCTTTTAAACTAGCACTTTATACATGTTGAAATACATATTTTTCTAACACTATGTTAAACTCCTTTAACATACCGAGACAGTGTCTAAAAAGCAATGGAGATCTTGCGTTCTCCATTGCTGTAAAAAACAAGACTTATACTAGTGGAAAAAGTCCGGGCGACCGGACCTTTTTCCATTAGTCTAAGTCTGATTTACAAATCAGCGTGCACGTTTTGGAATATTAATGGGGGGGCCGTTGTATAATATAACTGTTATTTTAAAGTCTTTGTGAGTGTTTATAAATAGAGCACTTTTGATACATTTACACCATTATGTGTTTATACTTGTATTTATAGTCTTTTTATGTTTAAGTTAAGCTTCTTTTAATTGGTATAACAAACATATAGCACATATAAAACATCATTAAAATATTTAAAAAATGTATAAATCTTTATATGAGGCCTAAACAGAATTTAATCATCTTTTACAAGACATAAAAACAGAAATGAGAATAACTCTAGTACAGACAGAAGATAAATAATGATTGAAACATAATATATTCTGTATAAATATAGCTTACTACATACAGTATATTCTCAGATGCAGATTTTTGCTATATTAACTAATGTATTGATATATGCTGACAAACATAGAAACTGTTTCAGATTAGTTAATGTCATAAAACAAAGAAAGGGAATACATTTTTCCTAGAAAATACTGAGGATATTATTAGAATCTCATATCACAGTAGGAAACTATAATGCAATATTTTTTGTGCTCATGTTTTTAGATACATGGAAATGGGGAAATAGTGTCATTAGCTATTGGCACAATAAATAAAGAGACAGGGGATTTGTCTACTTATTGATATTATAACTACGCATTGCATATGAATTAGTTATGACATTTGTATTATGTGTATAATATATGATTGTTCTTTATGATATTTTGAATTCAACCTGAAAAAAGTTAAAAGGAAACAGTTATATTTGACAAATCTTAATTTGTTTTTTGAATAAGTACATACAGTAGTAATGGCTATATTTTAATTCATAATTGTTCTTTTTTTAATCACATATACTACCTTATATTGTTAAATTATGCAACAACATATATATTTTAATGGAGAGGAGATGAGTGTTGTTACTAGCTTGATGGTCAATTTGGGTGAAAGATGTCACTCAAATTAGGAGTCTTTAACTCTGAGGGGTTTGAAAGAGACTATGTTATTAGTAAATGTTATAAGTTTCTGTTAATAGTTATTATGATGTTCAACAAACCTTATAAAATTGAATTTGATAAAATCATATTTCATTGGATAAAAGTTTTATATGTTTCATGTGTAAATTATAATTGTATTCCTAATAGCCTATTTTTATTGACTTATAAAATGTGGAAAAAAGGAGAGTTATTCAGCAACAGATATTCAGAACATTAATGTCTTATGACATCATTAGAGTGTATATCATTAAACATCAATGGATTAAATAATCCTAGTAAGAGAAGATCTTTGAATAAATATCTTAAATTACATAATTCTCAATTAATATTTCTCCAAGAAACTCATTTACTAAATGAGGATGTCACAAAATTGGAATCCAAATCTTACAAACATTTGATTAGTTCAGAACATACACAAAAAAAAAGATGGGTGGCCATACTATGGAAAAATACAACACCTATGCCTAAAGTAATTGACTCTTACAAAGATAACAAAGGGATGTTATCTTCAGTTGTAATAAAATTTAATAAGAACATTTTAACTTTAATATATATGTATTGGATTCCTGGCATTGGACCTACAACAGTGAAACAACATATAGTTCAGTTTTCTAAGGGAAGTATTTTTCTTGCTGGGGATTTTAATTGCATTTCTGACATAGAAGACTCTAGTACCAATGGTAAAAGGAAAATTCCAGCTATAGTTAAATTATTGAATGAATTTTCAGATTTATACATGATGAAAGATATTAATAACTTTACAGATGCTAAGTCACTGTTCTATACATTTTACTCACATAGACATAATTCATATTAAAGAATAGCTAGGGTATTAATTTTTAATAACTTAACTGATTTCTTATTAATCTCAAAAGTGATTTTGTGTCCCCTTTCAGACCATAATTCCATAACATTTGATTTTATACTAAACTCCACACTTAATGTTCAAATTAAAGGGATACCAGCCTACATAATTAAACTGATAAATTTAATTGATTTCTTTACTACAGAAGTACAAAATTTTGTTGAACTTAATAGTACATAGGGAATGTCTGAAATATACATTTCGGATGCTCTAAAACTTACCTATATGGTAAAATTATTGATTAGTATAAAAAGAAAATAATTTCATGGGATAAAGGTCTCCAAGATATACAAACAAAGTTATATGCTTTAAGACATGATGCTTCAAAAAACCCAGATAAAAAAGATAGATGAATGAAATAAATACTTTAAACAATATGTATATGGAGATTTTAAACCATAAAGTCATGATAAATCTTGAAAAATATAAACTTCTAACTTTTTCTATAAATCCTAGATATATGAATATACTAGCTAACAAGACTAAAAGATTAAATTCACTTAACCATATTAAAGAAATCTATTCTCCAACAACAAAAAACGGTATCTGATCTACCAAATATATTAAGTGAATTTAGGGATTTTTTTAAAAAAATTAAACCAACCCAATGATATGATTAATAGTACAAAAGATATTCAATCTTTTATAAATAATAATATAAAGAACAGACGATCAGAAACACAAAATTAATAGATAAAAAATATCTTTTAAAGAAGTAAAAGATCAAATCACTAAACCTAAGCAAAATAAAGTTCCTGGTAATGATAGTATCATTTCTGAAATTTAAAAGGTTTTGCCTGCCAAAGCATTAACTCTGCTACAAACAGTATTCAATATAGCCCAAAATAATAACATTATACCCCCCCTCTTGGAAGTACACATTTATTTCTCCCATACTAAAGTATGATAAAAAATCCTGTAAAATGTGCTTCATATAGGCCCATTTTATTATTAAACACAGACTATAAAATATGCATGTCTATTTATGCTGATAGACTCAAATATTTTTTACCATCTCTGGTAGACATGGATCAAATAGGCTTTATAATTAATAGAACTTCTTATGATAATATTAAAAGAGCAATAACTTTAATTGAATCAGTAAAATCCTTAAAGAAAAATTTGACACTTGTTAGTTTAGATATTAACTGTGCCTTCACCTCAGTTAATTGGGACTATCTTTTTATCTTACTGAAAGACTTAAACTTTTATAATAGCTTTATTAATCTTATAACTCAACTATATAATGAAAGTCAAGCCTACATAAAAATAGGTACATATATATCTCAAAAGGAACCAGACAGGATTGCCCTTTATCTCCACTATTATTCACATTAATTATGGAACCTTGGGCTAACTTAATAAAGGATAACAATAATATACAATGTTATAGATTAAATCTTAATGAAACATCAAACATTCAAATATTTGCTGATGATGTATTAATCACTCTTGGTGGTACTAACCCCCTTTACAAGAATTGTTTAAAATATGGATATATTTCAAAAAAGTTCTGGTCTTAACATTAATAACTCTAAAACACACATTCTCTTAATTGGTTCCAAAAGTTATAATATACAAAATCAATACATATTTAGGTATAATTATAGCAACTAATATTAAAGACATGTTACACCTAAATTATAGTAAAAGTACAACAACCATTGAGACTCTAATAAGTAAGTGGAACAAGATTCTATTTACAATGAATGAAAGCCTGTCCATTATTAAAATGATCTTGCTTCCAAAGATCTTATACATAATACAATCTATTTCAATTCCCCCTACAGGTTCTTATATTAAAAAAATTTTAACACACTGATTAAAAACTTTTTGTGGCATCCAATAAAGCCTAGAATTGATTTGTCCTATCATATGTATAGCTGGGAAAATGGAGGTATATCTTTGCCAAATCTAGAACTTTATTCAATTTCATCAGTTATTAAAAAAATTGTTTTTCTTATAAATGGAGATTATTTTGCAAAATGGAAAGAAATTATGTTAAATTTATCCCATAATACCAAAAATAAAGATAATCATCTATCACAGTTAATAAATAGTTCATTTATATGGAATTTGAGAGAATACTTTTCAAATTATTCCACTCAAATGTTTGAATCTACTTATGTAACTTTAATTCTAAAGGCCTTTAAAACTATATATTCAGGTTTAGAATCTTTGAGAATTAGTTGCTCCTCATCTTTCCCATTGCCCATACACAAGGGATAATTCTCTCTGCAAATCATTCTAAAATGTTGCTATTTAAACAAAAACAATTAATATTTTGGCATCAAATGCTAAATAAAAATGAGACAAAATCTATTAATGCTCTTATTGATGAATATAACCTTAACACTTTACTTTGGTCAGATTTGCAAGAGTTTAGAAAATATATTCTAGATACACTAATTTAATCCCCTCAAATGCTAAGAATTCAATACCCAATTTATTAAATACTTGATTGTATATACATATAATACATTACCAGTTAAAATAGTATATCATATATCTATAGAGCAATTAAACAAGACCTGGATGCATATTCAGATAACTATTGGAATTAATTTTCTATAACCAATAGTTTTACTCCTTCAGAAATAGACAAAGTTAATTTCCTTCAGTCAGCCAGCAAAGCCCCTTCCTCCATTAAATAGAGAATCTTCACATGGAGATTTTTACATAACTCTTTCATCACACCTCAGAAAATGAGTAAGATAACTTAACAAGATATTATTTGCTGGAGATGTAACTCAGTAACAAATGTTGATTAGAATCATATATTTTATGACTGTGTACTATTAAATACATTTTGGGAAGAAGTTAACACTTTTTTACATGGAATTTTTACAGATAACTTTATGCTTACAAAATCAATTGTATTATTCAATACACTTGTTCCATACTGTATAAATAAAAAAATATATTCTTTGCTCTGGTCTGTACTGTCCATTGCCAGGAAAACAATTACAAGAAACAGGAATTCTTCATCATTTCCCTCATTTAAAGAGTTTACAGGTCTTCTCTTGGAAATATCTAAGTTAGAAATGTTAATTATCAAATCTAAATCTACAAGGAATACCAAATTATATTACAAGTGGGAAATATACATGAATTATTACTTAAAGAACTGGGTAAAATGATTAATGCAGTAACCTTTCTTTTTTTATCTTTTATTCTTTATTTCTATTTTTTCTGCCAAAATTAACTTAATTGATCTTGTTGTTTGATATATAGTGAACATCATTGTATATAGTTTTTTGTGCTGTTATAGTTATTGTATTAATATTTTCTTTTTTAAATATTGTACTTTAAAAATTCAACTTATTCATTTTTTTTCAAAATATATGTTCATTATATTAATGTTCTCAATAAAGCTGTTTAAAAAAAAAGATAAAACCTGAGTTGTCTGTGGACATCCATGGTATGGAGTATCCATTCTCCCTCATTTTTAAGTTCAGAAAAGAAAGCAGGGAGATGGATAGTTTAGCTTTAGGTAAGCTTGTACTACTTTAGGCATAAAAAAAGATTAGTTGTCAAAGCAAACCCATCCCTATGAAAACTGAGATAGGATTGACTCACCATAAGAGATTCCAACCCAGATACCCTTCTTGCAAAGATCAGAGCAATTATTAAAACTATTTTCTGTGTTAAGAACCTCAAGTCAACTGGGTTAGCTGATTCAGATGAAGCAATTGTTAGCTTCTCTAACACAAAATTAAATTCTTAAGTAAAAGTCACCAGTTTTGGGGAGATCTCTTAAACAAAATCCCTTTCAAAAACATTTTGACATGAGACTGCATTGAAACAGGAGGATCTGTGGGCAGACATGCTGAAATGGCCAATAAATGAACCTTGATAGAGGAATAAGAAAGGGTATAGGATAATATCTCACATGAATATTGTAAAACGAGGTAACAACTAGCCCTGATTGCATGTTGGTTATGCTGTTTGCACCAACTAGAAAACCTTTTCCATTTGATGATATATGATTTTCTAGTAGCAGGCTTTCTTGCCTCCATTACTACTTGCTGCACATCCTCATTAAACAGGTATCTAAAAGGAATTACTACCCTGTCATTCAGGCAGTCATTTGAAGTTGATTGGGGTCATAGTGCATCAATCACCCCTGTTATTGTGAGAGTAGATTCAGTTTGTAAGAAAGTGTGTGATAACTGCCCCTGGCCATTTCCAGAAAAAGGGACAACCATGGTTTCTTGGACCAGAAAGGAGTCACCACAGTGATCCTGCAGCATTCCTTCTGAAACTCCAGAAGTACCCTGAATATTCTTGGAAAGAGTAAAAAACATACTGGAACACTCCTGTCCAAGGAAAAGAAAAGGCATTTGTCTCCTTGGCCTTCTTGCATGGAGTTCTGGAATTGAATCTTGACAGTTGATTATTGATAGAGGAGGCAAACAGGTGTGCTTGAGAAACTCCCCACAGCTGGCTCAAATCTTGGAAGACCAGCTGATATAGTTTCCATTCATGAGGGTCTGCCCTGGACCTACTCAGCTTGTCTGTCACACAATTTTGCTCAGACAGAATGTAGGATGCCTGTAGAGTGCGATTGTGCTGTGAAGCTATATCCCAAGTTAACATGGCTAGTCTGCAAAGGGAGCAATGTCTGTAACAACTTGAAGAGGCCCTGTGGACCAAAGATGGTTCAGAGAACTGAGTGCCTTGATCAGGGCAAGCCTTTCCTTGATATTTATGTGCATGCATTTGTCCTTGATGTTCAACACTTTCTGCACTTTTATCCATCTTGCAACTTCTCCCCAAGAAAAGTCTGAGGTGTCTGTGGTGACTGGATGCTTTGGAGCAGGGACAGAGAAGATGAAACCTGGATTTAATGATATCTGTTATTTTCACTAAATGATTTCTGTTCTGATTAACCCCAGCACTGGAATTTGAAAAGATAAAAGGTGTTGGTACTGGGATCAAAGAAGTTTCAGATACCACTGTATCTTTCTCGTGTGGTGTCTTGCCAGAGGTATCATAACAATCATATACTCCATTAGACCTAAAGTCCTGATGTATTCTCTTGCACTGACCAAAATCTGAGTTGAAAACCTTAGAAATAGATATACATCTATTTTTTTTCCTGTGGAAGAAAAGCTCTTTGAACTGATTTGTCTAGTTGACATCCCAGGAACACAACCCTGTGTGAAGGAGTCCAGAAAGACTTTTGAATGTTCTCTTGGAATCATAGCTTGTAGAAGAGATCTCTCACCCAAGAGAGAGATTCCTGGCACTTTGACATAGACTATGCCAAGATAATCAAGTACTAAATATAGAACAATGTGTATAACTCGTGGTCTGTAATGAGCTAGACACTTTGCAAACACTCTTAGTGCAGTGCATAGTCTAAAGAGTAAGGCAAAAAACTGATAATGTAATCCAGACATACAAAATCTTAAGAAACATCTGATGTCTGGATGAATAGGGATATGATGATAAGCATCTTTTAAGTCTAGTGTTATCAGGAAACTTGAAAGATGAAGCGGTAAGATGTTATGAAGTGACATCATTTTGAATATTGGCACTATCGCAAACAGGTTTAGGAAACAAAGACCCATAACTGGTCTCTAAGCAGTTTCTTTCCTTGGCACTAGGACCATCCTTGAATAAAAACCTTACCCAACTGGGAAGAATGAACTAATTCTACCACTCTTTGGAACAGCATGCAATGAAGAACAGGTAGAAACACAACAGTCTGATTTGGAAGATGAGGAATAACCCTCTGTAAAGGAGGAATTTTCAGAACCAATTTGTCTGAAACTGTTGCCAATGAGAAAAACTGGGATTCAGTCTTTCTGGAAAACAAAAGATCCAGGGTGGAAGGGGGTCACACATTTTCTTGAACAGTTATTCGGACTTGCTGAACTGTCCTTGGTTTTTAGAGGTTCAAGACTTCTATTTGGAACCACCTCGCCATTTCTTCTTTAAAATCTGCATATTTTGTTGACATTGTTTATTCTGCTGCTTGCCAAAACTAGATGATGAGATAGAAATTTCCTTGGTAAATTTTGGAAAAGGAGGGCTGAAAAATCTTATAGATTCCCTGGATCAGCTTTCCCTTTCATCTCACTTTTTGATCTCTTCTGCAGCAGAGGGGCTAAACACTAAATCTTTATCCAAGAATGAATTTAAAATCTCATGTTTTTCATCATCTGGGTGCTTCTGAGAATTCAGCCATGCAAACCTACACATAACAGTACCGGTGGTGGCAGTCATGGAAGAAGTATAACAGAGACGTGCATGTACTATAAACAATGAGTGGTGATCTGTGCTATCAAAGAAATTTATTTAAAGGAGATTTATCCTCATAAGAAGAAACTGTACATAAAATATTCCTCATACTTCCACAATTAGTTATAACATACTTTAAAATATGAGCCTGATGACTCAACATTCTGAAAATCAAAGTTGCAGGTGTATACACATTTTTCCCATCCCTATTAATATTTTCCATTCTTACAGAAAGAGTTGGTTTGGAATTGAGTAGGTGATTAGCAGCAAGAGCTATAGCTGTGGAGTCAGGTTTGGAAATAATACTTCAAATGTAAAAGAGTGAAGAGCTTTAAACATTCAATTTGCCTTTTTAGCGACAGCTAGCTGACTCTCAGGCAGTAATACACACATCCTCTAAAGCAGACAGAACAGGAGGAATGGGTGTAGTATCTGGAAAACCATTTTGTGACAAGGCATAGTATTTTCTGAGAGATTGAAAAACATCAGTATTCTCTGATTGAAAACACTGGCACATTCTAGCAATAGTCTCAGTGAAACAACCCAAACCCCAAAAGGAAGAATCAGGAATTGAGCTCTCCTCTTGAGTCTGAATCAGAAATATGAGGAAAAAATCCTGTATCCTTCCCTGCATTTTCCTGTTCAAATTCAGAATCTCGAATCTCTTCACAAAAACAGTTGTCCCTCTTTCTTTTCCCAGAAATTCGTTTACAAGAAGGATCAATAGCCTGAATTAAACCCTGAGCCAAATACAGTAAACTACTCCTATCTAAAAAAATTTGAGGAGGTTTAGAAACTTGCTTAGATTTCTGTATCTTTTTGACAGGAACAATGGGACCAACAATGTTACCAATGGCAGCAACATCCCCACAGATGGTTATAGCAGTCTAACACAACAGAGAAACCTTTGTTATTCCCTCTACCCAGGGCCAATAAGTGTGTTTCACTTGCTCACTGAAGGGACCCCAACAGTTGCAGAGGATGTGACTAACTTCTAGTCCATAGTGGATGTGGGTGCAACAGCAGATTGATCCAGGATGAAAGATGAGCAGTCTGAGGTACAGCAGATAGCCACAGCAGTGTCACCTGTGTGCTGCTGAGAGAAATTACTAACCTGCTATGGTAGCAAAGACTATTTACTTATTTTTTTTCTTTTTGTGGCTGGAAGAAGGACCAACCATGGGACTGGTAGTCTGTTCCATGATCAAGCCAAAAATGATGCCTCTTTCCCAGGGAAGACAAGCAGCAAATGCCAGTAAACACTACCAGTCTACAAAAGTTACTTCTTTGACAGAAAAACACAATAAAAAGTGTTTTAAAACACTGCACCAGTCCCGCAAACACAATTTCTAAACATAATTTTATTTTTAAAATTACTTTAGACCACTTTTAAAACAACAGGAAAAAATGAGCACTCCACTTAAAAGATTGTTGCAGTTTCATGACAGTCCATTAAAGCACAACACTCCTAGATTAAAAATAACTTTCCTAAAGTGGAAAGTGATAAAACAGCAAAACAAATAAGAACACTGATTTTTTTCCCCCAAAGGGAGCTAATGTGCCCAGCAAGGGAACACCACAAACTGATTGTCGGTCCTCAAAAACCTCAGAGCACCATGCTCTTCGGCGTCAGTAAAGTTCTGAAGGGCTTTACAGCCATAGTTGTCTTTCAATCAGCTCAGCTCGAGCTGTCTGGCAGTTTGGGCATGTGGAAGGTGTCATGAAGCTTTGGAAGCTGGTTGGTTGTTATATTCTTTGCAGGATATAGCTCATATAGCTAAGGCTACTGCAGCAATGATCATTATGATGAACATCCAGGTATACATTTAAACAACAGTTAAACCTTGAACAGAGTGCTTACCTACCAGTCTCTTAAAAGTGTATTCTGGAAATCATCTAATTTTTAAACATCATATTTAGTTATCTTTTTTTTTCTCTCACCAATCTGGCCAGTTTGCTAAATACATTATTGCATTTTAGTCTTAAGACTAGCCAACTGAAACAACTTTAAAAGGAGTAATGATTGCTTACAAGAAAATCCATGTAATCATAGAACTAGAAGAGTTTTAAATATTTCAAGAAAATTCAAGGACTGTCAATGCATTATTTTTCTTACAAGATACAGGCAGGCGGTTTCTGCTTGATTCCCAAGGCATTATCTCATCTTAGCTATATGCAATACCAGTAGAGAGACACTAATATTAAAATAAAATCAGTAATGCAAAAAGTAATAGATACATTGCACAATGGCCTAATTAACTTTCTCATACAGTAAGAAACTAGCTAATAATTTTCTCCAGAAATGTAACACAAGTACTCAAGATCTGCTGTCCCTGCATCTTTTGATCAACAGTCTTAAGTTCAAGTAACATTTCCTCTAATTATCAGCTGTGTTAGTCTGTGAAAAGGTAACACACAGATCATAAGAAAGAGTGGAATGTAAAATGCACTTTAAAATGCATTTTGAATCAGTGAGAGGTCAAACTTAGCAGGTAAAAGTAAGGCCAGATTGACAGGGGCAGGAAGACATGAAATAATTACAGCATTTAGCCCCATAAGTTCATAAAACTGACAATCTAACACACACACTCACACACACACACACACACACACACACACACACACACACACACACACACACACACACATGCATATGTATGTATTTATGTCTGTGCACATCTATATAGGTATACAGTTACATATCTAACTTTTCTATACGCACACACAGACAAGTATACAATATATCAGTTCGTGTTTGTGTGCGTATGTATGCATTACATGTACATTCCTCTGTGTGTGTGTGTGTGTGTGTGTGTGTGTGTGTGTGTGTGTGTGTGTGTGTGTGTGTGTGTGTGTGTGTGTGCATCTGTGTGTCTGTGAGTGTCCAAAAACATAAAAGTTCTTAAAATACCTACTGATATGGATGACTTATGTTCCACTTCTGTTCCTGATTATATACATCTCTATAGTGCTATGTTATGTTATGCTATGTGTCTGTAACTATGTTATCCAATGTACCTGTAATAGTTTGTAGTTGTGTTTGAAAAGGGATTTTTGATACACATACCTCTCAACTGTCCAGATTTTCACAGAATGTCCAGATTTTTGCCTTATATTTTTGGTCTGTTCCTCATAAATTGGTGATTTTTTTGGCTGATCACTCAGGATTGAAGTCACTAAATAATGATATACATTTGAGATTCAGACTTCATATCCTTTGGAAAATGCATGCTGACACAAAACATGTTATTTTAGCAATGTTCTAAGTCTATTGGAACAATATTTAAAATCTGTCCATATTTGTGGGCCTTTGACCCCCCCCCTCCCATTCCTTTAGGCTTTTTCCATATTTCTTGCACCAAGAGGTTGAGAAGCATGGCACACACACACACACACACACACACACACACACACACACACACACACACACACACACACACACACACACATTTAGAAAAAACACCATGCTAGTATCCTAGTAATCAATGTCCATGATTATGTTTTATCTTAAAATAATGCCATTCATCTGACTGCTGTAAGCTCTACAAATACATACATTCCCATATGGTCAGAACAAAAAAATGTCAGGAATTGAATGATTTATGTAATGTTGCTTGGGTTATATGACATATAGCAATATATGTGAAATAAATGTTTGTAAATGTGAACTTGTTAATACAGTTTTATTGCTTTTATATAAATGTAAATTAGCCTATGTTACAAATGATAATTCAATAAAGGTGTTTTAAAAAGAACAAGTGGATCAGAATTAATAAGTATCTTGGCTTACACTGTCAGCAAAGCACCAGATGATATTAATAATTAGGCACCATTGATATTCAAGAATTATCAAAATAAGGCTACAGGTGTAATTTGTATGCAACATTGATCATGCATTGGTTAAAATGGGACATCACTGAAATCAGGAAGTCTTTATTTTGCAATGTATAAAACCATTAATTTAGAGTTGCAGTGATTTATGTGGCCAAAACAACCCCTTTATTCATATGGAACAGCTGAAGTGTTCACCATAAAAAAATACTGCTCATGTGTGAGATGAGATGTGTAACAGCTAAATAACCTTTTCCTTTTGTACATAATATTAACATGTTACCTTCTTTTACACATAAAGAGATGTAGTACAACAAGCATATGTTTGCAAGTATTAGCAAACTATTATGAGGCTAAGTTCTAGGTTTGTAAAATAAGAATATCGTTTGCTTGGGTTCTCCAGGTTATGAGTGTAATATAATGTATTCCAGTGATGAGTCTTGCAGATTCCACTGAATATCAATTAATGGTGTACTTCCCTTTTCGTTTGTAGTTGCGATTACTAAAGTGACCACTGGTCCTTAGGCCATATCTGTTTAGTGTATTTGATTGTCAGCATGTTATTGACCAGCTTCTACTTCATGTTGCCATACTTGTCCATCATATTTGTTTATGGTATTGCATTTCTATGTGTACCAGGTACACAAACTTGGTGCACATGCCTTCTGGTTAAGTGACTTGTTTCGAGCTCCACCATATGCAAAGAGACTGAATGACTCAAACCCAGAAATACAGAGAGCTGATTTTTAGCAGTTGTTTGGCAGAATTAATGCATCCATTGTGCTTATCATTTATTAACTGAAACTTTGGTCAGGGTTTGTGGATGGTTTAACAATCCTATGCTATCTGTTGTCAAACAAATTAATACACTTTCATTTGGACAATGGCTAAGTTAAGGGAAGTGAGAGAACAAATTTCCATATCCTGGCCTCCCCTCTTTTTTATGTCATATAGAGAAAAAGATGATCCCACCATGTACAGGATCTAATCAGAGTCCTAAATAAAAGTTGCATAATGTCCACATGCCTGGATGAGATTGTACAAAAATTGTCATGCCTCATCAGATGATACTTCCTTATTGTTGTATTACTGTGTAGCTCACATATTAGTGGTCTGTCCAAAAGGAGACCAAGATCTTTAGCAACTTCACCTGAATGCAAAATCTCAGTATTAATGGAGTGTGGGTGGTTTTATTATCTGTGCAAAGTGTATAATTGAACATTTTGTGGCATTTAATGCAACATTATTTGATACTGCACAAATAGTTTATCCAAATAAATGAAAATGGGCCCAGTGCAGAAACTTATACTGCTCAGATTTTCACATAATGTCTAGATTTTAGTCTATTTTGGGTCTGCTCTTCATAAAATCTGTGGTTCTTTTGCAAAACATTGAAGACTGAAGTTAGTGACTATATTAGTTAATTACAGACATTTCAGTTTTAGACTTTATACCTTTTAGAAAATGCATGGTAATGCAAAACCTGTTATTCTAACAACTTTCTGTGTTCATTTATTCATTTACAGTTTCTTAGCAGGGAAAGTCCAATGCTCTGTACAGAGTCTGTTTTCAGTGGATGCCCGGGGAGAAAAGCTCCTCAATTACAATCAAGAAAAACAGACACAAATTATATTCAGTGGTAGTATGCCATAATTTAACATATTGGATTACAAAGCTCAAAACACACTTAGCAGTGCTACAATAAGGCAAGAAGTATATACAATGGTAGTATGTCATTATCATACATATTGGGTTACAAAGCTCAAAACACACTTGGTAAATCAGTGGCCAGACAAATAGTTGTATAGATTAAAAACTTTTTAGAGATGATTATTGCACAGAGGATTTTTAGATAAACACAGCATGGAAAGTAGGGACATAATGTATCCTGAGAGATAAGTATTCAGGGAGGCTGAGTGCAGGTTCAGTTCCAGGTAAAGGATAGATATGTGTGTAGAGAGGTTTTGAAGTATTCAGGACTTAGGATAGTTCTTAATATTAATGGTAAAGCATTCCAGTTCTTGGCTAAGGAGTAAGAGAAGAGAAGTTTGCCGGGAGGCAGGGTGGGTTTGTGAATCTGAAGAAGCAGCAGATTCTTAAATCTAAGGTGTCTATTTGGGAGGTAGAAGGTAAAGCTAGAACTAAGGGAGGGACAATCAGAAGGTTTAAACATAAGTTTATTAGCAGTGGTAAGTTGCAGATAGTTGAGGTAGTTTGGTAGTTCCAGCCATTTAGGGAGAGGAGAGCTAAACAGTGATGGGAGAAATTTCTGGAATCTGTTGTAAATTTTGCAATTTTATTGTAACGTCTCAAGTTTGGCTTCTAGAATGGTTTGGATGTTGTTGAATAGAGGGGATTCATACATTAGGGAAGGGAGAAGGTAAGTGGAGGCAAGGCTTTGTTTGCTGGAGAGGCTAAGGAACTGGTTGTGCCTATAGGGCATTCCAAGTTCCTGATTTTTTTCTTTTTTGATGTTTTGTTGCAGTTGTATATCAAATTTTAGGTGTGCATTTATGTATACTCCTAGAATTTGTGTGTGGCAGATGATTTCTATAAACATTTTACTTTGAGTGTAGATATTGAACATGGCTTTGTCCAATAGGTCTGATTTTTTTTTTGGGGGGGGGGCATGATCTTGGATTTATTAGGGTTAAGGGTTAGGTGGTTATTAAGCATCCAGGACTCAGTGGTGGAGAAGGCTGTTTGGATTTTGAGTTGGAGTTCTAAGATAGAGTCAGCAGAGCAAAGATTTGTTGAGTCATCTGCCTATTGAATAAGGGGTCCATTGGTCATAGATGTTAGGAAATTGTTAATGAAAATATTAAACAGGAGGGGGCCAGGCATAGAGCACTGAGGAACTCTAGCAGAGTTGTTAATATATGAAGAGATAGAGTTTTGCTATTTGCAATTTGCCATTGCTATAAATAAGCACTATTTAAAATGTGTCCCTAATTTTGAGCCTTTACTCCCACATTATTTTTTAGCTTTGTTCAGAATTCTTTCATTAAGAGTTTGAGAGGTATAGACATAACCCTTTGCACCTTCATGCTTTCAGAAAATTAATCCTCTCCTTCCTCTGACTCTACACTCTCTGGACTCCATTTCATACTCTGTTCACATCAGTATGAGCTGACATTTAAGTCCCAGTGTCTTGAGTATGCAACATTTTTGGATGATCCAAGTATCAAAAACATTGTTACAAAACATTCAGTAGGTTACTTACACAACAATGACCAGATGTAAATCCATTTTGACTGTAATTAGGATTAAGGCACAGATCTGAAAGTATAATGATTAAGAAAGTATTTTCAAAAGACTACCTATTTTACATTTAAGGTGGAGAGGACTAAAACTGTCCGCAGTACATGCATTATTGCCTTTATGGACAGAAACAAGTAATTTCTGAATAGTTTTACTACACCATAACAGGAGCCTTTCCATTCGATGAGATGCAAATGGTGACTGTTAGTGTTGTGTACCTTATACTAAAGAATATTACATCAGTGTGTACAGATTAAGCCTTGTGTGCCTTATGCTAAAGAGTATTACATCGATGTGTGCAGACTAAGCCTTGTGTGCCTTGCACCAAAGAGTATTACATCAATGTGTGCAGACTAAGTCTTATATGCCTTACGCCAAAGAGTATTACATCTATGTGTGCAGAATAAGCCTTGTGTGCTTTATAACAAAGAATATTACATCAGTGTGTGCAGATTAAGCCTTGTGTGCCTTATGCCAAAGAGTATTACATCAATGTGTGCAGACTAAACCTCGTGTGCCTTGCACCAAAGAGTATTACATCAGTGTATGCAGACTAAGCCTTGTGTGCCTTATGCCAAAGAGTATTACATCAATGTGTGCAGTCTAAGCCTTATATGCCTTACGCCAAAGAGTATTACATCTATGTGTGCAGAATAAGCCTTGTGTGCCTTATACCAAAGAGTATTACATCAGTGTGTGCAGACTCAGCCTTGTGTACCTTACGCCAAAGAGTATTACATCAGTGTGTGCAGACTAAGCCTTGTGTGCCTTATGCCAAAGAGTATTACATCTATGTGTGCAGAATAAGCCTTGTGTGCTGTACACCAAAGAATATTACATAATCAAACTAAACAAACATCTGTATCTAACAAGGGTTCTGCAGTGTAAGTGGAATGGGCTGCAGTTAGTGGTTCAGTGAGTTTTTTGTGCAAGATCAGTAGCAGAATAGTAAAGATATTTTCATATTTGTTCCCCATTATGAGATCTCAGAATTGGAATATTTAAAGTAGCAAGGGGATATGGGGCAGGGAGTTTGCTCCTTTCAAAAATCTTTTGATTCTGTTTTTTTTTTTCATTTTTTTCCAGTGATTGTTTAGTGATAGTGATTTTGATGTTTCAGGGTTTGTATATTAAATTGTAGATGGAATGAGAATCGATTATTCACTATAGACCCTGATTAAACATATTAAGTTCAACTTTTTGTTTTCAGTAGGAGCACAACAACTGATACATTTCTGTGTACAAATCTTGTAAACAGTTCCAGTACTGTAGTTTAGTCTTTATACAGCTAGGTCTACAAACATATAATATACCACAAAAAACTCTGACTACTACTCAGTTGCATTCGTCTGTTGGCAGAAAGTTCTATCCTTTCACATTCTACCTAACCAATTAGTCAGATTTATATATATTAATATATATATATATATATATATACACATATATATATATATATATATATATATATATATATATATATATGTGTGTGTGTGTGTGTGTGTGTGTGTGTGTATCTATTAGACTGGCAGTGATATTTATTACCTGCCTATAACCAATGTTCTGTATCTCATCCAAAATTGTTTTGTCTTTGGTGCATGAAGAGTAAATTGCTTCATAACAAATACTGGGAGAGTTCAGATCACCAGCCAAGCAAGAAACACCATCTCTAAACCATTCACTTACAATATTTTATAATCATTGCTATCTAATGTTGGCCACCTATAGAATTCAACAATATCCAAGAATGATTGACCAGGGCCAGAACTAACACATTTACCTATTCTACTGTTTGATTATCTTTCCTCATGGTGGACTGCAGCCTCTTTTACACATGTATAGATGTGACATTGTAAGGTATTGCCAGGGATCTACTTTAAAATAACATTTCAGATTACTGAAGACAGGAAGATTGAGACCAGAACCACAAGACTGCAATATTCTGAAACTGCATAATAAAGAGTCCCAAAATATCAAAAAACACAATGCAAACATAAACCTACCACACTATACCACAAAACAGAAATCAACAAATACAAAATAAACCACTGCCGACTTCTCTACGTTTAAGCAGGGGGGCAAGCCTCCTCTGCAGCCCCATATGGGAGGTTGCACTCCTCATACCCCATGCAAATTAAATATACCAGCTCTGATATTGCACTTTAGTGGAGGAAAGGTAAATTTCCAGATCCCCAATGTACCATGGTCAACATAACAGATGCCTGAATACTCTCTAAAACATGTGCCTGTCTCTTCACAAAACACCTACATATTGCCAACACAAACACATCCACTCCTTCTCACTTTTCCTGGCACCACAAACAACACTTACACAATTTATATTCAAATACATGAGTCCTATGAATCCTACCATCAACAATGACATCTTCCTTACCCTTTACTTCACAAGTTTTACTAAACAAGCCGACAAATGCCCTTCACCATTACATGCAATGTTTGCCAAGTTTCTTTACTACAATGTACGACTTCTTAAAGGGATATCGCAGTATTCAAACCAACCAAAATATGTACCTTAACAGATTCAATATTATCAGACTCAATATAACTTTAAGTATTTATAAGAATTCAATGTTCTGGTCTTGATCCTCCAGTATTCAGTAATCTTAATTTTCGTTATATCAAAGTAGACCCGTTACCAGCTGTACCAGGAGAAATAAGACAGTGCATATGTGGTATGGTAGGATGGCTGGTTGAAGTTTTCTAAATAATCTTATGTCATTTGACTGTCACACTGATTTGTACAGATGCTTGCATTAAAATGTATTTGTAAAGGTTGCTTATGTTAAAATGCTCCACCAGAATCTTAACAGAGTTCTGAATGTGTATTGTGCCAGAGTCAGGTGATGAGGTGTGACGTCATTCTATAACCAGCTGAAGGATAGAACTCTGGCAGCAGTTTGTTTGTTTTTTGTTTTTTTTTGGGATCTGATATAAAAGATCTGTTTCAATTATCACAGTTCAGTAGCCGTTAAGTTATTCAGTTCTTTGCTGTTGAGTTCAATTCAGTTAGTGTGTTGTCCAACTATGTTATTTGTATATTTCCTGTGACTAAAAACACTGTTGTTTATTGTAACTAAATATTAAATATTCTTCTGTTTTCTATTTTATTATCCATTATATATATATATATATATATATATATATATATATATATATATATATATATAGATATGTGTGTGTGTGTGTGTGTGTGTGTGTGTGTGTGTGTGTGTGTTTTCATTGTGACTGGTCTTTTAGAGAATACTTTTAACATCTTCAGAGTAATTGTGCTTACTTTATTAACACTGTGGCAGTCTGATGAACCTCACTGCTTCGGTCACACTCTACTATTCATATCAGTATTAATTTGACACAGTATAATTGGTTTCCTTTTTTAAGAGCCTCAGAGTATCTGGCTGGTGGCATCAGTCTACCTCATGGTCTGAGGAGAGGGGGCATAGCTGGTGAATCTCTATCAGCCTTTCCAAGGTGTGTGTGTGTGTGTGTGTGTGTGTGTGTGAGTGTGTGTCTGTATGTGAAAAATCAGATATTCAAGTGTGTGTGATAGATACTTGGAACTGGGACACAGTGCTCCAAGATGAGTCTTGTTTGGGATCTAGAGAGACAGAGAGTCCAGTCCCAGGTCTGGAGTAGGTTCCTTGTGTGCTCTGGAGAGAAATTGTACTTGATGCAGAGAACTGCATTTGAAATACTGCGCCAGTTAATTCCTGTTCTTAATGACCACCTCTCTCCAGTGTCAGTGGTGAGAATTGGGGCTCCTTGATTACTGGCCTGGGGTAAAGAGTGGCCGTCACAATATATACCCCAGCCTTACCTATAAATTGTACAGAATTTCATGAAAAGTCCAGATTTTTTCCTCATATTTTGGTTTGTGCCTTATAAAATTTGTGGCTTTATGCAAATCAGTGATGACTGACATCACTAAATATTGACAGACATTTAAATATTGATAGACATATCAGTTTCACACCCCGTATCCTTAAGAAAATTCATTTAATAATTTGTTTGTGTCTTTCGGCTTTTCCTGGTTAGGGGTCGCCACAGCGGAACTCCGGTCCGCTAATGATTGGCAGTTGATTTTTACATGCTGAGTTACCGGCTCTGATGCACAACCTTCAACGAAGGTACGCCCATTCATGCATGTCTCCACGCAGAAGACGCTCTAGCTGAGAATCAAACTGGACAGCGTCTTACTGTGAGGTGACAACGCTCTAATAATAAAACCTTTTATTCTTGAAACTTTCTACATTTGCAATATCAGTATTGAAAATGTTTCCCTGATTTTGAGCCTTTGTCCTCCCATTAATTTTGGCTATGTCCAGAAATTGTTTGCTAAGAGGTTGGTAGATATGAAAGCCCCTCCAATCCTGATAAAGGCAATGGAGATGACTTTTGGCCACAACAATTTCTGTGATCACTTTTGCATTGTGTTTACTGGCAGAAGCCCTACACTTAGTCTATATTTATTTATTTATGTAGTTATTTATTTATTTTCTATTTAGGCTTCTACCATTAGAAAGGCAAAGGCAAAATTTGAGCACTAAGTTTCTTCACAGTGGCTCTAAATGTGTTAGAAGACCCTCCAAGAAAAGCTTTACTGTTTTGGCAATGTAGTTAAGTACTGCCATAACACCTTGTAATCCTCATGCCCAAGCTGAAAAAAAAATCCTTTTCAAAAATGAGGTGCACCACAAGCTGTTGCCATGGTGAACTAGATTCCACTCTGTTGCTCATACATAGATAAGACCATAAGTCACTCTTCAGAAGGACTGCCTGAGTATGCGCTACACATAACTGTCAGGGCAAGGAAAGAATGACAGACGTACTTTCATTTTCTTTACACATGCCTTGCGATTAGCTCCCCTGCCTCTTTCATGAAAATTTTGTTTGGTGTTTTACCAAGATCATTTGCTCCAGTAACCATAACCACAAAAGTATAGCTCACTATAAGGAGGAATCTCACGTAAGAGCTTTTCTAACTCTTGCTGGTTTACTACATCCCAAATAGGAAACAATGACATTATATTGGGACCATGTTCCTCAGACTTCTAATCATAGAATCCACTGTTAATAACACCTGCTCATAGGTAAACTCTTCTGATGTCATATGCATACCTTCAGCATTAAGGATCTAATGATAGTTGCTTTTCTGAGAGTTCCATAGGTTTTTATTCTGTTTGGCTTTTCAAATAACTTAAGATTCATGTTATTTTTTTTCTTCCACTCCCAACTTATTCAGTTCTTTTTGTCCCCTGTAGTGAAACAGGAATTACTTGGATTTTGGTTGAATGATCTTTATACTGGCTATGTTTGATCAAGGGCCTCATATTTATAGTGGACAGTGCACCAACATGTGACTATTGCTGTAGGAAAGTCTTTCAATATTGCAGAGCTTATAAACAAAGGGATTGTTGAGATCTAGGGAGGTCATTGTCCTCCTTTACTCAATCGTCATTAGGCCAGTCATTGAATATGATGCCCAGTTTGGTGTTTATCTGTATAGTCACAAGCAATAACTAGAACACCCAGAGAAAGACCTTACTAAAATGATACTAGGCTTGGACTACATGTCCTGCATGAACCAACTCAAAGCCCTGTCACTATACTCAACATCCCACAGACTGCTAAGAAGTCACCTGTGTCTGGCATACAAGATATCCTGTGACCCAATATTGATGGATTTATTGCACATCATCAAGTCAAGTAGCATCAGAAATAATTGATCTAGGGATCTAAACCTCTTCTGCAACATCAACAGAACATTTTGAAGGGACATGTATATCTCACAAAGGATATGGCTGCTCTGGAACAGATTCCACATCCACATAAAACAAAGTTCATCCCTATCCTTATTCAAGCACAACTTTCATCAATGGATGGGAAAAAGAAAATTTACACCAGGACTGCTCCCTGTACCACTAATAGACAGGGGCAGTTCCCAAATGGTCCATCCCATGTATGTGTCCCCTTCAAATTAGCTATGGTATTATACCACTTATTTTCATTAGGTGTTATATATAATTATTGACCATGGGATGGGTAAGGCCAGTCTCTAACAAATGGGCTAGGTTAATTAGAGCACAAAAAGGGAAACTGGCTAGACTTAAAATGACCCACAGTGGCGGCTAACCTAATACTTACCTATGAACCTATGCACCCCTATCTAATCCCATCTGGATGGAACTTTGGAATTTGATAAAGGTATATTTACTACCCTGCAGGACCCATATTACAACATCTTCTGGAGTTGCAGAGTAATGCGTCTGCAAGAACAACACAACTCCAGAACAGGCTGTAATATGGGTTAATGTGTTGTCTGTAAAGAATTTGGTTAGTTTTACATGATTATTTTAAAGACAGTTTGAAATGTCTGTGTATACCCATATATGTAGACACAAACACACACATACACATGGGCACACACACACACACACACACACACACACACACACACACACACACACACACACACACACACATTTGTGTGTGCGTGCATGTGTGTGTGTGTGTATATATATATATATATATATATATACATATATTATATATATATATATATACATATATATATATATATATATATATATATATATATATATATATATATATATATATATATATATATATATATATATATATATATATATATATATATATATATATATATATATATTATATATATATATATATATATATATAAAATATATATATATATATATATATATATATTCATATAGATGTATTGATATATTTAACTATAGATATAGATAGAGATTAGAGGTCAAAAAATTTGAGGGCATATTTGTTTGCCTTTTAAATTATTGGTTTGCTGGTATGGCTTATTCCTAATCGGGATTTATTAGATTGGAGAAAATAAATGGAGAGAAGTAATTTTTTTTGCAGTATGATATCTTAATGCTAAATATAGATAGTGATGACATGTGAGTGAGGGTTTCTGCATGCTTTTGTTGTACATTTTTCCCATTCTTTTGTCCCATTCCAACAATTTTGCATTAGGTAAATCTATAAACCAATAGGGAAGGAGGAAAAATGTAAAGAAGTAAAAATCGTGGGTTTTGGTTTTATGCCAGTTGTTGATATAAGCTTAAAGCAATTATGCAGCAGCATGGGCAAGGGGCATTTTTTGTTTGTTACTATGAGCTTTGTTGGTGTCTTTTTTCATTGTAATTTTTCTTTTCTACTCTTTATCCTGTTAGGTTATATTTAAGGCAGGAAAAATAGTATCAGTCCCAAGGAGTGACCTCCATCTGATATTCTGAGCTTTGTGGTTCTGTCAGCATAAGTTGTTCTTTCTTTACTCTTGTTTCATGCTGGGTTTTCTCTTGCTCCTTTTAAAATGTCTTCTGTGTGATGGTACCATGCACTTAGTTAAGACAATAAATATGCATCTCAGGTCAAAGGTTGGGTTGCCATATTGGGGATGGCTATCTGAGCCTAAGTTAGAATGGCAGCCAGCTATTTTGTCTATTGATATTATAATATTTAAGCATTTTAGTCAGACAGCAGTAAACAGTGCTCAAATAAATGAATGCATACATAAATAAATAAACAAATAAATAAATACCTTTGTCATCTAACCAATGATTTAATAAGTCAAAGTTAACACTTAACATTGTATCATGTCTCATTGTAGAAAATTACTTTTAATAATGGCATGATTAGTTATACTCTTAACTGAGATGATGCTTATGGAAGTACTGTCCAGACAGGACACAGTTAAAAAGAAAAACAAAGAGAAAAAAGAAGCATACAAAAATAGATGAAGCATATTAGGGGGCTATGTGTGTGGCTCCCACATTTCGTTTATCTGCTCACTATCCCTGGCATGGTACAAGCAGGTGGATCCCATATAAATGTCTATTTATTCTCGCCCCTCCTCCATGTCCTCTCCTTCCTCCCCATGAAAAGAAGAGTGAAGAATAGTAAGAAATGGTTAGAATTAAAAAATAAAGATCAAAGTATTGTAAAACAATTTAAAAATGTTTAGTAAAAAAAGAGAAAAGGGTTAGGGTTGGTATAAAAGGAGTGTTTTTTCTTTTTGTCTAATAGACTTAAAGTCCATACTGGCCACTGTGCCACCAAGTACCACAACACTGGTATTGCTTGTGAAGCAGGTAACTGAACTTTGTTATAAGCTACAACCACTGCTGAAGGTGAAAAGGTGAAGAGGCAAAGTCCCAAAGGAGAACATGCTCCACTATGAGGGATTTTTTTCCAAAATGTTTTTATTCATTTTATAACATAATAACTTAACAGTATAGTAACAAGAAAAAAACAAATAAACTATATGCAATGTCCATAACAACTAAAAAGCAATATACATAAAAGAACACTTAATATTTCTCTAACAGATTAGACAATTTTGTCCAAACAAATGATAAGTTGTGTTGTTAGTCCTTGCTTTTATAGTAGCAATCTCATTCTTACAGACGTATTCACAAGATGAATAAACTCAGCTTTAAAAACAGGAGTAGACTGGGATTTCCAAATTTTAGTAACAATCTTCCTGGCTATAGAGAGGATAGACCATTGTAAAAATGTTCATTTTTTAGGAATGACTTCAGGAACAGGAACATTGAAAAGGATAAGGGAGTCAGAAATTATACAGTTGTCATTCCATCAAGCTTTACAAAGATATTTAAAGTCTAACCAAACTGGGGAAAATTATTTTGCAAATAACTACCATATATATCCCATCAGCATCGGGGTGTCCACATCTCCTGCATTTCATCTTTCTTGTATATTATTGATAGTCTATGTGGGATGAAAAAACATCTATGTAAATATTTCCATGTGTATACATGCCAGAACTGGGAAGATTTAGATTTCTTCACCGACTGTAAACAACGTTTTTTTTTATCTTTTCTGAGAATACTTGTCTATTAACTTTACTTGAATAATTAAAAAAAAAAATCTGTTTTGCTAAAATCATTTCTGAGAATTTTATAAATAACAGACATGTAGGAAGTGTTCTTGGGTGAGCTATTAATAATTGTTGAGGTAAAAATCCAAGATTTTTAAGTTACTCTTATTGTATGCGTATAATGAGGGTACGAGCTTAGTATACATAAAATCTTTACAAATTTGGATGTACAGCCATTTGAAATTTTGCATGGTATATCTGCTGATCAAATAGTTTGCAAAACTTATTTTATTAGCTGAGAGAAATTGATTCCAATATAATAGGTCACCCTTCTTAAATTCTAACATTTTCTGAGTATCAAAAGATATCAAACATTCATTTGTGTAAACAATAAGAAACATAATTATTAATAAATTCTTAACTGATTAGAAAACATAATTTTTTTAAACAACAGCAATATTTGGTTTATAAGAGGTATGAGAACAAGTTTTGACCTTTCACTTTTAATGTATATTTTTAAAATCCATATAAAGATGTTTGTATGTATTTGAGTATATGGTTCAAGCAATGTCCTGTTGTTATTAATACGAAAGGTTTCACGCATTGATTTCCAATATGATGTATAACAAGTATAATTCCAAAGCAACACTGTGAATAAATGCATAGTTTAAATAAAAATCAATATTTGAAAACCCTATACCTCCTTAATCCCAGCTTGTGGTGTGCCAGAGAAGAGAAATTCTTGTTTTTTGGGGATTCCTAAGGAAGTTGAGTAATAAGTTATTACTTTTCTGTTTAATTTTGACAGGTGGGGGAATTATTAGAGCTTGGTCATCGAATAAGATTTTAGGTAACATGTCATTTTGATTAAAGTTAGTCTGTCTTCAAATGTGAAAACGAGTTTGTTCCAACTGTCTATTAGACTAGTAATTGAGTTTATAAGTTGTTGGTAATCAGACGTGAGTGATTGTTTATAATTAGATTCAATAATGATACATAGATATTTAATATGCGTGCCCTCCCAGTTTATGTCTCTTTTTGATTTAAGTTTCATGGTAGCATTTCTATTCACTAGATATGCCTAAGTTTTGTTGTGATTGAATTTTAGACCAGAGATGTTTGCAAAGATGTCTAGATTATGTAATAGGTGATCTATTGAATTTTCAATATCATTAGAAGTTATTAACAGTAATATCTTGGGGGATAATTTGTCTGACACTTTATATCCTTTAACGTTGTCATTATTTCTAACATAATTTGCAAGAGGCTCAATAGCCAGGGCAAAAAGTAATGGGGAGGGGGGACTTCTCTTTAGTACCGCTTACTATTTTGAATGGGCTAGACAGATAAGATCCAATCTTTACATAGGCTATGGACTTTTTATATACTTTTTTAATTAATCCTGCAAAGTTTGGGGAGAAATTGTATTTTTGCAGAGCTTTAAACAGATATGGCCAGCATAGGGAGTTGAAAGCTTTATCTATGTCAAGGCTTAAAATAGAAAGCTCATTTATCTACAATGAGGGCTTTTAATAGGTTTATAGGTTCATAATAAGCTAACTGCCCTTGTGGGCCATTTTAAGCCTAGCCAACTACCCCCTGTGAGAAATAAACCCTGCACCTTGTGTTTGTAAGGTAAACACCTTAACCATCATGCCAACCTCCCATCCCCCTGTATTTGTAATAACAAAACAGAATAGCAAATGAAGAGAAAAGATTAGATAATTAGTACTACAGGACCATCATACCCTATGTATGAGCTGGAGGTGAATCAAGCAAAGCAGCTTGCAGGCAACATTGATGGCAATTCTTTAATTTGAGGGTGTGTTCAAATGCATCAATTAATTTGTGGAATTATTGTGACTGATATTGTTAGAAAAACTCAAAGACAACTTGCATATGGAGTCAGTGGGACAGACTGGGATGATGCTAAAAGTCTCTACAGTGGATTATCAAGGTCCAATAGTTCATATTCCAGATTAGTGATGGTTGGTGAATATTGCTAGAATTCCTGGGAACTGTGATTTCGTTGATTACTCAGGATAATGAAGCTGATGGTCAGGAGATTCAAGACAGCCATCATCATGAGCCTATAGGGAGGGTTTGTAAGCATCTTTGGTTTATTAGATCAAGAAGACATTCAAGGACTTGGCAAGTAAGTACAGCCAGGGGCCAAATCTCTTAAAGCAACAGTATTTATGGCCTTGTGTAAACACAGTATTCAAGTATATATCTAGGGCTTGAGATAACTGAGTCACAGGTCCCACATACCTATTGGTCAATATACTGGAGAACAAGCCAGGCATGACCATGTCTATGCTTGTTTATTTTTTCCATATCCAGGATGTACAGTGGACGCAGGGAGAAAAGGTCTTGTTACTTTATGATCAGTGCTTCTGGAAGATGACAGCATCTGAAAAGAGACATAGATGAGCTATAAACTGCACAATACCCTTTTGGTAATTATGCTAGATAAGATGCAAGGAAATAGTTTTGAACAAGAGGTAGGGAATGTGGATAAGCCATAACAGACATTTGGCTTCACCAGCTGCAACAGGGTGGCATGCATATTTCCCCATATCAGTTAGACTTGTGGAGGACATTACCCTGAATTTAAATGTACCTAACAGTATTGACATTTACATGTCTCAGCAGTTGAGGAGGGGCTTAAGGTGCTGGTGGCAGCAGATAACTTGGCAGTGTGCTAGTAGGAAAACGGTATTTCAGGGTTTGGAAATGATGTACCTAGGTAAGGTTACACTATGGCCTTTCAAGAGAATGGTAAATATTTGATGAAGTTTACAGATGAAATTTAAGTGAAATAATCACAGTTAGGGTAGAGGATACTTCATGCATCCAGTGGATTTATCAGGTAGACACATCCACTGGTTTATATTGTTTTGGAATGCTAATTAGATGCTCCACAGATGACTGTGTGGGTTCAACACAAATGGTAGGTTATCCTTGAATAATTACATTGATGTATCATACCCATGAGGTTTCTCAACCATAAACAATTCATATTTCTAAACTAAAAGTTGATAGGGTTATTTGTGGATGATCCAAAGATTATTACTGACCAATGAAGTAATTGTCATTCTAGTCTGGAAGCCTGGATATTAAATAACAAGCAATCACCAGAAATCCAGAGGGTAAAATGGCAAAACATACTAAGGGGTTAATAAAGATTTGCCTGGATCGGTGGATTACAATCAATGTAAATTATAGTTACTGAATATGGAGACAGATGCAAATAAGAGAATTGCATGATGGATATGAGATAATATATGTGTTCAGTATAAACAAACCAGTTCACTTGTGGAGTACTGTCCAGGAAAAAAGAAACGGCTTAATAAAAACAAGACACACATTTATTCTAAGTAAAAGCGCTTTCGTCTCTGCAAAGACTTTTGCATTGGGTATGAATAGATTGCATTGAATTAAGTTTTATAAATACCTACTTTAGTATGTATTATTAAAGACCTGGTTATATTATACCTAATATCATGTAGACCTTTAGGGAGGGAAGAACTCAGGTAAAGGGGAGTTTGTGAAAAGACTACTTTTTCATGACATTTTATCTAGCTTCATATTTTGAATGTTCAGGTAAGTCGGGAGGCAAGTGAATAGCCTAGATCAGCAGGAAAAACAGTTTGATAAAGTTTTGAAAGGGGGTGTGTTAGGACAGGAAAAGGAGGAGAGTAAAACTGGAGGTATAGTCCAGGTGGGTCTGTTTTGTACAGGACCTGATGAAGTGAACAGTCCCCATCTCCCTTCCAATGTGAAAAACACAGGCAAACGAAAACTTGTAGTTTGGGTACAGGAGTCATCCTTGTGTGAGACTGTACACTTCCTGATAACATCAAGAAACAGGTGAAGGTTACATTAAGTTCTTACAATGGGTTTGTCCAACAGACAGTTAAAATGTCAGTGTAACAAATAGCTTCCAGTTGGTATAGTACATGGGCAATTCTGATTTACATTATGTAGTTATGGAATGTGGACACCCCCACAAATGACACAGATGGTATGCTTCCATCGAATAGCTTCTCTGATGCAACATGTTTATTCAGGTTTTCTGGCAATAGGTAATTGGTACTACTAAACTGATAAACAAAATGAAGCAAACAGTTTTTCCAGTTTATAACCTCTCTGCACGGAGTACTACAGTGCTCATATTTTAGTTAAAAAAAAAAATCCTCTTTTTATACTGTAGTAAACTGCTTGCTACAAATGTAGCAACAGTTGCTACAGTTTATACCCTGCCTGCATAGAGCATTACAGCACTCAGGTTTTAATTAAAAAAAAAAAGATTATTTTTTAACTTTTAAACTGTAGCAAGCAGTTTTTACAGTTTAGACTACAAATGGAGTGTTACAATGCTCACGTATGACCAAAAATCTAATACCAGCTTTTGACTTTTTAATTTCTCCAAATCTTTTGGGTTTCTAATACCATAATGAGAATGGACCCCATTCCTAAGTCAAAGTATGATGAAAGTTCATGAAACTGGTATTGTTTCAATTTTTGATGTCAGCCAAAAGTGCTCTTTGCAGCACCTGCAATGTGGCCAGTAAGGACTCCTGCAATTTGTACGGGTTTACATGGATTGGTAACATATCTAGATACAATTGTAGATTCTTTTTCATAAGACCCATTGCTCCTACTACTATTGGAACTGTCTGTGTATCTTTCTGCCACATTGCTCTCATTTCTGCCTGCAGATCCTAATATTTTATGACTTTGTGTGTCTTTATATGCAAGACACTGTAGTCACTGGGTGTAGCGATTTCAATGATCAATGCTACTTTTGTCTTTTTTTCTTGGACCGCTATATCCAGTTTTCTAGCATCTGTCTTTTGAACTGTTGGTAATAGGTGATCCCATGTGATATAAACTACATAATTTTCTATGATGCTTTCTGGCTCATGTTTCCAGTGTTTTTCAGCCACTTCAGTACCATAATGTGTGCACAATCACCAGTGCAACAGTCTAGCCATATTATTATGCCTTTCAGTATACAGTCCTTCTGCCATTAGTACGTCACAACCAGCAACGAGATGTGCAACTGTTTCCAGTTTGGTTTTACAAAACCTGCTTTTGTCTATTTCTCCCACATGTTCAATGGACTTTGTAAATCAGCATGTATGTAGCCCAGTATCTTGGGCTGCCAATATTAACCTTTCATCTCTTGGTTTAAATTTGTCTCTCCTTAGCCATTCCTGCGTTCATTCCTGATCAACATGAGGTTCTTCCAGACATTTTCAATACTTGCAACTATATTTATGCATTTTCCACATTTCTTGCCTTCTCATCTGGTCCTTCACCTTATATTCTTTCTTTTGTTTTTTGGCATATTCAGTTGCTGCCTGACTTTTATCTACTTCTGGTTTGATTTCCATTCCTGCTTGATGCCGATCTGCTTCTGTTAGATTAAGCAGAGAAATTCATCTTAGATTTAGTCTCCTCAAGTTTCAAAACTTTCACTATGTTTGTATCTTGTGATATTAGCAGATATGTGTGTATTTCCACGATTGCAGATCTATACATGTAATCAATTTCAAGGAGGCCCATCCCTCTTTTGGAATGGGGAACATATAATCTTGGTATATACTGATTTTTATAAATCATTTGGTGAGCATGAGCATCCTTCTTGTTTTCCTATCTAATCTATCCAACACATTTTGGGGCCAATCAATCCATCCAAAACTGTAAGTTAGGACGGGAAGGGCCAATTGGTTTATAGCTTGGATTTTGTTCCTAGCTGTCAATGCTGTTTTTTGGATTAATTTAAGTCTTCTAAAGTATTCCTTACTCAGTTTTTGGGATTTTTGTGGACTGCTACTTCCTTCTACAACAAGGGGGCCACCCCCCCCCAGGCCTGGTCTAGCCCATTGTAGGAATGTTTCTGTATTTTGAGGATTCTACACAGTCATTTTTTCCTGTCCTGCCACCAGTGCACCTACCAGGATTGGGCACTTTTTTATCCTGGGTCTTGTGCACCCAGCTATCTCTTTTTATTTTTGACCTACTTCTATCCATGATATATGCTATATAAATATAGTCTATATATCAGTGTCACCTCGGCGAGATTTTGTGAAAACAGGGTCCACTTCACAAAGGTATTCGCCAAGACTTGAGGATGAATTTAATTTCAGTACTTCTACTTTCCTTTGCTTGCATACTTTTTATCTCTCCATTCAGACCCTGCTTTTCCTGAGAGGTTATTCTGGTGCCCACTGGTGACTGAACACCAGAGGCTTTGATTGCTGCAGGCTATGACCACTACCTCTCCTCTGCCCTTGCTAGTGCTGGACCTGCAAAGAGAAGATAAAACGGGGAACAAATCTCATTAGTTCACATACGCACATATGTTTTTCACATGGTATTAAAGATTTATAGTACAGTGCTGCAAATGCCATATGCATCCTTCCACCAAGAGAAGTGTTCTTATATTTAATAACATTCTTCTTTGTTCTCTCTCTCTAAGCCTCTGCTACTGTAAGACAAAGTAGAAAGAATTCTGGAAAAGAGCTGAATTTGTAAATGTGATAGAAAAATATGACTACATCAAAACTCTGTCTGTCTGCCCCATCCTTTGGTTTCTTCTGGCTAAATAAGTCAGAGTAACATATGTGCAAACCTGCACAGTGCAACAGAATGGGTGATGTCAGCAGCATCACTTACCATCTTCGCAAATGCATGACAGGCACCACCTTTGTAGCAAAATCTATCATACTGGCCCTTTGGAAGAAGAAGAAGAAATAGAAGAAGAAGAAGAAAATCTTGCACACTCTTCACTTCCATGCAGGAAACTGTTTTCATTGTCAGGAGCAACTGCTGTCACTCAGACAGGTCTGCTTATTATGGAAAATGGTAACTATATGTGCATGGATGAACACTGAGATATAACATGACACACATCAATGTACAGCAAAGTAGCACTATAAAATGATTTTATAGTGAAGATTGAAAGCACTATGAGGATGACAGATGCAATGCACAAGCATATAGTCCATAGCCCAGGAAATGGCAGGGTCAAGCAAGATAATGCTAATTATGATAATAGTGCTGAGTATTATGATAGCAATTCAGACATGTGTGCGATAAACTCACTCATTAAACTAACCTCTGAACTATGAGGCAAGAATTAGCATCATAACAAAAGTGCTATCATCATATTGTGGGAGACCTCAACAATACAGCCAACTATCAAATAAGAAGTTTATTGTATTAGGACATTAAACTTTGAGGTAGGCAAAATAGACAGTCCAAAGGCAAAAAGACATTTAGTAATGGAATTCTGTAATGTTCTGAACACCAAATGGAGGACAGTAGCAACAAAGACATTGAGGAACTGCTGTGTGTTGTTGAAGAAGCACTCCACAATGACACAACCATGACAGATTGTGGGGTGAGAGCACACCAGTGGCAATAGATACAGAGGGCAAGACATGCCATGCAGTACATTATGGCCCCTGTACATTGGGTGAGGTATACAAATTCACATTGCAAGGGGGCATGGTGTATAATGTATTAGAAAAATTCAGTAAGTTGATTCAGGAGGTTGTGCCATGATAAGAAGCCCATAGCTGCAGTATGTTTAAAAAGGGGAGATAAATGTCAGAGAACAATGGGGGACATGCGAGTCAGTACCTTAATGGTTTAGTGGCACTGTACATTTATATTGGATATGCACACATAGACCTGAACATGCACTGACTATGGGTAACCCACAGACTTATCATCAGCCCATGATAGAGGCACCAAATGGGACAATTCACCACCCAGGAGATTGGGTTGTTTACTGTATGCCATTAGAAAATACGGCAAATGCATCCTTTCCATTGGTAAACTGGACAAGTGGTTTTGGAAGAGGTGTGGCACAGATAATGCATGTTATCAGTATTGTAGGTGGACATAATAGCAGTCTGCATCAGGTTTGCCAAAGAGTAGTCAGTATGATATTTCATACCAAGGACAAGTCATAGAATATTGACAAAGACATTTCCAACATAGGAAATGGAACATCAACACAGAAAAAGCTTATGAGTCACAGAGGTGGAACTGTTCTTAATGTTCCTGACTGAGGAAGTGGAGTAGACCCTCTTACCCAGTTGTGGCCACACACACACACACACACACACACACACACACGCACACACACACGCACACACATGCGCACACTTACTCCTCATGCACAGGTACATATTCACCAAGGCTGAGTTCACACACACACACACACACACACACACACACAGGTGAGCACATGAACTCGCACACACATACAGATATACACATGCGATGCAGATGTATGTTCACAGCTTCACAGTATGTTACTGATCTAGGGATACAATACCTACTGTTGCCAAGAGGAAACAATTGTTATCATGATCATCAGTAGCCACATTTTCTGTTTTTACATGGGATTGGTGTGCCACATCAGAAATCACCTTCTATTTTATTGCACACATTATACACATTACTGACCCACAGTAATATCTTCTCCTTAGCATTATCTGAATTAATTTAATTTTTGCTCTATGTCCTTATTTCTTCATCTGTTAAAGATATAGTGCTCACAGTTCTGCTTTGAAATAGCACAGTAGAGCTTACATTTGACTCACTCTGCCATGTAAATGTTACCCCGGTTTGTTGCTCCAAGGAAGAGCACATGGCTAATTGCATTAACTACACCTCCCACTCCAGAGTACATTTATAGGATACATCATTCAGCAAGACTGCTGTCAATCTGCAACATACCACAGCAGTCCTACAGCAATATTTGAATCACTCCTTTATAATATGCATCAAGCTCTACACAGTTATGCTAGTAATTAGATTGTGAAGTATGTTATGTGTTTCTAAGTAATTCTCCATTTTTTTTCTTTGTAGAACTATTAGAAAAGGTCCTTTATATATTTTCTCTTGTTTCACTTATATATACAAGAAGAGTTTGTAGCAGTATTTTCCTTCTGTTTAATTACTGTTTTGCATTATTATAACTATGCAGACCAATAGATAGCTAGATATATAAATATGGGTGTATGACATGTCAGCGAAATGTCATAACACCAAACCTCAGATAATCCAACATAAATGTTTGATTTTCAAAAGCAGGGGGCCCATACCACATGCTAATTATAAATACCAACTATGTGATCAAACTACAGTAGAGGAAGGCAAATTTCCTAATCACTGCTGAAAAGCTGGTATAGCTTTTCCATACTTTGAAGAAAGAGCTTTTCAACAAAAGGTCTGTATCCCATATATAATGATAGATATAATACATAGTAGATAAATCAATCTATATCATGCCGCTCAACCTCTTAGAGCAAAAAATCTGGACAAAGCCATAAAAGGAAGTGGGACAAAGGCCCTTTTTAAAATATTGCTCTTATAAACTTAGAAAGTTGATAGAATAATGGGTTTTGCATTAGAAGAATTTTTTGAAGGATGTGAAGTCTTAAACTCAAATGTGTGTCATTTTTTTCTAACTTCATTCTTTAATGGTTTGCCACTAATTTACCAGAAAACCACAATTTTATGAAACATGGACCAGAAATATGAGGCCAGAATCTGAACATTCTGCAAAAATCTGTACAGTTGAGAGGTATGGTTTTGCTATATAGTGGCATCAGCATACATGCTTGTTTCAGGAAAAAAACCTGGAAAATTATATCAGCTTACACAGATTCCGGGGGGGGGGGGGGGGCATCTGTTCACCATAAAGGCATAATAACTTAATGGACTTACCTCTGCATTTACCTTTGCCAATTTAAAGAATCTAAAAAAATACATTGATAACATGAACCACACTCCTGATTAACAGAACATTAAGTGATTTGGTTTCATCTGATGAAGTTTCAGATCATTGAGATTGAAAGTGCTTAATTTTCTATTAAACCTGAGTGTAGTTCATGTTATCAATGCAATTATTTTTTATAAGTTTTATTTTTTTACATTGAGTGGATAGTTTAGGTAAACATTGCACATTGATAATGACATGCTCATTTAGGTCTACACTGTGCCATAGGTCTGCCACTGCACATTTTCAAGTTCATAGCAACTGACATTTCATCTGATGCCAGGATCTAGGTGAGTAGCTGATACCATAGTACTTAAAATGTAATCATGCTGCACGCTGCACTGCAGGAACATCTGGCTTCCTTTGCATGGCTAATGACAGAGGCATTGGCATTTGTATGCATTATAGCACCTGATGCTACACATGTTGTATGAATTGCATGTTGGTAAGAGTTTCAAAATTCAGTTTCTGTATGTGTTATGTGTTCTGCAGTTCCTATGCTGGTATTAAGTGACAGTTTTGCTGCAGCTGGTGCTTGGGGCAACAAAGATTCTGCTTTTGAAACTGTGGTACCTCCAGAAGTAACTTAGTTCACTTGTAAGTCACTGATAATTGACATGGTGCTTGACATAAATGAAAAATACCACTGGGTACATTGCAACAATGTATAATGCCATTACCACCTAGGGAGAGGGATAACAGCAATATTAATAATGTTGCTACTCTGTTGAAGTCTATGTCTCATTCATTGTTTCAGGATACTGATGGCAGGAGCATGGATCATTTAATATTTTTAGCAGTGAGGAAGCTGTATCAGTCTGGATCATGTGAGGTGGAAGGGCATATTCTTCCAGACAGATATCCAGGTGTTAAAACCCAGAGGTTACCAGCATTAAATGGTTAGTCTGCATGACCCTGGTAGTCTGTGCAGTATGATAGTCAGTTGATCAGATAGTTCAAAGTATGCTAGTTTTCTTTCAAAAGGGCCATCCCAGATTTGTACATATAATAGACTTGTGCATGATAGTGAGAAATGTAGCCATCATGAGATAATGTGGGTGGTAATGGCACAGCCTACTCATTGGTGACGCTGGAATGTTCTGCACACAAACTTTTCCATGAGTCTGTAGGTATAGTATAGTGTTACTGTACAGTACATAAGCATTGTAGGAATAGTGATATTTGCCATTAGCATGGTCATATCTGTCAGCAATTTTATATCACATTATGGAATGTCTGCTTCCAGTCAATAGGATATACCTTGACTTGAAAAACTTCAGTATAGTTTAAAGGCATGTTCATAACTCCTCTCCACATGTACTTAAAGGCACACCTCTTGGCAGCACTACAGGTAAGCATGCAGTACTCTATGTTAATACCATATCACATAATGTTACTCACCATCTGTGAGAGTTATTTATAGCTTTGTCTGTTTTGTCCCTTATTAGATGCGCAGATGGTGATTGCTGTGTCATATAATACTTTCTTTTTAATGGGACTGAAGAGTTTGCACAGGTCACAACACATCTTCCATTAGGTATTCACAGTTTTACATTGGGTGCCAAATGCACATTTTCCCCTCACATATTAGATAGTTGCATACTGGACTCTGTTGGTTTCAGTGTGATAATATGTACAGTGGTTTCTGTACTGACATGCTGCCTATGAATCAATTACGTTGGTCAGGCTCCTGCCTTCACTGTCACTCCGTGATGGTTGTTATGGTGGCATTAATACAATATGGTGTCTGTCTGCATTTCCTGGCTGTCATGCCTATTTTTTGTTGATCATACTGTGGAACATAGCAAACACTGTAATCAATTTACTAGCATAATGCATTACGCCCTAAGAGGTGTCAAAGTGTCTGAAACATTATTATCCCAGAAAACAAGCTGCACAATGACTATTGTCCCCATGTATTGAATTATCTGTATGGTCAGTAACTCTTGATTGGTGATAAATGAGTGCATGGGAATCAGCTCTAGTGGGTAGTAACTATTATTGAGTATGATTAAGCATAACACTACACCTACGCAATCACCTACTCACCTAAAGTTTTCAGATTTAAAATCTTCATTATGTAAGTATTTTTATATCATTTTAATGCACATAGCTTTTCTTTTTTTTTTTTTTGCATTTGTTGATAAGTTCTGAGTTACACTACATGTACATAATATGCTTGTTTCAAGAAAATTATTGTTCATCCATGATGTTTGTCTTCAGTACCTGGCCACATGTATGTTACTGGCTGTTAATGACACATAGTATGCTGGAGATGACCTTTACATTGGGTGGCGTAAGCCTGGGAATCTTGTTGGCTAGGCTTACGTAGGCCCTCAGGCCGATAGCCATTTTGTGGGGCTAATTATTTATTTGATCCAGGACTTTGAATATTTACTGCATATTTAACACTCCAGAAGTAACAACTTGAAAATTCTACATAGATTTTTTTTATTATGCAACTTCCTTTTCTGATAAGACCCTGGTAACTGTGTGTGTGTGTGTGTGTGTGTGTGTGTGTGTGTGTGTGCATGTGAAAGCCCCCAGTTGCTATATGTTGGTGGGTAGAGAATCAGGCTTGAACCCTGTACCTTGGGTCCAGGTGGCAAGAGCCTGAATTCCCTACTCACAACCATTTGTAAAAAATGCACAGATTTTTGCCTCATTTATTCAGTTCTGTTTTTCATAAAAAATATGTGATTTCTGTATTTTGTCTTTACATAGTCAGTAGTGCAGTGGTACAGTGGTAGTATTGTTGCCTGACAACTACAGGTTCTCTGGTTTGATTTTTGGCTGGGGTGCCTTCTATGTGGAGTCTGCACGTCCTCCCTGTGTTTGTGTGTGTTTCCACTGGGTGCTCTGGTGTCCTCCCATCTTGCAAAGACATGTCTGGAGTGTTTATCCCTGGGCTTCTGCTGAAAATTGGCTTTTGTTCCAAGTCAGACTTTCCTGGTTAACAAATGTGAAATAAATAAAAATGACAATTTATTTATTTATTTATTTATTTGCAGTTTGATAACCGGGGAAGTCCACTGGGCCCGAAAGCTCGTTTTCAGTGGAGGCCCGGGGAGAAAAGCTCCATAATAATACATTACACACAAAAACACTCTGTGTTCTAACAGCTTAACACTTTAACAATTTCCAAAAATGTAGTACATTTGGCAGTATACTTAAGAAATTAATATAATTATGCAACTGTATTGTTAGTGTAGTAGAGAGAGATAAAAGGAAATTATACATAGATCTTGAATGCAAGAGCAGTAAAACAGAGGAGAAGTGAAGGAGATGCAAAGAATTTAAAGGAGAAGAGGTGTCAGGAGGAAGATGAAAAAGAACAGTTAGACTAATATTAATTTTGTGTTTGAGTCAAAAGTACACCTTATGAAAAAGGCAAAAGATTCAACTGTGAGACTAGACCTGCAAGTGGGCACTGGGAGGAGAACGCTTAAAAGGAATAAATACAGGGTTTAATCAGGGAAGAGAGTGGAGATAAAGAAGTAGAGGGAGGGGAGCCAAGGTGAGAGTTAGAAGAAGGGGGACCAGAGGGGGGGGAAATGGATGTATTAAGATCTAGGTAGGAAGTATACAATTACATTTCCAGTTTTGGGAGAGGTGAGAATGGAGAAGAGATTTGAAGTGTTCATAGCTTGTAGTGACTCTTAGAAGGGAAGGAAGCAAGTTCCATTTTTTAGCTGTAGTATAGGAAAGTAGAAGTTGGCCAGGGGTCGTTTGGGTTTGTATACTGAAATACGATTCTGGTGGCCGGATCTTAGGGGCCTGAGAGGAGTATATAAGGGCAAGATGTTAGATAATGCAGGGCAAGCAGTAGGTTTAAAATTAGTTTGTGTGCAGTAGTAAGTTGGAGGTAATCGAGGTGATTAGGGAGTTCTAGCCATTGGAGACTACGGAGGCAGATGCAATGGTGTATAGAATGAGTGGAGTTAGTAGCGAATTTGGCGATTTTGTAGTAGCAACTTTCAAGTTTTGAGGAGATAGAAGAGGTGAGATTGGTTAGAAGAGGAACACCATACAGTAGGGAAGGGAGAAGGTAGGTAGTGGCGAGAGTTTGTCTTGTAGATGGAGTAAGAAAGTTGGCATTTCTATAAAGCATACCGAGCTTCTGATGTGTTTTTTTTTATGTTTAGTTGAATATGAGTATTAAATTTCAGGTGTTCATCAATGGTAACTCCGAGTAATTTTGCACAACTAACAACTTCTATTGGGGACTGGGACAGGCTGGAAATTTTGAAGGATGACTTATCAAGAGTCAGAGCTTTTGAGGTGGAGAAGAGAATGATATGGGATTTATTGGCATTGAGGGAAAGATGGTTTTGAAGCATCCAATTTTCTGTGGTTGTGAAGGCCAATTGGGTTTTGGCTTGAAGCTCGGGAAGGCTATGGGCAGAGCAGATAACAGTGGAGTCGTCTGCATATTGTACTATTTGAGGCTGAGGAATTGAAGAGTGGAGATCACTGATAAAGATATTAAAGAGCAGAGGCCCGAGAATAGAGCCTTGAGGGACTCCGGTAGGGGTAGGTAAGAATTTTGAGGTACCAGTCTTCCATTTCACAGCTTGGGATCTATCTGAGAGATAACTTTTGAACCAAGAAAGGGAATTGTGGGAGAGATTGAGGTTAGAAAGGTGGTTGAGAAGGAGTGTGTGGGATATTGTGTAGAATGCCTTCGAAAGGTCAAGTAGAACAGTGGAGACAATATTTCCAGAGTCACGGGCATGGTTGACAATGTCTAGGAAGGAAAGGAGAGCAGTTATGGTACTGTGGCCAGGCCGAAACCCATGTTGAGTAGGAGTGAGGAGATGGTTATTGAGGAGGTGGGGCATGAGTTGCTGGTGGATACATTTTTCAAGGACTTTTGAAATAGGGGAAAGAATGGCTATTGGGCGGAAGTTAGAAATGATATTATTTTTGCCTCCTTTATGGAGGGGCAGAATGTGGGCAGCTCGCCAAAGTTTAGGAACATAAGATTCTTGGATGGATCTATTGATGAGAATGCTGATAGGTATGGCGATCCCGTCTGCTGCGAGCTTGAGAAAGAGTGATGGGATGTTATCGGGGGCATTGGAGCATGGTTTGAGTTTGGAAAGAAGTTGTTTGATACTGGTGGTACACACGGGTTGTAGAATAAAGGTGGGAGGGTGGTTACGAGAGCTGGAGTGAGGGATGGAAGGTGAAGAAGGCTTTGGGCTTGGGATGGGGGAGGAATTGGAGAAGGATTTAGTCAGTTCTGCTATGGAGCTGGTAAAAAAGGAGTTGAAGAGTGTTGCAATTTCTGTGTCAGTCTTACTGTTGTCTGGACAGGGATTGGATTTAGTACCTGGGTGTAAGAGGGAATTGATGGAATTCCAGAATTTTTTGGGATTATTTGTGAGAGTAGACTGAAGTTTGTTGCAGTATGATTTTTTATCTTTCATAATAAGTTTTTTGGCAAGATTGCGGAGTTGCTTAAATTGAAGTAAAGAAGCTGTGTTTTTATTTTTATTGTATTGTTTCCAAGTTTTGTCCCTTTGTAGCATTAGAGTTTTAGTGTCCTTAGTTAGCCAAGGGGCAGAGTTGAACTTTATTTGTTTTGTTCGAGGAGGGGCTTGGGAGTTTAGGATTTTAAGGAAGGTAGTATTGAAGACTTCTAGGGCTTCATCTAGGGGAAGAGTGTTTAGTGAATCCCAGTTTGTTAGTTTAAGGGTTTCAGAGAATACTGAAGGGTTAAAATTAGTTAGGTTACGAGAGTGGGCATATTGATGTTGGTGTGGGAGCTGTTGGGTATTTCGTTTAATAAAGGCTGGGAGATGATCACTTATTGAGTCTGGTAAGGTACCAGAGTTGGAGATATTGTTAGGGTGGCTGACTAGAATCCAGTCCAGGATGGACCCTAGAGGGTTAGTTTTGTTAGGTCTGGTAATGTTGTTTATTAATTGAGTAAAATTATAAAGATTGATAGACTGAGAGGGAGTATTATTATTAACTGTATTCCAATCAATATTGACATCACCTAGAATGTAAGTCTCCTGTTTGATATTGTTTGTTGCCCAACAGAGAATATTCTCAAGGGTGGTGGTGTTGTCTCCAGGAGGGATATAGATGGTTATTACACAGATACTTTTGAAGTTGTTTATTTTGAGGATTCCTATGATTAGTTCTGCATTATTAAATTTAGGAATGGGAGTTTGGTATGGGCTGAGATTTAGCAGGCAATTGTAGACCAAGGCTACACCACCTCCTTTTTTGTTTTGGCGATCAGACCTAAGAGCTTGGAAGCATTTAAATTTCAGATTTCATATTCTTCAGAAAGTACATGATAACACAAAACCCTTTATTCTAGCAATTTTCTAAGTTTATAAGATGGATATTTGAAATTTGTCCCTAGTTTTGGGACTGTATTTCCCCATTATTGGCTTCATCCAGGTTTTATGTGCTAAGGTTGAGAGCTATGGTAAGAACTTAATTTACTGAATATGTTTGGGGGCTGTATTCCCCCATTACTGGCTTTGTCCAGGTGTTTTTTGCTAAGAGGTTGAGAGCTATGGTGAGAACTGAATTTGCTGAATATGTTTGGGGGCTGTATTCCCCCATTACTGGCTTTGTTCAGGGGTATTGTGCTAAGAGGTTGGCAGCTATGGTGAGAACTGAATTAACTAAATAGTAGCCATTTAACTTTCAGTCTACTTCTTTTTTCACAAAACAGCTGATTTGGCATAGTTGTATGTTGCTCTGACTGTTTTGCACAGGGTCCTTGTTTCAAGTCTTGGCAGTGAAATGTATGGTGGTAACACAGCATTTTATTCTAGCAACTGTCCAACATTATACAAGCAATGTTTAAAACTTGTTCCTGGTTTTTGGGCTTTTGCCCCCCCCCCAATAAATTTTGGCTTTTTGCAGATTTCGTGTGCTGCAAAGTTCAGAGATACAGCTGAGTGTTGAGTAGATTTTACAAGGAGCTGAGAGCTGCAGGAGGATCACACGTTTAGTGTTGCTTATGCTGAGTCTGCTTGCATTGTTAATAACACAGCAGGTAGTGTACTTGCTTTTGATGCAGAAGGCTGTGAGTTTTATTCCCACAGTAGATAGATGCATAGCTGATATTGTACTGTGTTGCAATGAGGGTGGATGCTGCTGTGCTTTTTGATGAAGATACTTAGTAACTATGAACCTGTTATCAGTTTGTCATACAGTCCCTATTGGAATATTACTAGCTTATCACTTTTTAGTGTAACATAGACAATTTATTCCTCAAGGGCAGCAGGCACTTTATTTGTAGATGAAACAATGAAATATAAAGTTGTTAGAAACAACCTGTTCATTAGTTACAGAAATCTTTTAATGTGGAATTATTTAGATGACTTTTACTTCTTCAGAGATTGTGCATATTTACTAATACTGGTGGACTGTAGAAGTTTGAGTAGACTTTTATGGTGGAAATGATCTGAATTGGGCAGTTGTCCCATTATTGGTGCATGCATTTTGTTTTATTGTTTACTGGAAAAATGTTCAAAACAATAAATGTAAAACGCCCTCTAAAACTGTACTGTATTGCACAAGGAATATACTTTAATACAATCAGGAAGGTGTATCAAAGAGCATGTGCATGTTTTGTGTGCAAGGGGCCTATGATTTGAAAACAGCCCAAAGTTAATCTTTATCTGCCACTGGCAAAATGTATTTTCTTTTAATGTGGGTTTCAATGCTGTTTCAATGAATGTGAGTTTCAAGGGTAGAGAAGTTTTAATGCTAAGTCTGTTTTCATTGTGAGACTGCCTTGCTTTGTTTAGCAGATGCTGTAAAATCCAAAACAAAACGTTCAAATGAAGTCCAAATCATCGCAGAAGTAAAGCAGTATGCACATTAGTGTTTATGGTAAATGGGGTGAAATAGCCAAATAATGGTTCATTGGAATGGCTGAATGATTTTGTGAGGGGGAAGGGCGGCAGACTCAAAGACAGCCCTGGCTGAACTATACCTCTCAACTGTCCAGATTTTTGCAGAATGAATAGTTTTTTTGCTTCTTAGTTTTTGCTTGTTCCTCATAAAATTTGTGGTTTTCTGGCAAATTATTTAGGAATTAAGTCACTAAATAATGACAAACACTGAGTTTCAGACTTCATAACCTTCAGAAAAATGCATGATAAAGCATGACCTGTTATTCTATCAACCGTCTCAGTTTATACAAGAGCAATTTTTAGTACTGTTTATATGTTCCCCTAATATATTTGGCATTGTCCAGATTTCCTGAATTAACAGGTTGAGAGGTACATGCAAATAAATTGCTTTATAGAATTAGGCATATCCAAACCTCTCAACTGTCCCCAATTTTGGCTCAAAATGTTGCTCTTCCCGTAATAATCCCTCCGCAAAATGGCAATTTTGGAAGAAAATGTGGAGGGTTTACAATTAATAAATAACTGTAATAATCAGAGTTATAGATTACTTTTATTTCAGTAATGCATGTAGATTCTTTTATTTTGTCAGCTGCTCAAATTAGCAGTACTAATATTTAAAAAGTGTCCCTTCTTTAACAGGTTCCCAGCTGTATTGTGTGGCTATTTTATATTTTTGCATCACATTTTTGGTCTGTTTTTCATAAAATTATGTTTTTTTGGCAAATTAGTGGCAAATCATTAAAGACTAAAGTTAGAAAATAATGACAGACATTTGAGTTTCAGATTTCATACTCTTCAGAAAATTCATACTAATGCAAGACCTACTATTCTCTTTCTAAGTTTATAAGAGCAATATTTAAAAATTGTCCTTATTTTTGGGCCTTTGTCCCACTTCTGTGTATGGCTTTGTCCAGATTTCTTGCTCTGAGGTTGAGAGGTATGAGTGTCAGTGCCATCACAGTCAGCCAGAGACATTTCAAATTGTAACATACTTGTTACACCCCACTCCCCCATGTAGTGACTCTGGATGTGTCCAAGCAAGGCTAGGAGCAGTTATGCAGTGTAAATGTGCAGAGTATCCCCCCCATCCAAGGTAGATGCAAGTACTACAGTGGCTTTTCATCTGTCCTTGATTTTGCAGAATGTTCTGGTTTCTGTCAAATTTTTATACTGTTGATTTATGCTTATTATTATTCAGAAAGTGCCTGTTGCTCCGTGTTTAAGTAGCAATGCTTTAATGACCATCAGGTAAGCTTGTCTGAGATTGTAAGATGCAAGTAAGCTTTAATAAGCATGCCGTTAAAGAATCGTCAACATTGAACGTCTTTCTGTTGTTGCCGTGCAGAGAATACTTACATAACTAGATAACGTATAAGCCTTGGCTATTGAAATGTATATGACAGTATTTGTAATAAAGGACAGGATTACATTATTTTAAGAAGCTCATTACATTTGTTGGAGACTTGCAGTCATCTTTGCAGGCTTTACCTGTAAACTAAGCAGAATGCCAGTCTATAGTGTGTGGTCCATAACCTGTGCAGTAATCCTTTAAGCAATGTATCTTGAGCTTGTTTCTTGCTTGCTTTTCATTTTTTACTTTGATCATGTTCTCCTCATGAAACAAGTAGATAGTTGTCAGGCAGCATGTCTTTTTGGGTTAAGAAACATTTTTACAAGTGGGAGTATCACAGAGATTGCTACATTCAGCATGTTACTTGGCACTTTAATAAAGCTGAATATAAATTATAATTAGAACTGCAGTGCAAGGAAAAGTGGTTTGAGTTGAGTGCTGCTTGTTTTTCTTATACTTGATTTTGACTGGCATTCCAGTAATGTATTTAAAAAGTAAATTGTTTTCTCATGCTTCACAACCTCTTATTTTCCATCTAGATATTAAGTAAGCTGTCATGCAGCCAGTGCATTGAAATATTTTTTTTCTTCTACACTTAATTTTGTCTTGATTGGACTCTCATAAAGACGGTTTGGCACCCAGGGCAGCATATTTAATGAAAGTTACAGTTTTTGTGATTTTGAGCATAGCTCCTCACCTTTCTAGTTGGCCACACCCCTTCCTATTGACCCCATCCATTCAGCTGTCCTATGCAGCCCTCCCTTTGATTTGAAGTCACCAGCCGCTACTGGTGTAACTTTCTGCATTGAGAATGAAGCATTGTAATTTCGTTCAGCTACACTGTTGTGTGGTTCTGAATGACAATAAACTTTTCTTCGACTTTGACTTTGACATAAGGCTGTCACTTGTTTTACATTCACACATGTATCCAGCAAACATATAACCTAGTCGTCACAGAAAGGGACTGGATGGCTGCAAACCTGTAGTATACATTCCTTAGCTCCAGTGGTATGAGGCAACCAGTGAGACCATGAAGAACCATCTGTGGTTTGCAGTTATTATAATAGCATACACCTAAACAGTAACAATTAATATTCTACTACAACAATAAATCATATGTGGTCAGTTATGACCTTTTTCTAGACCAGCACAACCTAAATCTCTCTCCCTCTCTCTCTGTAGTTTATTAACTTCAGCTGTTTGGCTTGATTCGATTACATGTACTTGAAGCTATCCTTCTGTGCATTGGTGTTTTTAATGCCCACCCCAAATTTTTATTCTCTTATGTATGAATGCATTACATGCTGCAGTTTCTTATTAATTCATTATACATTGCAAACTGCATTTGGCTGTAACGTTACATTATTAGCATACAATAAATTCCATTTTCCTGGACTCACAGAGTGCATTGTACTGAAACATCAACCTTTGATGACTGTTTACACATAGCATGTTGTGCATTTTAAACACTATTTTTGAATCCCTGCTATAACAAATAAAACATATTTTATGGCCAAATGATGCAAAAACCAAAGCATAAATAGTATGAAGTTTATATGTTTTTACTTGTCAAAAATGTAATTAATCTCAAGATGTGATGACTGAAGCAGCACAGAATAACAATAATTAATTGCATTTAATTCAGACAAGTTTGAGCTAATAGATTTATTACTGTGTCATATTAGCACTGGAAAAGACAAATGTTTAGGTACTAAAACATGTTTTAATTCTAAATGAAACAAGCAGCCTCCTTTACTATGTGAACTGCCGTTTAACAGTGGAGCAAAATTATTGGTAAATATTTTTGCAGTTGACCAGATTTTTTGCAAGAGTGAATATATACCATAGTTATTCATACTACCCAGTGGAGGCTGGTGACTTCAAATCAAAGGGGGGCTACAGGAGACAGCTGAATGGGTGGGGGCAATGGGAAGGGGCATGTCCAACTACAAAGGGGAGGAGCTATGATCAAAACCACAAACACTAACTAAATACACTGCCCTGGGTGCCAAACCGTCATTATGAGAGTCCAATCAAGACAAAATGAAGTGTAGAAGAATAAAACATATTTCAATGCATTGACTGCATAACAGCTTACTTAATATCTGGATGGAAATAAAAAGGTTGTGAGGCATGAAAAAATAAATGACTTTTTAAGTACATTAATGGAATGCCAGTCAAAATCAACTATAAGAAAAACAAGCAGCACTCAACTCAAACCACTTCTTGCACTGCAGTTCTAATTATAATTTATATTCAGCTTTATTAAAGTACCAAGTAACATGCTGAAAGTAGACATCTCTGATGCCCCACTTGTAAAAATGTTTCTTATCCAAAAAAAGACCTGCTGCCTGACAACTACCTACTTGTTTCATGGGGAAAACATGATCAAAGTAAAAAATGAAAAGCAAACAAGAAATAAGCTCAAGATACATTGCTTAAAAGGATTACTGTACAGGTTATGGACCACACGACTGGCATTCTGTTTAGTTAACGGGTAAAGCCTGCAGAAATGACTGGAAGTCTCCAAGTGTAATGAGCTTCTTAAAATAATGTAATCCTGTTCTTTATTACAAATACTGTCATATGCATTTCAATACCCAAGGCTTATACATTATCTAGTTAAATATTCTCTACATTTCAACAACAAAAAGGCTTTCAGTGTTGGCAATTTTTTAATTGTTTGCTTATTAAAGCTTACTTGCATCTTACGATCTCAGCCAAGCTTACCTGATGGTCATTAAAGTATTGCTACTTAAACACAGAGCAACAGGCACTTTGAGTAATAAGCATAAATCAACAGTACAAAAAATATGACAGAAACCAGACCATTCTGCAAAAATCAAGGAAAAATTAAAAGCCACTCTAGTACTTGTATCTACCTTGGATGGGGGGGATACTCTGCACATTTACACTGCATAACTACTCCTTGCCTTGCTTGGACACATCCAGAGTCACTACATGGGGGAGTGGGGTGCAACAAGTATGTCACAATTTGAAATGTTCTGGCTGACTGTGATGGCCCTGACACATGTCATACCTCTCAACCTCAGAGCAAGAAATCTGGACAAAGCCATACAAAGAAGTGGGACAAAGGCCCAAAAATAAGGACAATTTTTAATTATTGCTCTTATAAACTTAGAAAGATAATAGAATAGGTCTTGCATTAGTATGAATTTTCTGAATGGTATGAAATCTGAAACTCAAATGTCTGTCATTATTTTCTAACTTCAGTCTTTAACAATTTGTCACTAATTTGCCAAAAAAAACACAATGTTATGAAAAATGGACCAAAAATGTGATGTAAAAATATAAACTAGCCACACCATATAGCTGGGAACCTGTCAAAGAAGGGACACTTTAATATTAGTACTGCTAACTTGAGCAGCTGACAAAATAAAAGAATATACATGCATTTCTGAAATAAAAGTAATCTTTAACTCTGATTATTACAGTTATTTCTTAATTGTAAACCCTCCATGTTTTCTTTCAAAATTGCTATTTTGCGGAGGGATTATTAGGGGGAAGAGCAACATTTTGAGCCAAAATCAGGGACAGTTGAGAGGTTTGGCTATGCCTAATTTTATAAAGCAATTTATTTGCATGTACCTCTCAACCTGTTAATGCAATAAATCTGGACAAGGCCAAATATATTGGGGTAACATATAAACAGTACTAAAAATTGCTCTTGTATAAAGTGAGACAGTTGATAGAACAACAGGTCTTACTTTAGCATACATTTTTCTGAAGGTTATGAAGTCTGAAACTCAGTGTGTCATTATTTAGTGACTTAATTCCTAAATGATTTGCCAGAAAACCACAAATTTTATGAGGAACAAACAAAAAATAAGAAGCAAAAATCTATTCACTCTTTGAAATTCTGGACAGTTGGGAGGTATAGTTCAGCTGGAGCTGTCTTTAAGTTTGCCGCCCTTCCCCCTCACAAAATCATGGACGAATGGAGCCTCCCCCTGCAGCCATTCCAGTGATCCATTACTTTGCTATTTCACTCCATTTACCATAAACATGAATGTGCATACTGATTTACTTCTATGATGATTTGGACTTCATTTGAAAGTTTTATTTTGCATTTTATAGCACAAACACTAACACATCTGCTAAACAAACTTAGCATTAAAACTTCTCTGCCCTTGAAACTCACATTCATTGAAACAGCATTGAAACCCACATTCAAAGAAAATAAATTTTACCAGTGGCAGATAAAGATTAATTCTGGGCTGTTTTCAAATCATAGGCCCCTTGCATATGAAACATACATGTGCTCTTTGATACACCTTTCTATTATTTTGAACATTTTTCCAGTAAACTATGAAACAAAACGCATGCACCAATAATGACAAAACTGCCCAATTCAGAACATTTTTCCAGTAAACTATGAAACAAAACACATGCACCCATAATGACAAAACTGCCCAGTTCAGAACATTTCCATCATAAAAGTCTACTCAAACTTCTACATTCCACCATTATCAGTAAATATGCACAATTCTACAGCCCACCATTATCAGTAAATATGCACAATTATACAGTCCACCATTATCAGTAAATATGCACAATCTCTGAAGAAGTAAAAAATTCATCTAAATAATTCCACATTAAATAAATCTGTAACTAATGAAGAGGTTGCTGCTAGGAAACACCTTTATATTTCATGGTTTCATCGAAAAATAAAGTGTCTGATGCCCCTGAGGAATAAATTGCCTATATTACATTAAAAATGATAAGCTAGTAATATTGCAATAGGAAATGGATGGCAAACTGATAACAGGCTCATAGTTAGTATCTTAACTTTTTCAGTATGGCAGCATTCACCCCTTGTGGGAGTAGAATCAACAACCTTCTGCTTCAAAAGCAAGTACAAAACCTGTTGTGCTATTAACAGTGCAAGCTAACTTAGCATAAGCAGCACTAAACTTCTCTTCCCCTGCAGCTCTCAGCTCCTTGTAAAATCTACTCAATACTCAACTGCATCTCAACTTCGCAGCACAAGAAATCTTGAAAAAGCCAAATTTATTGGGGGGGGGGGTTGTCAAAACCCAAAAACCAGGGACACATTAAACATTGCTTATATAATCTTGGAAAGTTGCTAGAATAAAACGTTGTGTTACCACCATACATTTTACTGCCAAGGTCCCTGTGCAAAAGAGTCAGAGCAACATACCACTATGCCAAATCAGCTGCTTTGTGAAAGAAAAATGCTGTGTTACCACCATACATTTTACTACCAATGTCCCTGTGCAAAAGAGTCAGAGCAACATACCACGATGCCAAATCACTTGCTTTGTGAAAGAAAAATGCTGTGTTACCACCATACATTTTACTGCCAAGGTCCCTGTGCAAAACAGTCAGAGCAACAAACCACTACGCCAAATCAGCTGCTTTGTGAAAGAGCGTAAGACTGAAACTTAAATGGCTATAATTTAATGAATTCAGTTCTCACCATAGCTGTCAACCATGAACCTCTTAGCACAAAACACCTGACAAACCCAGTAATGAGGGAATATAGCCCTCAAACATATTCAGTGAATTCAGTTCTTGCCATAGCTGTCAACCTTAGCACAAAAAACCTGGATAAAGCCAATAGTGGGGTAATACAGTCCCAAAAATAAAGACAAATTTCAAATATTCATCTTATAAACTTAGGTTGTGTTTTATGTATTTTCTGAAGAATATGAAGTCTGAAATTCAAATCCTATCAATTTTACTTCTGACAGAACAAAAACAATTTTCAGCAGAGGCCCAGGGAAAAATACTGCAGACACATGTCTGTAAAATGGCAGGACACCAGAGCAAATCAACACAAACGCAGGGATAAGATGCAGACTCCACACAGAAGGCACTCCAGCAAAGAATCAAACCAGAAAACCTATAGCTGTGAGGCAACAATGCTACCACTGCACCATCAAATATGTAAGGAATTAAGCATTCAGAAACCTGAAGTCTGAAATTCAAATGTCTGTCAATTTTATTTAAAATTTGTTAATCAGGACAGTCTGACTTGGAACAAAAAAACAATCTTCAGCAGAGGCCCAGGAAGAAATAATGCGGAGAAATCTTTGTAACATGGGAGGACACAAAAGCAAACCCACACAAACACAGGGAGAAGATGCAGACCCCACAAAGAAGGCACCCCAGCATCAAACCTGAAAACCTGCAGCTGTGAGGCAACAATGCTACCACTGCACCATCAAATATCGAGCATTGTAACATCTAGAAACCACAGATATTAAGAGGAACAGATCAGATCAAATATGAGGCAAAACTCTGCAATTTTTTTACAAATGGTGGTGGGTAGGGAATTCAGGTCTTTAACACACACACACACACACACACACACACACACACACACACACACACACACACACACACACACACACACTTCCTTACCTGTAGTAGATCTCGTAGCTGCTCCAAATCCCCATCCACACATATAACCAAACCGTGCCATAACATATATCCATAGCTGCCCGTCCACATTGCGAGATCTTCCCGCCCCGGCTCCGATGAGTTTCCAGGACAGTCTATTGCAGTTACAACTGCATCAACTGCATAGACTTCTGGGATCATAATATTACATGTTTCCCAGTCTGGACTGCTGCTGAAACAGTCTCCGCATGCTCCAGACTGTCTCAGCAGCAGTCCGGACTAGTGCGCATGTGTGAAAGTCCGCAAATTTTTAATTTTTTTTTATTTTTTATTTTCTTTATCTTTTATTTTCTTTTAATTTCTTTATTGTTTACAGCTGGGGGGGCTGCAGTCCGGCAGTCCAATAGCACGGGCTGCCCCTGATACTACCATTATCTTCCAGGAGACTTGTAAGAAAGATCTGACTATAAAGTCCTGTCCAGATTCTCTGCTCATATTTAAATATCTGTCTCTATTACAACATGTCTTCCTTGAATCTTATTTATCAGATGCTGCTGGCTTGCTGCTAGACTAAATACAACGTCATCAAATTATTAATGAGTCTGGACATTATTGTGAGATAATAGAGCATTTGCTAGCAAAGGCTTTTGTCATCTGCAGTCTGACCGACGTTGGGAGTGGCTTTGTATTATTTTCTCCCCTGGCATGTAGTCTTCTGTTTCACTAAGGTGGTCTGCAGGACATAGTCCTACATGGTTCTCAGTGTGATCCTCCCTAGTTTTGTTTTTGATGCTTGCCTTTTGGATCTCATCTTGGATTCTCAAGTTTCTGATCCTTGTGCAGTGCACAGATGTCAGTCGTGCCAGTCGCCAGTGGATGCATGGACAAAAATCACTACTTATTAAATTAAAAAGAAAAAGAAAAAAGAAAAAGCTTAGCTTAGATTTTAATGGTTAAGTCATGTTGGCAGCTTGATTGTGAAATTGTGGTGAGCACTATTAATGTAATATCATGATCTGGGTTCAAGGACAAACTGGAGTCTTATTTTTCTTTATTTATGTCTCTGCTTATCCATCTCTTTTCCTTTATATATATGTGATGACTTGCAAGAATCCCAAAATGGAATGTCGTTTTGTTTATATATCAAAAAAAAACTTTTGTAATTTCTATTTGTGAGTAGAACTGGAAGGGGTTGATTGGCTTGTCAAATGGCAACACAAGTTATTGATTGCCTGAAGTGGTCTGTGGTTGTTGGTTCAGATCCCTGAGATTTTCTTGCTGTGGACAGTTATTCACAAGGTTATGTAGTGTTTCAGTAATCCTTGATGGCCAGAGACTCTTTTGGTTGGAAACAATCAAATTTAAATTATTAAGTAACAGAGAAGAGATGTGTGGGATTTGTTGTGGTTCACGTAAAGGAAGAAAAGGGATTCTAATTACTCATAAGTGGATCCGCCCCCCTTAGCTAATCCTGGTTGAACTGCCATTGAGATTAACGGAAAAACTTTAAGCAGTGCATAGGGCATTTCAATGTCTGAGCACTGAATTCCAATTTGGTTGTTACCAATATACTCTGCAGTCAATACGCCCATAACTTCACCAGATAATTCCAGTTTCCCAGGGCTGCATATCACTGCTCACATTCACAAAGTCAGTAAAGACTAAATCATTAGGTGGGACTGCATAGACATTTTTGAGCTGGCTAATGCATATTGAACACAAAGAATGTTAGAAGCTGAAAAATCAGGTTCCAAAGAATTGATGACTAGATTGGCGGTGTTAGATAAATCGCTTACCAACAGACACTGGAAAATTGGACTCATGGGCCATCGGTTTTCTAATTTTATGGCTGTGCTTATTGAAAATGAATTTACCCTTAATGTTTTATTTATTGACTATCAGAGAGGCCCATCACATTTGTGGAGGAGTAGCATGGTTAGGCTATGACCAGAGTTTCAGGAAACTAAAAGCAATCAACAAGTTGTTATAGTGGAATCAGCATCACCTTGATGCGTGAAGCACTATGCTGGGCAGACTCTCTCCTGGTAACTTTGGAGACAATAGGGATTCTCAGGTTACAAAAGCCTGTTGGGATTTCAGCAGGGGCAAGTGTTTTTGACCAGCCTACCATTTTTCTCATGTGTTCACATTGTGGGAAATCTCATCCAGCCTTTATTGTTGGATAAAAATGAGCCAATCCAGACTAATGCCAGGAGCAAATGATGGAGATAATACTTTTCAAATGAAACAGACAGGGTCCTTTTGATGAAGAAACTCCTTTCAAGGCAACAAAAGCTTTTTCCCCAGTAGGGGAAACAGCAACAGGCCAACTCACTTATTCATTAAAGTAGAAGACTTTGCCCAGGAACTTAAATTGTACCCTGATCCCCAGGCAGCAAAAACTCTAATCCAAGGGTTCACCCAATGTTTTACCTTGAAATACAACGTTCCTTATAATAAGATTGTTAAGAACTTAAAATCTACAACTGGGGAAAACAACAAATGAATTAGAATGAATTAGACATTCTTAATGAAGATTTACAAGCTGAAAGAATAAGCGGAATATTTAGTACTCAATTTTGGGAGCAGTTCATGACCTCATCCATCGGAATAGTTCCAAAGAAGAAAAAGAAGGTAAATTTTGCCTCATCCATTATTTATCCTCCCCAAGTGGGTCTTTAGTTAATGATTTTATTGCAAAAGAAGATGCTAGGGGAAAATATGCCAATCTGGATGTTGCAACAACAATTATCCATACATTTAGAGAACCTTGGTTAGGTAAGCATGACATTTAATCAGTATTTTGATTGTTGGCCATAAATGCACAAAATTGGCCAATGTTCATTCTGTCGTATTTTAACAGAGCCATGCCAATGGGCTGTTCAACAGCCTGTGCTATTTTTTTAGTACTTCAGCACAGCTTTTCATTGGTTTTCACAGCAAATGGCCATGAACCAGGCTGTAACTCATTGCCTTGATAATTTACTTATTATTTGGGATGGTGAACATGAAAGCTTTCATGGAGTTATGGGATTCCTGGCAGTTCCTCTGGCTAAGGATAAAATGGAAAGTCTGAGTCACTGCATGCATTTTTAGGTTTAGATAATGACGTCAAGCTACATGGTGACAAAATACAATAGATAAAAGTAGCATCGATACATTTCTAGCTGGTTCCAAGGCAGGAGTAAGTCAGGTCATGTCCCTTATCGGCTTACTTAATTCTGCATGCAAGGTGATTTTCTCACAGAGAACATTCTTGTGGTCTTTGGCAACCCTAATTAAAGGGGGATGAATGAAGCACCACTGGATGCAAAATTCAAAAAGCTAAAAGATTACCTAAATTTGTGCAAGTGCTTCTGGATCAATTCAGTAGAGTATTACTGTTAGCATCAGACTGTGTTTCCTCTGATTCACTCCCAACTCTTCACTGATGCAGCTGCCAGCACTGAAATTGGCAGTTACTTGGGAAGAAAATGGTTTGCAGCACAATGGTCATCCTCTTGGCCAGAGTCAGTCAGAAAAGATAACAAATGCCTAGAAATCCTCCCTGTATGTGGTATCATTTAGATCTGGCAAGATCAATTCAGAGACAGAAATTTACCTTTTCATTCTGATAATCAAGATGTTGTTCAGATTCCTGCAAGTAGATCCTCTCTGTCAAACTGAATGCTGCCAGCATCGAGGTTGCTGGTCCTGATAAACTTAAAAATCATTTCAACATTTTCTGCAATACACGTACCTTGTGTTTGAAATTCTGTAGCTGATAGCATGTCCAAACTCCAGATTTCCAGGTTTTGTTTACTTGCTCCAGAGGATCTGCATCTCCCAGCATGACTCCCACTACAACTTTGCCTCCTTTGAGAAGAATGATGGGTTCCTTATTGTGTAATTTGTAGACCTAAAATAACAGGAGAGCTTACACTCTTGCCATATCTAAATTCAAACTCTTCTACATGTTGTTACTAGTAATAAATTAACACTGTATGCGTGACATCATGATTCACAATTTCCTACATGGGTGCACCCTAGAGGACTCCCCCAGCTCCCTTCACATACAAGTCATATTCCCAGGTTGGTTGGCAAGATGTTTAAACTTTCCCAGTTTATCACATTACTGGGTCGTCAGCAAAGTCTGGAGCTGCTTAAATTCTGATCATAGAAACTCAAGACACCCCAGAGTTGTTCAACTAATTCCAATTGCAATAAAAAGAGTAATGGAGCCAGTTAGAGACTTTCACATCTTAGCAATATGGGATGTTAAGTTGTCTTTCTCGCCTTCATTCTTGCTGTTTAGGATTGGCTCCAATCCCAAGCAGCAAGAAAGAAGGCAAAATGAAGAAATCTAACATGGAACGTTATGGTAGGTACATAACTTCTTAATGTTAAGTTGTCTATCTCGCCTTCATTCTTGCTGTTTGGGATTGGACCCGATCCTCAGCTCTGACTCAGCCATCTTCAATATCTCGAGAGCTGTTTACTGGCTTGAGGCTACCCCTTATCCCATGATGCTAGTGATAGCTACCTAGATCTCATTTGCCGCTTCAGCTGCGAGGTGTGTCGTTTTCTGGCTCATGCTTGTATTTTCAAATTTTTTGTGTAGAAATATATTCTTATACTTCATAAAACTATTAGATAATTTACCTTTTCTTAGTTTTATTTACTAGCATTGAGTGCCTTGTTCTCCTTTAGTCCCTTTTAGTAGAACTCATTTAAGTTAGAGAGTTCTCCCCTCCCCACTCCCTTTCCAAGGAAGTCATTTAACTTAGAGGCTCTCCTGTCCTCTGTTTTTTTCTTAAAAAAATAATAAATAAATAAATAAAGGGAGTTTGTTTTATAGTTTTTACATAGTCTGTTGTTGACTAGAGTAGAATTTTTTTCTATCTGTGTTTCTCTTCTGGTGCTTGGTTGATATGTCTAAAGAAGCTAAAGTTTCTGGATTTAAAAAGTGTGACTCGTGCTGTCAGAAAATGTCTCTGATAGACGGGCACACTAGTTGCATTTATTGTTTAGGTGCTGTTCACCTACAGGACTCTTGTTCTATCTGCCATGCCTTTAGTCCAAGAGTCCTGCAGGAACGGAAGAACAAATTGATCCTTAGCGGTCTGTTAAAACCTCAGGATTCATCAGCAAAGAGTTCACAGCCAGTGAAATCCCCAAAATCCTCTAAACTGTCGGCTCCACCTTCGGAGCCGACCCCAGTACAGGATTTACCCATTATGTCAGCTCTGGCTGGCACCGACAAGACAACCCCTCCGTTGGCTCCATCGGATGTTTTGGAGCTGTCTCAGAGCCATAAAAGGCTGAGGTCCCCTTCATTAGAGTCAGTTCATTTGGCTCCTGGCTCTCCATTATTGCAAAGTGAACATAGCCACCACTCTTCACACTCCTCTCGATCCTCTATACTGACAGATCATGATGTGGAGAGAGTAGTAAGTAGGTTGCTAAAATCACAGGCACTAGCTAAAATGTTGCCTAGCCCTCCTCAACAGGTATCAGCTCCATCCACCTCCCTTTCTGTTCCTCCTCCGACTCCATTGAGCTTAGAGCCGGAGTTCATTGGGGTTCGAGTAGTGGAACCGTCGGATACGATAACTATATCTCCTTCAGTTCCGACGTCAGCTCTGATTACCTCGATGGTACCTTCCATTGAGGGATCTGGATGCCGGGGCTCCCTTGTCAGCTCTGAGTGGGCGAGTGGCATCGGACCCTTGCCCGACCCTTTTCTCCCTCTCAGAGCATCGACACAGTTGAGCTCGGCTCCAACATCTGCCTCGGAGCCATCCTCCTTGGTGCGGAGAAAGATTCCTATTTCTTCATAACTGGAGCTTTCTCTGCCTCGAGGCAGGGACACCTTTGAGGTCATGCGAAGTGTGCTGTCCCCTGAGTCAGCTCCACTACCAGCCCCACCTGCTCCGTCCCCTGTAGTGTCTGTGCCAACCTCTGCTCCTCCTCCAGACCCCATGAGTAGGGAACCGATGCTCGAGGACACCCATTTGGGTGTTTCCTCTTCTCCCGAGGCCCACTCTGATCACTCAGAGGAGCCCCCTCAGAAGAAGAAGTGCAAGAGGAAGCACATTGACTCCCCTGAGTCTATCATTTCTGATACACACTTAGATAAATCTGAAGGGTCCCCAAGATCCCCCTCTGAAGATGTTTCCTTCTCAGACATCCTGGAAATGCTTAGGCAGAGGGGGAACTGGAATCCCCTAGCCCCTACCGAGGATGAGTCTATATTCCTGAATGCTTTCGGTTCCAGACCTTCCACCTCCTGGGTTTCTCTGCCTTTCGACCCACTTATGTCCATAGTGGCTCGAAAGGCTTGATCAGCTCCGGTCACAGTGGAAACAACTCCAATGAGACCTGGTAAATTTATTACAGCCCCCCAGGATAAGCAATTCCTTTCTAAAGGTATGCCCATTGATGCCATGGTGGTAGCAGCAGCCACCAAAAAAAAGTTAGCGGAGACCTCTTCATCTGTTCATCCTCCTAACAAGGAGTCTAGGATGATAGACAGGTACGGAAAGTAAATGTTTGCTTCAGTGACCTTCTCCATGAGGTCACTGAACTACCTATGTCATTTTACTCGACTTCAAAGGGATTTCCTTAAAGAGCTTGAAGATACCCTTTAAGATCCTACTGCTGAAGGAGCACAAGCCAAAGTAGCTTAACTCCTCCATGAGGTTCATTTCCTATACAGCCGATGAAGCGAGTAGAGCCACGGGCATGGATGTAGCCCTTAGGAGGCATGCGTGGATGTGGCTGTGTCACTTTGTGGAACCCTTTCGAGCATCCTTCACCATTACCCCCTTTGATGGCTCCTTTCTCTTTGGGCCACAGGTGAAAGACATGTCGACTAGGTGTGAGCAAGAAGGCAAGACTCTCTCTGCCGTGGGAGTCTGTTTTTCCACTCCCTCTAGACCTTACCCCCAAGGGTCAGAAGAGTGGTAAGATGTGGTTCCATAAATCTCAGGGACCCTTGCCTGACATACGTAGTGATTTTTCCCCCAGAGGCAGAGGGGGAAACAATAATAATAGACGCCACCCTCGTGGCAGAGGGGGTCCACAGAAACAAGGCAACAGAGAATCTTTCTCTGATAAGCACTTCCAGCATCCCTGAAGGGTTGTCCAGCTGCTCACCTCTGGAGGCAGTCGGGGTAGACTTTCACTGCACCCAAAAGCCTGGCAAAGTTTAACACAAGACAGATGGGTACGGTCCATTATATCCAGAGGTTACAATATTCCCCTCCATCATTCCCCCCTTACAGTCAAGGAAGACCTTTCCAGATGTTCCACCCAATATGAAAGAGCAAGCAGTAATAGAAGTTTCAAAACTGCTAAAACAAAAAGAGCCATCCAGGAAGTCCCCGCAGACCAGCACGGATCCGGAACTTACTCAAGGTTCTTTTTAGTAGCAAAAAGGACAGGGAACTGGAGACTGATTCTGGATCTCAGCAGACTAAACAAATCTGTACAAAGAACACAGTTTCAGATGGTTACGCTACAGTCCATTCTACCCTTCCTGGGTCAGGACAATTGGATGTGCTTGATAGATCTTCAGGACGCATACTACCATATCAAGATGGACAGACGCTCCAGGAGATTTCTTTGCTTTCGGCTGGGGGCCAGTCATTACCAGTTCAGAGCTCTGCCCTTTGGTCTCACCACAGCCCCCAGGGTGTTCACCAAATGTATGGCAGTGGTCATGGCTCACCTGAGACGTCAAGGATTCCAGGTGTTTCCATATCTAGATGACTGGCTCCTCACTGCCACCATGAGGCATCAACTCCTTCAAGAGCGGGATTATAAAATCACATCCTGCACCCAGCTAGGCATTACAATAAATTTTGAAAAATCTGCCTTGTTGCCCTATCACTTGCATAGGAGCAGACTTAAACACAAGGTATATTTTCGCAAGACTGCCACTAGAAAGAGTGTCCACAATTCATCAACAAGTGCAAATTCTAATGCAGAGTAAAAGGATCCAAGTCAGGTATGTTCTTCAAACTCTGGGCTCCAAGGCAACTGCCATTCTTCTACTCCCACTAGCGCGCTTCCACATGAGAATTCTTCAGTGGCTTCTTTTCACGCAATGGTCTTTCCAAGAACTTTCCATGTCTCACATGATCCTGATCACAGAGGCATGCAAAAGACACCTTTCTTGGTGGATGGTCTCCCCATTAGTTACTCAGGACAGACCTTTCATACAACCCCCTCCGGTATCCACAGTGATGGCAGATGCCTCCCTGATAGGGTGGGGGGCATTATCTGGGCAGGACAGTCCAAGGCACTTGGTAACCTCACGAGTACCATCTGCACATAAATGTCCTAGAAATGAGAGCCGTGCTCTTAGCGTTGCAAGCTCTTCAAGTCTCTCTTCCTTTCTGGACCATTGCAATTCAAACAGGCAACATGTCAGTGATGTGGTACATCAACAAGCAGGCAGAACCAGATCTTACCCCATGTGTCGAGAATCACTCAGACTTTGGCAGTGGGCGATTTCCTCCCAACGTTTTCTGATTGCGACGCACATCCCTGGGAGATCCAATGTCATAGCAGACAGGCTCAGCAGAGCTATCCTCATGCCTCACGAGTGGTCTCTGAATCAGGAAGTTGCGGATCTTATTTTCTGCAAATGGAGACAGCCATGCTGTGATCTTTTTGCCTCCCCCTTCAACAGCAAATGCAGCAACTACTTCTCCCTTCTTCTGCTTCCAGGTCACATACCGAGAGATGCTCTAGTCCACGATTGGCCTCAAGGACTTCTTTATGCTTCTCCTACATTTCCCCCAATACCAAAACTCATACAGAAAGCAAAATTATTGGATTGCAAAATGATCCTCATTTCCCCCTACTGGTCTCGACAGATATGGTTCCTGTTCCTACACCATTACCTTCTTGATCAGCCCTGGACTCTGGACCCAATTCCAGATCTCCTAATTCATCAATCAGGTGAGTTGCATCAATCCCTCCAAACTCTCCAGCTCACAGCTTGGTTGCTCCACTTCCAACCTTAGCCAGGCTTCCCAGCATTTCCCCAGCAGTCCATGAGATTATCATATCCTCTCATAAGTCTTCAACTAGAAAAACATATGCTAGCAAATGGAAACGTTTTTCTTGTTGGGCAGAGTCTAGGAATGTGGATCCCTTTTCAGCCCCGGTCCATGAAATTCTGGAATTCCTGGCACAACTGTTTCACTCCAGGGCCGCTTCCACTATGATTAGGGTACAATTAGCGGCCATTTCTAATTTTCATATTGGTTTGTCAAATTCTAACATTGTCTCATAAGCTCTGTAAAGCCTTTTTGAGAGGAACATCTCTTCTTAGACCTCCAGTGATTGATCCCCCTCCCCCTTGGGACCTTAATTTAGTCCTAACTTCCTTAATTCTGCCTCCTCTTGAACCACCAGCATCCTGCTCCATCAGGTTTCTAGCTTGGAAGACACACTTTCTGGTAACTATCACTTCAGCTAGGCATGTCTCAGAACTTTAAGCACTATGTGTTCGTCCTCCCTACCTGGTGTTTCACAAGGACAGAGTTACTCTGAGGACTAATCCTTCATTTCTTCCTAAAGTCTGCTCAGAAAATAATTTAAACCAATCTATAGATCTCCCTGTGTTCTTCTCAAATCATAGCAACAAGGCAGAGTACAAACTTCACCAAATGGACGTGCATAGACAATTGCGTTTTTACCTGCACAGAACTAAAGAAATAAGAAAGTCAGACCAATTATTCCTTTCTTATGCCTTAAATAAACAAGGTCCCCCAGTTTCCAAGGTGACCTTATCCAGATGGTTGTCCCACACTATTACTTTTATTTACCAGTTAAGGAACAAAGAGTTACCAATTAAACCGAAAGGTCATTCTACTAGGGCATTAGCCACCTCAGTAGCCTTTCAGTCTTGGTTGCCCATAGATTCTATCTGTGCAGCTGCCACATGGGCAAACCCTCATACCTTTATTTCTCATTACAAGGTGGATATGGTCTCCCGGAGCAGAGCTGACTTTGGTTCCACTGTTCTGAAGAGTCTGTTCCACTGAGCCACCCAGGGTGTTAGGTGCTAGAGACGCTGTCCCAAACAGCAAAAATGAAGGCGAGATAGACAACTTAACATTAAGAAATTATGTACCTACCATAACATTCCATATTAGTTGTCTTCATCTCGCCTTCTTTCTTGCTGTTTGGGATCAGAGCCGATCCTAAACAGCAAGAAAGAAGGCGAGATGAAGACAACTAACATGGAACGTTATGGTAGGTATATAACTTCTTATTTCATTATTTACCTGTGAGCTGGGACTTTCAAATCTAGTGAGTTTCTCCAAACATTATGTTGAATTGATGTTATCATCACATGTGTGGCTGTGATAGTTTGATTAAAAAAATCTTAAACAGACCAGTTCAGAGCAGGCCACCAAATTTTCTTAAAATGATCAGAAACGTTGACATCATACCCAGTGAATTGGGCCCTGGTGAATCAGAAATCATGAAATGTTTCTCCCAGGGAATTGGTGTTCTGTCTACCAGACAGGAAACTGTTATATTCCTCATACACCAACATTATGCTGAGGGAAGCATTGATTTGGTAGGGCATTCCACATGAAGGGTACAGTGCCCACTCATTTATAAAAGGGTGTGCATTATATTTAGCTGCGGAGGGCCAGTCAGTTGAAATATTAAAGTTCTCAGGTATATGGAAATCTGATGTTTTCCTCAGATATATTAAATGATGTTATTTACACTTTCATTTTAGATACGTCTTCTGATCATACATCATTCCTTCATCTGCAGAGCAGCTGCCAGAACAGCAATAAGACCAAATGGCTTGAATCCTGGCCTTGATCCAACCCAATGGACAGTACAATGGCAAGTTTTCCCAGACGTATCATGGGTGCAGCTTTTGCCAACCATCGAAAACCTCTTTACCTACAATAGTACACCTGAGGCTTTATTGATTCATCTAGGATGCAGTGATTTATGCTATATCCCAAAATCTATACATCTTGCAAAAATATTGACAGATTTAGATGTTTTACGTCAAACGTTCCTGATCAAATATATAGACTGGTCAGCCATTTTACCAAGATTAATTGGAGAGGTGCCATCAAAGCATCTGCCATTGAAATTACCCGATGTCTGTAACTAACTGACCACCTAGATTTAGGGAGAATCAGCCCAGACCTTTATGGTATGGCATTCACTTGAATGAACTGGTATGGGATTTTTTTAATCTATAACTAACAATACAAGTTTAGAGATCCTTAAAATATCTATCTATATATATATATATATATATATATATATATATATATATATATATATATATATCTATGGATCTACTTCACAAGCTTGAAGATTCAAAACTTTGAATTACAAATAGTCGAGACCATAAGATCAAAGTTTTGAAACTATTAAATTGTAATAATGAAAAAAAAAAAAAGAAAAAGAAATTATGCTTTGGCAGGGGGAAAGCCACCCTGCAGCCCCCTCACTCCCTGCTAAATAAATATAACAACTCCGAGATCAGACTACAGTGAGAGAAAAATGGTACATTTCACGTTACATGCTGTACTGCAATCTTCATTCAAAACATTCGAAGTTTCAAAACATCACTCTTCTGGTCTCGACCATTTGCAGTTTGAAGTTTTGAAATTTCAAGCTTGTGAAGTAGATCCAAATATATATATATGGATGCTCCTGTATTTGGCCTAAATTCAATTTTTTTGACATCTGTTTAATCGACTACATTTGACAGACAAATGGAGATGGTCGACAAGGGTGTGAAATTAACAGTTCACAGTTCACAAACACAAACCAACACCAAAGCCAGTAATTCTTCTTTATTACGATCTGGTACCTCGGCCTTTCGCCTTCAAAGGATCATAAGTACAATGTGCTACCAACAGTATTTATACATAAAAGCCATGTTGATTAGCACTAATTATTCTATTAATTCAATTAATTAACTAATTCATCAATCAAGTCTTAAAATGATCACATAGCATTTTTTTCTTGTTTTTCTAAAATGCCTTCAAGTCATATATCAAAGTGCACATAGTGTATAATATGGTATAAAATATAATGCAACTTAATATCAAAACCATAAATATGAAATTAACAGTCCCTAAGCAGGGGAAAATTTAAATTTTCAGTGGTTGTGTGATTTCAGAGTTAGTTTATATAATTAGCGGGGTTGGGGTGTGGAGGAGCAGTGACCCACATCAAGAGTGCAGTGGGGCTTGGCCCCTTCAAAAAACAATGCTGTTTTTTTGTTGTTATGTATCTATCTATATCTATATCTATATTTGCATATATATCTATATATATATATCTATATATATATATATACATATATATATATATATATATATATATATATATATATATATATATATATATATAGATCTATATGTACACATGGTTATATACATTGCATACACATACACACTATATATCACATTGGTTTTTAGTCAATGTTTTTATAGTATGTCTAATTTCTTATAATTATTTAAATTGTGGATGTTTTATTTTTATGTTTGAAGATTGTAAGATTATTATTCTTAAAAGGTTTTGTAATAACTTGGAACTTTTCTCCCCTGGCCTCAATTAAACATAGTCTTCAATCCAGTCGGACTTTCCTGGCAATCAATCAAATGTCAATATATATTTATATATATATATATATATATATATATAGATATATATATATATATATATATATATATATATATATATATATATATATATATATATATATATATATGTGTATATATATATATATGTATATATATATATATATATATATATATATATATATATGTTTCTCTCTTTATATCTGTATATATATATATATATATATATATATATATATATATATATATATATATATATATATATACATATATACATAATATATATATATATATATATATATAGAGAGAGAGAGAGAGAGAGAGATGGCTATAGATAGATAGATAAATGTAGATATCTGGGTCTATGTCAGAAGTTCAATTTTTCATAAACTTGAAATTCATATTGTCAAGATGATATGACTTGAGTTTCCAAAAATTTGAACTTCAGAAAACAACAAAAATCTACCTTTTTTCTACATGTTTACAGTGGAGGGGGCAAGCCTCCCTTTAACCCTGCATACTATATATATTTTAACTCTGTGTTCACACTACAGTGTGGAAAAGGGTAAATTCCGCAGTCCTCACCGTACTGCGATCTCCATTCAAAAGCTTTTAGTTTACAGAAAATTCATCATGTGGTCTTGACCATATCAATTACCAGTTTCTGAAAACTTGAACTTCTACTAGACCTATATATATATATATATATATATATATATATATATATATATATATGTGAGTCTACTTTTTCTTGTTGAAAGCTCATGCTTTTGAAAAGGAAAAGTATGACCCCATTTACACGAAAGTGCACTTAAACTAATAATATCAACAAAAAAAAAAAAAAAAAAAAAACACGGCAGCACCAAAGCACTCTACAGTGAGGATAAGAGAATATACCTGTTTCCCTACTGTATTGTGATCTCGGAGTTAGTATATATAAAGTAGCGGGGGTGTGGGGGCACAGATCCCCACAAAGGGGTGTAGGGGGCTTGCCCCCTTGTAAAAATGCCTTGTTGTTGTTGATATTACCGGTTCGATGAACTGGTAGTCATGAAAGTGCATTTTTGTTTAAGTGCACTTTCATGTAAATGGGGTCATACTTTTCCTTGAAAGAATGAGTTTTCAATAAGAAAAAGTGGAGCATATATATATATATATATATATATATATATATATATATATATATATATATATATACATATATATGCGTGTGTGTGTATGTGTGTATATAGACCACTTACTCAAACCCCAAATCAAGACAATACTGAAACCACATATCCGCTAACAGTCAAACCATCAAAACGTTCACCAGAAAATGATTGCTGCCAAAGTCATGGGCTCAAACTAAATGCAAAAAATGCATCATCATCCTCTTCGGCAAGGGCAATGTCCCTGCAGATTACCGCACTGATAACAACACCTTAAGCACTCAATCTGTGGTAAGAGACTTGAGCGTACAGGATGATAATAGCCTCTCCTTTGACAGCCATATCTCTACAGTGGTAAGGAAGACTTTCTACATTGCCCATCTCATAAGTAAGGGCATTGCTTCCAGAATAAAAGAGGTCATGATCCCCCTGCACTCTTCTCTCATCAGGCCAATAATAGAATACAATGTTTCCTTTGGTATGTACCTTACCAGGCACCTGGAGCAATTTGAGGGACCTCAAAGATTTCTTACAAGGAACATTGAACACTTCAGCACATGTCATATGTTGACATACTGAAATTACTGTCTCTATACTCTGTGTCATACAGACTACTCAGAGGAGATCTGTGCCTTGCGTTTAAAGCAATCTCAGATCCTATGTTAATGGAAATGCTGCACATCCATCAGTCAAATGGTCCTCGATGCATTCAGTCTAGGGACCTTAACCTAATTTGTGAAACTGGGTCTATATTATAACAGTGAATGCTTAAAATAATGAACACTGTATAATCGACCAAAAAAAACAAAAAACACAAAATTCTGAATAAATGGAACAGTGATTTTTTTTCCCAGGAAAAAAAAATCGCTGGTCCGCAAAAAAAAAAAAGCCCAAACACAAAATGGTGTGCCCCCCCCCCCACTTAAATATATGAACTCTGAGATCCCACCACAGTGGAGGAAATGGCAAAGCCCTGAAAATGGCCTAGTGATTTTTTTCCCCTTGGAAAAAAATGCTGTTCCGTGTCTTTGGGATTTTGCCTTTTTGACATTTAACTGTCGATAAAACAGCTTTCACTATATTAAGCGTTCGCTTACTTAATACAGAAGCTGTGACATCAACAAGACTTACTAGAGACAGATTTGTTTCCAAAGGTTACCTCTCCTCTGGAACAAACTGTCAGTTTAGGTGAACCAGAGGCCTTCATTGAACTTATTTAAGCATAATTTGGATAACTGGATGGGAAAACATAAATTCATCCCTGGGGTCTCTCCAGCGTCCCTGGATATGGATAGTAGGTATTGATTTAGTTCTGCTTGAACCACTGACATTCTAGAGAAAAGGGTTAGAACTTGGCTAGCCTTGCAAGGGCCCTAGGGTCATTAGACTAGTGAGCTCTTATGATCCTATGCTCCTAAGTGTTAAGGAACCACAAATAAATGCCTAATACTAACTGACAAACACCAGATACAATGTTGTTAAATGCAGAACAGCAGCCCTTACAGCCCTTAGAAAATGCAATTTTAAACCTTTAAAGAAGTGCAGAAAACAATAAATAGTACAGAAATCATTCACAGTATAATGAAAACAATTATAGCAAATTGATCTTAATTTCATTTGTCTTGCAAAGGATGGCTTCAGATGCTTGCAAAATCTCTCAAAGTCTCTAACATCATCACCAAATAATGATCAGTTCTGGATAAATAGGCCAAGACTCGCACAAATGTAAGGCTTATACACAATCAGAGAAAAGAAGTTTTGCACTATCGATGTCCTAAGGCCAATCAGGTAAGGACACAATGAGCTTTCTTCCATCAATTCCACCCATGGTCTGGGAAGGAATTGTTTCACAAGTTTTCTTCTTCTGAAGCTTGTATCACATTTTACAGTAAATTAAACTGGTTGGTTGGAAGATGTGCTCTAGTCAAGTAGTTGAAAAGAAGGCAAGTAATCAAAAAAGTCTTGCTGGCTGAGGTCTGTAAAAGGTAGGTTTAAAATGCTCATTATTTGTCAATTAACAAAAGAAGAAAAAATTCCTTCTACCCAAAACAGGGAGTGATTTGTTAAAATCAATAGATTCCTAAAAAACAGGCTGATACAACTAAAAACAAAATAGGTGTCGCATCTAGTAAGTACAACACTAATGACAACAAAGAAAAAAATAAGCATGCACTAGAGCACAGACACTCCAGAACGAAAGTATACTGAAAGACCCTTCCATGATTGATGAACAATTTAGTGAACTCTTCTTTCTAGTTCCATGGCCAGATCATGTTAGAGCACCTTGCAGGTAGATTATAGTATTATCAGCTGAAGAAAACATTTTATGTATATCAACACCTCTGACAGTTGTCACAAGTCCACATGCACAGGTGGGAAAACAGCATCAACAATATGGATGTAATGTACAGCAATTTAAACGCAGTGAAATGTTACATAAAAAGGTAAATTTCCACTGATGGCGTAGGGTGAAGTAGAGGTTTCACTATAGTAAAAACACACACACAGATGGACAAAATATTGTAAAGGGATCTGCCCATCAAATCAGCATTGCAAATCATAATAAAGAAGGTGGTATGACAATATTTTAATTGTAGAATATTGTAACACTTAGGCAGGAGAGGTGGGGTATAGCTAAGTAACATCATGTTTTATTGACCTGCACCAGTCCTGTCAACATTAGAGTGTCAGCAGTAGGCCTGTATTATAATGTGAATGTTGTTAAAAAAGGAAAATATTAGAGACCCTCAGCAGAGCTGACCTGTTAATCCAGTACACATGCAAGGGGAGCCACTGAAGTAGTCAAATTAAAAGGCATCATAAAACACACATATATAAGGGATGTGTGGTAGGTTGACAGACCGATAGCAAGAAAACAAAGATAGTGAACTGAGCCCATGCCTTTCCTAGTGATATTGTCTATTCCACTACATTAGCAAGTGGTGCCACAAAACAAGTCAGTAAAAGGGGGTAATAAAACACACACATATCAGGAATATGCATCACATTTAAAGACTGCATACTAAACATTCTACAACAGCACATAACTTCCAGTGGGTTAGAGAACCCATCCACTGCATTGACACATTACAAACCATTTATTAAGTACACTATGCCATCAAAGCAGTTAGAATAAAGGAGTTAGTTTTACTTTATTTCATATTTACATCATAACATGCAGCAAGGCTCAGCTTATTTGTGCAACTGATGGCAAGATAATTGTACATGAGAAGGACTGTACTTCATTTTTGCCATCAGAATAGAAGTGCTATATCTCGCCGACTATACATAAACATGGACATTTCTCTCTGTGATCTGTGAAACATTGCACAAAATATGACCATAAAAAGATGATTTTCTTTTTATAAGCCCTTTCTGGGCATGTGAGTATTGTGTTTATCTATTTCTTGATTGAAAAGGAAAGTTGGGAAAGAAAGTTAGGGAAGTAAGATGTAGGTATAAGGAAGAAGTGAGGTAGGAGGTAAAGACAAGCATGACTGACAGACTGGGGGGGGGTGATACAATGTAGGTGGAGGAACATAATGGTGAAGGATACATCAGATGAACAAACAATGCTGAGGGAAGGTGAGGATTGTAAAATGAATAGGAGTGTGCCTAAACACAAAAAGGAGGGTTGTCTTGGGCTGGAGGATAGGTATGGGTGTTCCAAGATGCTGTCTCTGTTAGCTTAGACCCAGTGGAAGATTACTTATTACCCAGGGAACTGTCTCTGCAAGGTCTGTTTTCAGAAGATGGAGGAAGGACTGGGCAGGGATATAACTAAATGTGTTGCTGGAGCATGGTCTCCAGGCTGTCAGTGCAGGCAATCAGCTGGCAGTCTATTATCTCTCCTACAGGCTCTACCAGCTCCTGACAAGTGGCAAAAGATTTACTTCCTATTGCACTGCTACCAGTGATACCACTGTACTATCCCCTGGTACAGGGCTCCCAGATACAGGTGATGCAGGTAGGAAAGGAGTTATGGTGGCAACTGTTGCAGGCTTCGACATAGATATTCTGGCCATCTCTGGGGGGGGGGTTGCTACTGCTGTCAGCTATGGTGGGATGGCTGGCCTTGTAGGTGGGTTAGGTACAGGTTTCAGTATTGCTGCATATAACAGTAACAGAAATGGAAAAAAAATAACAAAATAAATGTATGAAAGAGAAACAACAGTGAAGAGGAAAAAAGACAATGAATATTGAATTCTTAACTATAGTGATACTGATACAGTAAAGTATGATAACTTTTCAGTAGTAGGACTTACAAGGTATGCCATAACCTGTTTGTCTGATTATAATGTATGGGGAGGCCCTAAACCAAAAGCCATCCTCACATGTAGTCTAACATAAGACAATAATAACTGCAGGAGCTATTCAGCAATTTAGCACATCTGTGCCCATGGCTAGTGATGCTATTTTACTTTTGCCAATAACAAAACTTTACACATTTATAACAAACATTCTGATCACTCAATAAATATGTCCAACACATGTGATACACCAGGGGCATATTCTTCTGTTGCATAATGTGAAATGCTCACCAAACTATAACTTGTGAGTAATATGTGTAGAGGCCTTGTTATGTTGCATGGGTATTAGTGGGATATGTGTAGGGGCCTTGTTGTGTTGCATGGGTATTAGTGGGATATGGGTAGGGTACTTGTGTCCATGAGTATTAGTGGGATGACAAATATAGTCTGCTATTACAGAATTTTTTTTTGTAAAGGGTTAAATTGAACCCACAGCCATCTTAACAACTGCAGTGCACATAGACTTAACAGTATGAGACACTTGTCTACCTATATAGGAGAAAGCATGCAGAAGTGCCTTTCTAACATGGCACAGTCATGCTACTACTACCCTTAAGCTATTCCAATACTGACAGATGTGGTACTGCTGTATGAAGGTTAGACATACTTATTTTAATGGCTATGGATGTTAATATGGAAACAGAGACATTTTTCACAACAGCATGCACACTTACTCTGACACTTTCTTAGGCACTGCACATCACACTATTCCTTTCAATGTCTGCAGGGGCTGGAGACATAAACAGGAAATAATGAAAAATTGGATGATGGATGCAGTGACAGGTTATTTGTTTAAGTTAAAGGTGGTATAATTCCAGTACTGAGGAGGTTACTGTGCCCTAACTTCAGCCTCCCATAGACCATCGAGGTCAGGTTTGTGTTGACTCAAGTCACTGTAGTGGCAATGGCACTGTTCTCCTGTCCCTGAGATGCAAAGCATGTGTGAAGGACTTGACCACTCTATTCCAGGCATCAGCCTTATACTGTGAATTAGTATAGGCTTACTGTAGGAGTCTATGGAGGATATATATGGAGGATGTCTGTAAAATGCTTTCAGTCCCTCTCAAACCACCTATGTACTCTAAAAGGAGTACTACCCTCTTCTCCTTCAGTCATAATTGTCTCACCTTCAAATTTCACAGGAAAATTGACTGGGAATTGGTGCCCAAAACAGTTCTTCCATGTCTCAGTCTCTGTGCAGTGATGGGCAATGAGAGGCAATTAATTTGTGTGATGGATGTCAAAGTAATAAAATATAGACACTGTATTATTATACCTCCAATGTCACTTTAAGGTGCATAAGGTGGCAGTCCTCAAAGTGTGTGTAATGTGGGAGTCCATAGTTCATCTGCTTGCTGCTGAGAATACCTGCTCTGTGTTGATTTCATCTTCAGAGATTTAAGTATGGGATAATAATTCTCTCAGTCCTAAACTGTTATGTACACCTCAGGTACACGAAGCTGCCTGCAAATGTTCAGTCTTGTGAATGGCATCACGATGTACTTTTCATGATGTTTATCAGTTTTCTCATCACACAAATGGAGAGATTCAGAAACAATAATAAAATCAGCCATAGTCAGCTGACTCATTACAACCAGAGGGATGAATCTATACAACAGGTAGAGTGCTAACAAAGAAGCCCTATAACAGAGATTTATGGCTAGGTTTGTGGTTAATCTAATACACTTCCTGGTAGCACCAGTTCAATTTCTCACCGTGCAACTAATGGTAACAGTACCCTGCCCTTTTAACTTTCTTAGTTTGTTTGCCTGTGTGTATGCACAACCTGCTGATAGTTTTCCAAGTACTGAAGTAGTTTTATATATATAGCTATAGTTATATGTCTGTGTCATACTCTCTCCCTTTCTCTCTCTCTCTCTCTCTCTCTCTCTCTCTTTGTCTCTCTCTCTCTCTCTCTCTATATATATATATATATATACATATAATGTTTGCATATATATTTTATATGCATATTTTATGTTTATATTTTATCTGTTTTTTTTTTTTTTTGTCTGAGGCAACATTACGCATCATTGGGCAAAGCAGCTGCAATGAGATCTTCCTGCAGATAAATATTTACAACATCTACTGCAACCTCCAAGCATATTTGCATGGTGAATATAGTCTGAACAACAACATATGGTCAAGTTCAAATCTAAGGTTAGTACAGCATCACTCTGCAGCATTTAAATGCTTTTGAATTGCTCCACCATCTTGTTTTGCATCATTATCCTGTGCAGAGCTTCATTATATGACCATTAGCATATAGCACTACTGACCACATAATCTGGCCTATCCATGCTGTTACTTAGGTTTTATGAAATGCAGACACTCTGCAATGTGGCTGTTCATCAGTCAAGTCTGCTTAGCATAATACAGCAGAGTTTTCTGAATATGGCCCATGGTCTTTAATATAGCATCTAAATGTTTCAAAGTCTTGGAGTGAGGACTACCAGCACTTTCGATTTGACCATTACACAAGTAATTGAGTGAGGAGATGCTATTTAGCAATAAATAATATATTATGAACAGTTTCATTAAGAAAAATAGATATCGTGATTACCATATATAGCACAATCAAATGAAATTTTATAGCATATGGAGCCCTTATACATATGTATGGTAGCAAACAGATTTATAGACTAAAAATGATTCATTCTTCATTAAACATAGTCTGGAAAGCAGGAACCTGCATATTATAATATATTAAAATAATTAAATTTATATATGGTAAAGCAATAGTCTTACATATGGGGATCTGATTTTGATTTTCAGACGTTTATACAGGGCAAACTAGCTAGCATCCTATTAGTACAATTCAAGATGAACATCTGTTCTGTCTGTAACAATGTATATGATGGAAGTTCAAATGCAAAAATGACAAAAAATAATTTTTAAGCCTAAAATGGTATCTTATGGAACTGTATTCCACTGGTGACAAAACAAACAAGTAAATTGTAGCATGTTACAGGCCACCCTCACAAACTCAGGAAACTCACATGGCCTTCCTGAAAACACTAGAGGGGATAAATGTATCACCAAACACCATCATACTAGGTGACTTCAATTGCCCTAATATAGACTGGGAACACTACTCAAGCCCAAACACCCTAGCCCAAAAGTTCCTGGAATTCATAAACTCAAATGCCATGGAACAACTAGTCACCATCCCCACAAGAGGAGATAACATACTTGATCTCATCATCACGAACATGGGAGCACAATGTTCAACACCGGAAGTATACCCCTCACTGGTGAGATCAGATCACAAACTAATCTCGCTGGAGGTCCTCATCCCACCCCACCTGAAATAAAAAGACCACAGTAAAGAACTTCTCAAAAGCCGACTTCACACTTCTAAAGACTAGTGTGGTCTCCTTTCAGGCCCCGAGCTGGCGGAAAACAATACTCAAGCCGCTGAATCACTTACAAACGCCTTCTACCAGCACCTGCAGGACTGCATGGATAAGGCAATCCCAAGCAAAACAAAGACTCTTTGTACCAAAGGCAAGCGTCCAGTCTGGTGGACCCCAGCCATAAACAAACTCTACAACAAAAGGAGGAAGCTACTACAAGATAGAGCAAAATCCTTAAAAGGTAAGACACCCTTGATCACTATAAGTAAAAACTAAGAGCTCTCATAAAATCATCCAAAGCAAATTTCGAGAGAAAAATAGCTAAAGACTCAAAAGACAATCATAAGGCCTTCTTTAGCTATGTTAGAAACCTAGGAGGAAACTCCCAGATATGCTCAGAACTAGTTCAAAATGATGTGAAGATTACTGATCCTACAGACATTGCCAACATACTGGCTGACAGGTTCAGTGCAAACTTCCCCTCCCCAAAAGGAGAGATATCTATACCAAATGAGTGCAGCCCCCTCAAACATCTCCAACGCCCAAGTGAGAACTGCTCTCTCCAAAGCAAAAAAACACAGCATCCATGGGACCCGATGGTGTCCCCGGCTGTGTGCTCCACGAACTCAATGAGGAATTAAACCCACAGCTACGACAGCTGTTTAATCAAAGTCTTACCTCTGGATACGTACCCAGGGAGTGGCGCACTGCAACTGTGGTCCCACTTCACAAAGGCGGTGCCTCCACAGACCCTGGAAATTACCGGCCCATTAGCTTGACAAGCCTTATCTGCAAAGCCATGGAGAGGATCATAATGGACCTCATAAATAAAGACATAGGGAATTTGCAGACTTTGGATCCAACCCAGTTTGGCTTTGTCAAAGGCAGATCATGCCTTTTAAACTTGGTTGACTTTTTGAAACAGTCACCAAAGCCATTGATGAGGGAAAGGCAGTCCATACAGCCTACCTCGATCTGGCTAAGGCCTTCGATACAATACCCCACTCGGGTATCATTGAAAAACTCATCAGCTTAAATGTTAACCCATACATCACAAGATGGGTTGCAAACTGGCTGAGTGACAGAACCCACAGGGTCAGAGTTGCTGGCGCCATGTCAGACTCAAAGCCTGTCACAAGTGGTGTCCCACAGGGCTCAGTCCTGGGCCCACTCTTGTTTGGCATCTACTTTTCCAAGTACAAGCAAACACAGGAGGCTTATGGCTGACAAAGTTTGCAGATGATTGCAAACTAGGCGCCATAGTAGAAAACACATCTGACACAGATATCCTTCAGAAGGGTCTCACAGAAATGGATAACTGGTGCCAGAGCCACGGCCTAAAGTTAAATGCCAAAAAATGCATAGTCATACTCTTCGGGAAAAACAAGGTTACCCCTAGCTACCAAATAGGTGGCAATCCACTGAGCACAGAAGAAGTTATCAGGGACCTGGGGACCCAGGTTGATAGTAGTCTGTCATTTGACACCCATGTAGCTAAAGTAGTTAGGAAGTCCTTCTGCATTGCCCACCTTATCATGAAGGGATTCTCATCTAGATCAAGGGAGGTCATAGTCTCCCTTTACTCATCACTCATCAGACCAATGATTGAGTACAATGCCCCATTCGGAATGTATCTGACCCGACACTTGCAGCAGCTGGAGAGGACACAAAAGTTCCTCACCAAAAGGATAAAGGGTCTCAAAAATCTGTCCTATGCTGCCCGACTGAAAGAACTCCAGCTCTATTCAGTCGCTACGCTTGCTCAGAGGTGACCTTTGCCTAACATACAAGGCCATGTCAAACCCAGATTTGATGAATATGCTTCACCTCAAAAAATCTAGATCCATCAGAGCCACAAGGGCGGGAGACTTAAACCTCGACACGGCTATTAATAGGACGTGCTGGAGGGATAGATTCATCACCCAAAGACTCCCTATGCTGTGGAACAAAATCCCGGTACATGTGAGGCAGAGCACCTCGCTGGCCTTGTTCAAGAGAAATCTTGACCAATGGATGGGAGATCGCAGATATACCCCAGGAATTACCTCAGTGTCACTGCTCGACAGAGGCACAGCAAAATAATGGGTATAGTTCCCCATACTGAAGGGGTGGTGTAAGCCACAAAACGATGGGCTAGGCTTATAAATGCCCTCGGGCAGATAGCCTAGTATGAACCTATGAACCTATGAACCTATAATGCCTTGATATTTTAAGCTGCTTTAGATGCATAAGCAGTGGATAGACTCTTTGACTCATCCCCTGATTGATTACAGATGTCTAAATGATTACTGTCTGCTCTTCCAAGTACATTAGGCATTGAACTGCACGTAAGTAAAAAGAGTTAAGTTGCAAAAATCCTAAACTGAACAGAAATGAAATTTTGATTCTTCGTGCCTTTTTATAGGCTTTCCCCCATTAAAAATTATATAATAGCTGTATATTATAATGTATACTATCCCTGGCCATATTCAAGAGCAACTTGGATTTATGGATGGAAAACAGAAAATTTACCCCAGAACTGCCTCTGTGCTACTAATGGACAGAGACAGCTCCTAAATGCTTTATCCCATGCATGGGTCCCCTCAAATTATCTATGGTATGATCCCAGTTATTCTTATTAAGGATAATAAATAATTACCAACCACGGGATGGGTAAGGCAAGGCTCTAACCAAATGGAATAAGTTAATTCCAGCACAAAAAGTAAAACATGCTAGGCTTAAAATGATCCACAAGGGCAAGTAGCCTAGTACTTACCTATGAACCTAGGTGATTTTTTTCTCAGAAGACTACAACCCTCTTCATATCTGCCATCTAACAGAGATAAAAAGGAATGCAGTCTAAAACTTCTCTAACATTTCATGTATTTGGTTTCTATTAGATTGGATGATATCCTTGCTAAATTTCAACTTTGTGGATCTGATGATGCACTATCCAGTTTCCATCCTTATGAAGTACAGATTGAGAAAAGACAATACAGCATTTACCTACCAGAAAGGTGCCATTGTTTATCTGCTTAACAACAGTCTTAACATTGGACACATTCCCTACATACTGATGACACTGCTGAATAGTCATTTAATAAGTATTTCACCAAATTACTATTTGACCTTTTGCTAAGTAATGGCTTTCAAACTGGCTCCCAACATGGGTTTCACAAAGAAGAGTGTTCATATTAGATTATTTAAATAAATGCTAAGTAGAAGATAATGTAGAAGCTCTTATTTTTTAACACTGCTCAAAATTCGTTAACTCAGTGTGTCACTCTTTTGATCAAAAAGCACAGAAAATCAGCATGGAGTAGTTCCTCATAATTTTGTTCTCTACTTATCTGCAAGTTAGGTAAAGTATAATAACTCTGAAAGAAGCCAAACTATGTTCATTCATAGCTAAAGTGACTTCACCAACTTTTGTTCTTAGTTTTTATTAACAATATATGGCATCTGTGAGATAATGTCCATCACCAGTATAAGCAGGTAACTTACTCTGTATCAGTTCTTCTCTATACTTTATAAGCCATATTTACAAATAAAAAAAAACATGATTCTAGCCATTCTACTCAACATGAGCAAGTCTAAAATTATGATAATATTTAGGACAGACATAATGACACTTTAATGTCTGCTAATATCTACTTCATTACAATTATCTACAATAACTATCTTTTTTTATGCCTTTGTTTTATATGTTGAAAGGAGCTAATCCAGTTTTAATATCCTTTACCATGAAGGGGGCCATCTATCTCTAGAAACTGAGGAAATAATTTGCTTCTGTAGCTTTATATCAATATCTAAATCTCTCTCTCTGTTTATATATATATATATATATATATATATATATATATATATATATATATATATATGCGGGTCTACTTCAGTAGACCAAAATCCCACTTACTTAACTTTCAAAACACTGAGAAGAAAAACTAAAAACTCCATAAGACCGACCACTTGGAACACCAACAGATCACTACAGGTAAGTAACCGCTTGGTCAGCATGTTGACCTTTGCCCCTTACCTCCGCAGTACTGTGATCTATGAGTTGGTATAATTGGTTTGGGGGGTATAAGAACCGCTCTTTTGTTTGCATATATAGGAACTAAGGAAACCTAGTGTCTGCCACCTTCCATGATCTTTCCAGAGCATTCAGTACAGTATCCCACAGCAAGCTACCTACTATCTTAGCCAAACTCAGCCCCTACTTGCTTTGGTTCCAAGACTACCTATCCAACCGCCAACAAGCAGTTAGGTTCATAGGTTCATAGGTTGGTACTGGGTTATCTGCCCGAAGGCATATATTAGCCCAGCCATGTTGTGCGGTATTCACCGCCCCTTTAGTAGTTCCCTGACCCTTGTACTAGCAGCTATTACCCTTGGCCCCTATCTAGTAGTGCTGTTGGTGTGATCCCCGGTGTGAACTTTCTGTTACCCATCCACTCATCAAGGTTCCTCTTGAAGAGTGATAGTGAGGGGCTCTTTCTTATGTAGATCAGGACCCTGTTCCATAGTAAGGGAAGTCTCTGCAAAGGGAATCTATCCCTCCAGCATGTTCTATTCATTGTTGTGTTGAGGTTTATATCCCTAGAGCATGTAGCTCGAGTAGATTTGGTTTTGCTAAGATGGAGCATGTTTAACAGTTCTGGGTTGGACATGGCTCTGTACGTTAGACAGAGATCGCCTCTGAGAAAGCGGTATGCAACAGAGAACAGTCTTAGCTTTTTCAATCATGCTGCATGGGGCAACTGTTTGAAGCCAGTAATCCTCTCGGTTAGGTACCTCTGTGGTCTCTCCAGCTGCTGGATATGTCTAGCCAGGTGCATTCCAATTGGTGCATTGTACTCAATAATGGGTCTGATGAGGGAAGAGTAGAGAGGAACCATTACATCCTTAGATCTTGATGAGAACCCTTTCGTGATCAGTTGGGTCACATAGAAGGATTTTCTAACCACTTTGGCAACATGGTTATCAAAGGAAAGCTATCTTTCTGCTTGGCTCCCTAGATCCCTTATTTCATCTTCAGATTTCAGGGGATTACCTCCTATGTTGTAGTTTGCGGGTACTCTGTTTTTTCCAAAGGGGATTACTACGCATTTTTTTGCATTTAGCTTGAGACCATGGCTTTGACACCATGCATCAGTCTCATTTAGGCCCTTCTGGAGGATCTCCATGTCGGCCGGAGACTCTATTATAGCACCCAGTTTGCAGTCGTCCGCAAACTTTGTCAGCCACATCCCTTCCGTGCTTGCCTGTACTTCTGAGAAGTATATGCCAAACAGGAGGGGCCCCAGGACAGAGCCCTGAGGCACACCACTCGTTACTGGTCTGAATTTGGACATAGATCCTGCTACTCTTACTTTATGGGATCTGTCTCAGAGCCAGCTTGCGATCCATCTTGTGATGTAAGGGTTTATGCCCAGGCTGGTGAGCTTATCCATAATACCTGAATGGGGAATGGTGTCAAATGCTTTAGCAAGGTCAAGGTAAGCCATGTGTACCACCTTTCCCTTATCTATAGCCTGAGTAACTGTCTCAAAGAATTCCACCAGGTTCAGGAGGCATGATCTGCCCTTGACGAAGCCGAACAGTGTGGGGTCCAGCGACTGCAGGTTCCCAATCTCTCCATTTATGAGTTTCATAAAAATTTGCTCCATAGCTTACAGATCAGACTGGTCAGGCTTATTGGTCGGTAGTTCCCAGGGTCAGTTGTGGCCCCACCCTTGTGTAGTAGGACCACCGTTGCCATGCGCCATTCTATGGGCACATATCCTGTGGAGAGGCTGAGACTGAACAGGGTATTAAGATGCAGGGTTAATTCCTTTTGGAGCTCGCGTATGACACAGCCTGGGACACCATCTGGTCCCATGGTGACAGTGTTTTTAACTTTAGATAGAGCCTTGTTAACCACCGTATCAGTAATAATTGGACTTACACAATCCCCTGGAATGGTAATAGGCCCTGTAGGTGGTGAAGGGGGGGGGTGGAGAAATTTGCACTGAACCTGTCAGCCAAGATGTTGGCAATGTCAGAAGGGTCAGTGTATTTTGTTCCATTTTGTACTAGCTCAGAACAGACCTGAGCGTTGCCATTTAGGTTTTTGACATAGCCATAGAAGGCCTTATGGTTATCCTTGGCATCCTTGGCAACATTCTTTTCAAAATTAGCTTTAGTTGACTTGATGAGGGCCCTCAATTTTTTACTAATGCTGATCAGGGATGATTTTTCTACTTGAGATTTGAACTTTTTTTGTATAAGTCTCCTCCTTTTATTGTAAAGTTTGCTTATGGCCGGGGTCCACCAGACTGGTTTCTTCTTGCTTGAGGAAGGAGTCTTGGTTTTATTTGGGATGGCACAGTCCATGCAATCCTGAAGATGCCTATAGAGTGTCTTGGTGTAGGATTCCGCGTCCTGGATATCATTATCCTTCTGCAAGGGAATAGTGAAGCTTTCCACTTCAGATGCAAGTAGTTTGAAGTTTGCTTTGGAAAGGTTTTTGACTATGGTTTCTTTGACTGGGGGAGGTGGAGGGGTGAGGATATCCAGGGTTATCAGTTTGTGGTCGGATCTGACCAAGGAGTTAAGTGGCATAATCCACCCCCTTCTCTCAGTAACAGTAGGTGTACCACAGGGATCCATTCTTGGATCCCTACTATTTAATATCTTTACAAACACCCTCCACACCACCACCCAGCAAGATACAATAGTCCAATATGCATATGATGCTACACTGATCTGCTCAGCCCCCACATTCCAAACACTCCAGACTAAAACCCAAGAGGCCTTCTCCAATATAGAAAACTGGTTAGATAACTCACAACTAATACTTAACCCCAAAAAGACTCAACTTATGCTTTTCTACCCTCCCAAAACTATTGAAGCTTCTGCTCTTTTCTCTATCAATTGTGCCAATAACACCCAAATCTCTCCAGTATCACAAGCTAAACTTCTTGGTGTGATACTTAATCAAAACCTAAAGTTTGTCAAACATACAGCACAAACCATATTCAAAATCCATAAAAAAACTTGTAACCCAGTATCGCTGCAAAATCTATCTAATCCAAACCACCAAAATTACTATATCCAGAACTCACCTTCTCTCTACATTGCTCTATGCATCCCCTGTACTAACAAGCCTTAACAATACAGACCTACACAAATTGTCCATGTGCTATAATAAAATAGCTAGATTTGCAACCAACATTAATTTCCGCTCCCACCACTGTCACTCACTAAAACAACTAGGTTGGCTAGAACTCCCCAACTTACGAAACTATAGCCAACTCACCATGGCTCATTACTTGCTGTTCCACCCAAATAATATTCCTGGTCTCTCAGCCTTACTCAACTTTCACAATTCTGCTCGCCAACTAAGATCCACAAACAAAGTCCTTCTTGGAGTAGCTAAGTGTAGACACAGTGCTGATGAATCCCATCTGGAATTCTCTTCCACCAGATCTCAGATTGCAAAGCAGCAGTCCCAACTTTGAAAACCCAGTTAAAAGCCCACCCCAGTCTCATCTGGCAATGTACCTGTGCTGACTATGGCTAGCCCTACTACCACTATTCAGATAAATTTTCCTCTGACACTACTCAAAGGTCAAACACACACAAAAAAAAAAACTACCATAACAAACTGTATTTTTAAATGTATGTATATAACTGTATATAGCACTACTGCACTTTCTTACACAAATCCATTATATTTTTTGCTTTACTACTGTACACTGCATATATTGTACACTTCTGTAACTTCTCATCGTACCAAGCCATGATATACTATTGTTTGCTCTATTGTTTGTTTGCTCTATTAATTTATACTCATCTCTGACTTTTGTATTTTTATCATGTATGTGGAGCTTTTGTATTTTGCATTTTTTTATGATTGTCATGAATGTGGAGCTTTTCTCCTCGGGTCTCTGCCAAAAATGGGCACCTAATTGCCCAGTCAGACCAACCCGATAATCAAATGTAAAATAAAATAAAATAAAATAAATAATATCTCTGTCCTTTATCCAACTGTTGTTTTGTTGTTCATCACTGGGCTAAAAAATTCATCAAGCTAAATCTATTGCATTCCAACATTATTTTTTAGGTTTTTATATGACAACATTTGCCCCTCTAGCTTCAAGTTTGTACGGTAATATGTCAGATCTCATTAAATATCATTCATTTTTTACTGTTTCTACCATTAAATGTTCTTTGTGATGCATTGTTTTAACTTCCACATGTCCACAGCATGGAATGATTTTACCAAATAAATTAGACTCAGAAAAGAAAAAAAAAACAAGAAGCTGTTAAAAAGACTGGATAACTCTTGATATTTAAATAATTGTTTATAAATATAGCACTACAAACTATTCCATTTTCAGCCATGTTCTTAGAGATTATTATTATTATAAGACTGTAGCTTTTAATATCTAAGTATACTTATTGATTTTGCCAAAACTTTTTATATTGCACTCATAATGGAAAATTATTACAACCAAACTAGTTTCAGTATTTGCAATTGATAGAATATAATGTACATGGATAAGTATAGGAACTGGTCTTCAACCAGCTAAATAGCATCTTGACATTGTAACTGTTTTGTATGAAGTTAATAGAACAACTGCAGACAAACACTGTTTTTCAATACTTTTCACCTTTTTTGACAAAAATGGATGTAAAATGAGACAATACTGAAAGTTTTATAAATAACTAGCCACTAAGCTGAGTCAATAAACACACAGTATTCATAGGTTAGTGCTAAACTAACTGCCCTTACGAGCTATTTTAAGCCTAGCCAATTATCCCTTATAAGACTCAAACCCTGCACCTTGTGCTTACAATGCAAACACCTTAACCATTAGGCCACCCTCCCAACTGAATTGCTTTTATGACCCTTTATTAACAGTGCTACTGACAACATAGATGCCACAGTAATTTCACATTTAACAAACATATCAACACCAACCATTAACCATTAACTCCTAAGCTGGTTTTCATGACCAAGACTGTTCTGGCTAACCCCTACAGGACTGGGTGTGTGACCCAAGCTACCTTGGACCTGTTAGAAAACCCTTTAATTCTTCCTTACCAACCCAAATACCTTTTGATATGGTCAATAGCCAAACTGAAGCCAGCTGAAGACTGAGGCTGCTTATCACCACTGGGGGGAAACAAGAGGGGCTGAAGCTGTGAGACGGCTGCCTAAAACCCCCTTTCATAATGGTGGGACAGGATGACCTCTGAACCATTGCTGAAACTGCTCAGAGGAGTTACACCACTTGCTTTAATAAGCTAGCCTTAGGTCCATCCCCCTGACTACTGCTCATGGACAGAGCAACTTATGGGTAAGTAGCCCTTACTGATGTTAACAATCTTTATCATTTCTCCATTTTCCTATTTTCTTTTATTTCCTTGACTCACCTAGATCACTTTATTACTTTCAGTTCTCTCATACTATTTGTCTTCTTCCACACACCACCCTCCTAAAATGAGTTCAAGTGCATATACAAATACATACGTATCTATCTATTCATATATATATATATATATATATATATATATATATATATATATATATATATATATATGTGTATGCATACATGGGTCTACTTCATTTCATTGACTAACCAAAATACCTAAACCCAAAATGGTGAAACCACTACATCTAAACCACAAAACATTGACAGGACAAAACATCGTCACCCTAAACACTGCAACCCATAATATCAACAAAATTACTGCAAACTACACCTAACAACACTACTCTTTTCTATACCTAAAACAACATATCCAACTAACATATTCAAAATAACACCTTCTTCTTCACATTTCTGCGGGGGGGGGGGGGGGCTCTGCCCCTGCACCTCCCAGACCTTCTGCACATTATATATACCAGCTCTGAGATTGCACTACAGTGGAGCAAAGGTAAATTTCCCTATCTCCACTGTATTGTGATCTCCAAAACTTGCAAACACACACCCATTCTCCACACAAAACACCTAAACACATCCAACACGCACACACTTCCTCTCTTAGTACCTTGTTCCGGCAGCTTAACCACCACAGTTCTTTACCCCTTATACATCCATTCATAAAAATAAAAAAAAATCACTTACCCATTTCTCAAAACCTAACACAAACACATCTCACACATCATACTACAGCACTGCAAGTTACCACCGCCATGCTTCCTTCATACAAAACAAAACTTCTTAAAGCAACATTACAATATAAAAACTCTACAGCACAAATACAAGAACAAATTCAACTTTGAGAAAACAGACATTCTAAATGTTCAACCTTGTGAAAGTTAGATATTATTGTCTCGATGTTCTACACCTTGATCTTTTGGTAAGTCGACTAAATAAAGGGAACATATATATATATATATATATATATATATATATATATATATATATACATATATATGTGTGTGTGTGTGTGTGTGTGTGTGTGTGTGTGTGTGTGTAAATATACACACATATATATGTACATGAGTTTTACTGAAAATATCAAGTGTGATAATGTCAACAGCTGTCTAGCTGACTGCAAGTGGTCGACTAGGCAGTTGATTGACAGGTGTGTGAGGTCGACAATTCGCAGGTCTGGGAATATTGTCTTTCTCTGAGGATTGTGTGATTTTGGAGCTAGTATATGTAGTTAACAGGGGGTATTGGGGAGTGGGCGCAATTTGAAATTGCACGCACACACACACACACACACACACACACACACACACACACACACACACACACACACACACACACATACACACACACATATGCATAGCTAGATAGATATAGATATAGATAGATATATTTATATATATATATATTATATATATCTCACACATATATAGCTCTAGACAGATAGATAAACACAACATAGGAAGGATCACAAGATATGATTAGCTAGATCCCTGTAGTAGGTGCTGTTTCAAATACAAAGATGATGGGATACAAAACCTAGTTTGTACTTTAAGATCAAACTTTCAAAATCAGTCTCAGAATATTTTCTTTCAATTGTATATAAGCATAGAAATATAAAACAATAATGACTGATGCTTTGGCTACCTCCACATTGTGCAAACCATTTATATTAACTCTTGGAAGATAATTTGTTTGCCCTTTATGAAAGAAACCACTGTTACATATAGATAAATAACCATTTCAATAGTGGAGTTCTTTTGCAATTGTTTAAAATGATATGTTTTCTAATTGTAAAAAAAAAAAAATTGAAAGATTTCAGAATATATTTCCGAGTATGTGTGCACATGCCGCAAGGGCATGTGCTCTGAATGTTATAGCATGCTATATCCCAAAATAGTTATTTGAAGTCTTGATCTTCTTTAAGTTACTTTCAGTTCCTGTCAATACAGGATACCCAGAACCAGATCACTCTAAAACTGTTCATCTGCTTACTCAGACATATTACAATTCCCAGGACATGAACTGATGATATAATAATAAACCTCTTGCCATGTCATTGTGTGTTACTACAATAGCAGAGTTTGTCACAACACTGCAACAGACTCCTGTGTTTTATATTTTCTGGCAGCATGCTTCTGCACAAGTTTAGCTCCACTGTTAATATACTCCTTATCTACTAAATCTAATAACTTTTAACTGACCTTTAGTTATATTACTAACAAAGTGGGCTGGATTGTTACCATGGCCATGAAGTATGGAGTCGATATTTGGTTTGTATGCTTGAGGTAGACAAACTATCATTCATTTATTCATTTATTCATTCTTCATTTACCAACTTAATCTAGTTATGGATACTTGAGTCTTTCCTGATATTTACCGAGCAAAAGCCAACAAAATTGGTCTTGGAAGGATGCCAGTTCATTAACAGATGTGCACACAAACACATGTACACCCACACTCAAGGCCACAAACACACACGCACACACACACACACACACACACACACACACACACACACACACACACACACACACACACACACACACACACACACACACACACAAAAACACACCTGTACTCATTTGCAAGAGAAAACACACACACAAACACACCTGTACTCATTTGCAAGAGAAAACACACACACACACACACACACACACACACACGCGCGCGTGCAGACTCATGCACACACACAAACACACCCACACCTGTACTCACTTGTAGGCGCACATACACACACACACACACACACACACACACACACACACACACACACACACACACATACACACACACACACACACAGATTCATACATTCACATCAAAATACAGTTTAAGGGAACACCCTTACAGCATGTCTTTGGGGTGTGGGATAAAACCAGATTTCCCACTGAAAACTGGCACAAGCTGCATATGCAGACTATACACAAATGACACCATACTCAAGAAACAGACTAGGGAACAAAAGTTATGAGGCAGCTCTGCTAACCATTGTACCACTTTGGTTGTCATTGCATTTTAAAATAGTTATATCTAATAAATGAATTTTGTTGAAACTGTGCATTGTACTCTATAATGGGTCTAATGAGGGATGAGTAAAGTGGGACAATGACTTCCTTTTTTCTGGATGAAAAGCCCTTAGTGATGAGGAGTGCCACATAGAAGCATTTCCTGACTGTTGTGGTGATGTGGTTATCGAAAGTGAGACCAGTGTCCACCTGTGTCCCTAAGTATCTCATCACACTTTTGATGTTTAGTGTACTGCCACCTATGTGGTAATTCATAGGTACATGTTTTTTTCCCAAAGGGGATAACTATACATTTCTTGGCATTAAGCTTGAGCTCATGGCTCTGGCACCAAGCATCTGTTTCTGTAAGGCCCTTTTGTAGAGTATCCACTTCATTTGGAGATTGAATAATGGCTCTCAGATTGCAGTCATCTGTGAATTTTGTTAGCCAGAGTCCCTTAGTATTGGTCTGTACTTCAGAGAAGTAGATGTCAAACAAGAGTGGTCCCAGGACTGAACCCTGAGGTACTCCACTTGTCAATTGTCTGGACCTGGATTTGGAGTCAGCTACTTTTACAATGTGGGTTCTGTCAGTAAGCCAGTTGGAAACCCATCGAGTGACATAGGGATTAATGCCCAGCATAGTAAGTTTATCTATGATTCCAGAGTGGGGGATGGTGTCAAAGGCTTTAACGAGGTCCAGATAGGCTGTGTGAACTGCCTTACCCTTGTCCACAACTCTGGAGACTGATATGAAGAAGTCAGACAGGTACAGGATACACGATCAGCCCTTCACGAACCCAAACTGGGTGTGTTTCAGTGTTTGAAGGTTGCCAATGTCTTTGTTTATAAGTTTGATGATAATATGTTCCATGGCCTTGCAGATCAGGCTCATCAGACTGATGGGGCAGTAGTTCCCGGGATCCAAGGTGGATCCCCCCTTGAGGAGTGGGATAACTGTAGTTGTGCGCCTCTCAGTGGGCACGAAGCCTGAGCTGAGGCTATGATTAAACATGACACTTAGGTCAGGTGCCAGTTCATTTTCTAGTTCATGTAGTACACAGCCCGGGATGTCACCTGGTCCCATCAATGCTGTATTCCTACCTTTGAAGAGTGTGTTTTTTACCTGTGTGGCCGTTATTACTAGAATCTGGCAATCTTCCAGTATTGAGATGGGCCATTTAGTGGGTGAGGTAATTTTACAGCTTCTGGTTGTTGCCCTTGCTCAAAGTTTTTACCCTTTCCAGTTTCTTTCTAGTTTTACAGATGCCATAGTTGCTGCTACTTGTTATGCCTGAGTTGTTGTTGGCCAAAATTTTGACATACCCCATCCCCAGATAATGATGTTGTATTCAAGGATATCATAGAGGTGACCCTGGAGAAATGTCAGGTGATGGCACTGGGTGATTTTCCTTTTGGTGGGGCTGGGTTGGCATCTCAGTGAATACAAACTATTGAAGTGGCACAAGCTATGCAGGCAGCTGGCTCACCTGTACTGTTAGTGAGATGCATACAGTGGTGAAGTAAGGATTTATTTATTTATTTTATTTATTTATGTTTCTTGATTGGATTAGTCTCTATTGGTCTGCCATGGGTTCTTTTAAATCTACCTGAACTACCTCAAACTCAGACAAATGGGACCTCGGTTTAACATCTCATCCAAAAGATAACACAGCATTCCCTGTTATTGTTCACTGCAGCATTAGGAATAGAAAATAATTTAAAGCAACTGGTGAGGGAATTGTTCCCACAATTTTTTGCTCTTCAAGCATGAAGGGTGAATGTCCTAACTGCCAAGCCCCTTACATTGCAACTGTAGCATGTACGGGATTTACAAGTATTGTTGGAAAAGTCATAGCTAGTCTAAAGCCTGCTGTATTGAATTTTAGTGATGGTTCACATTTTACAATGATGGGTTGTGTATTTCCACTGCATGTACCAAGTAACTGCCAAAAGTATCAGCCTCCTAGCAAGTACGTCCAAGCCAGCATAATTAAGAAGCAGAGTAGGGATCTACTGTCACAATAAATACTGCATACTTAGATCTCTCATAGAGAAGTATTTTCAGTATTGTTTACAACCTTAGCATTCCATATATGCTACACACCCTACAAATTAGTTTATATGGTGACAATACAGGGATCGTCAGAGTCAGTACATTTTGTTGTACTGTACCTTTACACAGCATAAAGAACGTGAGCCAAATGAACGATCCACCAGAATGCTGAAATAATTGGAAATCCACTTCACACCACGTAAATACGATCAACCACTGAAAAATTTATTTTAAGCAACAGAACAATCCTGCTTTTCATCAGCGACACTTCGCCAACTTCATCAGAAGTTAGAATTTAAAATAATGCGCCACTTCCTTAACAGATTTAAATACAAAAACATGACATCAACACTGAAACTTTACATAACATAAACATTTAAAATCACCTTATAAATTAACTTTTGACATTGCCCCTATTATGCTTTCATTAAAATGTCTTAAAAATTGTAAAAATAATACTATTTAAAATTAAACAAAAATTTAACTGACCAACATTTGTCTAAAAAGGCATTTTAAACAAGCATTTTGAACATTATAAATGGCTAACACAGTGCAAATATATGCTCATCCAACCATAATGATACCAAAAACTCTGAAGGAAAATTCTAAAAATATTCTGAAAAATATAAATCTATATATATGTATATCCTCCTTACTCATAGACCATCAACAAGCACTGTCTAAAGGCAAACCTTAAGAAATAAAAATCAATCCAATCTGACCCACTCACTTAAGTACATAACTGATCAATACCATCAAAATTAACTAAAAAAATACTAATAATAAATAATACATAATAATTGTAAATTATTATTATGGAGGGTTACAATTCACACTGCCTGGTAACATCTACCTTTTTAAACTCCTCAATTTCAGCACTCTAGCAATGGACAACATACGGTTTAAACCGGGAAAATGGTAGGCATCCAATTGTAACTGCCATACCAATTCCTTGAGTTCAAGCAACAAAGATTCAGGACCCCCCCCTATTGTTTGAAACCAACTCGTCAATAGCTGAAAAATTAAATTCATGCTCTGGACATTCATTAATGTGTTTGGCCAGGACATTGTCCAATTTTCCCCTCCTGATGGCATACAAGTGTTCATAAAGACGCTTCTGCAATCTCCGGTCCATTTTCACCCTATATAAAAAAATGGACATGAAGTGCACTTGGCTAAGTACACCACATGGGAACTTTGTCAGCTGAATCTCCCCTTGATGCAAAACTTAAAGTCTCTAATCATAAAGAAGGTACCTGCTTGTATATACCGGCAGTATTTACACATACTGCATTTGGAAATCCCTGATCTAGCATTGAACGTCTGGGTGCTCATTTCTAACATCTTCTTAAGAGTCAAGCCTCTCCTGAAAACAACTTTAGGTAATTGGCCAAACTGGGAAGAGATCTGGTTATCTGACACAAGATAACTCCAATTCTTCTTAATGATGGACACAATTTCACCTGAATTGACATTATAGGAAGTGATGAAACTACAGGAAAAAAGGCTAACAACCTGGGCTTTTGGATAAGCCAGGCATAATTCAGAATTGTTATTCCTTAATATAGGGAGATAAAACCCATTTTCTCTCTTCAAACGATCCTCGTTGCACAATTCCACAACCAAACCATGTGGGTAACCCCTATTCAGGAAAAGATCATGAATGAAAAGACATTCATCCAAAAAATCACCGTCTCTTGATACCATCCTGGCCACTCTCACCAACTGGCACTTCACTATTGATCTCTTCTGGTGAAGTGGATGGTTACTGTTAAATGCAAATACAAATTGGAGAATGTGGTTTTTAGGTGGATTTTAGCTAGGTAGCAGCCCTGGGGTATATTCTTATACAAATCCACATCCAGGTTAGCTATCCTCTCTTCAGAGGAATTCGAGGTAAATTTGAGGAATTCAGTAGAGCTGTTAAAGCTTGTAACTAAAAACTATGCCAATTCATCATTGCCCTTCAAGATGATAAAAATGTCGTCCAGAAATCGGGTACATAAGAGAGCTTTTTCTTGGATTATAGAATTAGAGAACACAAACTCTTTCTCCCAAAAAGCCATCACCAAATTGGTGACACTGGCCCCACAAGGGGACTCCATAGGCCCTCCAACCAATTGGTGAAACCATCGGCTGTTAAAGGAGAAGAAATTACATGACAAAACAATATCCAACAATTCTTTAATCATCAAAATTTCATTAGCTGGAGCTTGCTTGGACAACATTATTGCTTGAACCCATTCAACCACCACATCATGTGGAATAGAAAAGTATAAATCTACCACATTGATGGTTAGAAAAAGACTTTCAACACTGAATGGAATTTGACCCACCCTAGCCAAAAATGACCAGGAATCCTTACATATGTGGGCCTTACTGGATACATACTTCTTCAATACTGTATCAACAACATTTGCCACTGCATACGTGATACTTCCCCTTGCGCTAACCATTTGGCGCATAGGGGGGTTTTGGATACATTTAAGAATCTTCAGATTCCCAAAGAGAACTGGTATTCTAGGGTTCAGGATAGAAATGTAATTGAAAGCTCCACATCAATAACCCCATTAATAAACAAGTCCTCGAAATAAGACTTCACTCGAGCTATGTTGACATTCAACTCGTTTCTTGAGACTTCTTTATAAGCCTTGGATCCCAAAATGGATACCATTCGATTGATGTAATCATCTCCCTCCATAACCACCAGGCCACCACCTTTGTCCGGTTGCATAACCCAAACTGAGGAATTACGTAATAAGTCCAAAAGGTCTTTTTCCTCCCTGCTGATATTGAAAGGCACTGGTCAGTTGGAATGGAGTAAAAAACAAATGTCTAAGTTACATAGTTGCTCAAAAATGCTTAAGGATGGATGCAAAGGTGAACTGAAAGTACTAGAGATGTGGAACGGATTATTCAAGATCCTCTGCTCCCCCATTAATAACTGTAAATTGAGTTGTCTGACAAAGAGTTTTAAATCAATGATGGTGTTGGCCAAATGTGCCCTCCGTGAAGGCACAAAGGATAGCCCCTTAGCCAAGAGGTCTACTAAAGGTTGGGGGAAAGAAAAACTTGAATAATTGAAAATTTTAAAATCCTTTCCTGTGATAAAAACTATCTCCATCGGGGTATGACTGATGGTTGAGAAACTGTTCTTGAACCCATTCAGTTCCTCCTGTTCCTGGTTCTGTACCTGTTCTTCCTGCCCAGTGATTGTTGGGTTGGAGAGGCTGGGTTCCGAAAATTTAAACTCCCTGTATCTATAGAGAGATTAGTAGGTGTACCCTGTGGACCTGCCCGATCACTCAAACTTGACTGATTCTGTGCAGCCGGGTTCCCATGGGTTACACCATCTTGATCTTGATGGGACAAATTGGATCTAGGCTGGTTAGTATCCATCCAATCTCCCCCAGCCATACCTGGTGTCCTTAAGTAATTACCTTGGGATTTGGGGGGTTTTGGATAAGCCAATCCTTCCTTGTATGCTTTTATGTCCCTCTGCAGCTTCTTAACTTTGTTGGCTGTGATCTTATTTATCTGTTGGTCAATACTTGTAAAAATTCTGTTGTAATCATACCTGTACCTCAAAAAATTGGAATCATTCCTGATCCCATCATCCAACTTAGATAATTCCTCTGTTATTGAATTAGCTGCTTCCTGATAGTGCTTGCTGATTAAACTCAGAAGTTCAGCCCCATGTTTGTCAAAAAGAGAGATCAAGTCCTTATGGAAAGATGAGCCTTTTTCTAACCCAGTCGAGTACTGCCACGAGTGAAGGCCCTTAGGTACAATGTCGGAGCGTTGGCATTCTCTAAAATATTTGACCTCCAACTGCAATTTTCTTAACTTGATAAGTTTCAAATCAAATAAATTCAATCTCTGGGGGAGATTGATGCTATCGGGTCTACTGGAATCGGGCTCGAAGTTCCCCTCTGCATTGTAGAAAGGGAACGGGTGGTTTAACCACTGGTTCAAACTGACATGTATATGACTTCGGTCTTGGTCCTGTAACCCGGGCGTAGTAAGTAAAGCAATCCCCCCTTGATTACTTTGACTTATTTCGGCCAAATTGGATGAGACTCCTGTCCCTGCTCCGCCAGTCCTGGGGAGTATGGGAACAGTATTTGCACTGCGATTAATTAACTCCTTTGACTTCTGCAAAAACAAGCAGGGGCTGTTGAAAACCGGCCGCCTCAGATTCAAAAGTTTGTGTTGAAGAAAGCCGGTCGGCACCCATCATGGGTTGTGATGAACTGATAATTCCATCCACTCATTGTGCTAGTGATTCCACCTTTTGAGTAAGCAAATTGATTAACAAAGTTAAATCTCCCACTTCCGAGGGTGGCATTGATTCTGGCGTAGAGGTCCACATGGCTGCTACAAAAACAAACCACTCTACAACTCCAAAACAACAACAAACCAGGAAAAAGAATGTGAGCCAAATGAACAATCCACCAGAATGCTGAAATAATTGGAAATCCACTTCACACCACGTAAATACGATCAACCGCTGAAAAAATTATTTTAAGCAACAGAATGATCCTCCTTTTCTCAGCGACACTTCACCAACTTCATCAGAAGTTAGAATTTAAAATAACGTGCCACTTCCTTAAGAGATTTAAATACAAAAACATGACATCAACACTGAAACTTTACATAACATAAACATTTAAAATCACCTTATAAATTAACTTCTGACATTGCCCCTATTATGCTTTCACTGAAATGTCTTAAAAATTGTAAAAATAATAATATTTAAATTAAACAAAAAATTAAATGACCAACATTTGTCTAAAAAGGCATTTTAAACAAGTATTTTGAACTTTATAAATGGCTAACACAGTGCAAATATATAATCTTCCAACCATAATGATACCAAAAACTCTGAAGGAAAACTCTAAAAATATTCTGAAAAATATGAATGTATATATATGTCTATCCTCCTTACTCATAGACCATCAACAAGCACTGTCTAAAGGCTAACCTTAAGAAATAAAAATCAATCCAAGCTGACCCACTCACTTAAGTACATAACTGATCAATACCATCAAAATTAACTAAAAAATACTAATAATAAATAATACATAATAATTGTAAATTATTATTATGGAGGGTTACGATTCACACTGCCTGGTAACATCTACCTTTTTAAACTCCTCAATTTCAGCATGCTAGTAATAGACAACATACTGTTTAAACCTGGAAAATGGTAGGCATCCAATTGTAACTGCCATACCAATTCCTTGAGTTCAAGCAACAAAGATTCAGCCCCCCCTATTGTTTGAAACCAACTGGTCAATAACTGTAAAGTTAAATTCATGCTCTGGACATTTGTTAATGTCTTTGGCCAGGGCATTGTCCAATTTTCCCCTCCAGATGGCATACAAGTGTTCATAAAGACGCTCCTGTAATCTCCGGTCCATTTCCCCTATATAAAAAATGGACATGAAGTGCACTTGGCTAAGTACACCACATGGGAACTTTGGCAGTTGAATCTCCCACTGATGTAAAACTTAAAGTCTCTAATCATAAAGAAGGTACCCGCTTGTATATACCGGCAGTATTTACACATACAGCATTTGAACATCCCTGATCTAGCATTGAACGGCTGGGTGCTCATTTATAACATCTTCTTAAGATTCGAGCCTCTCCTGAAAACAACTTTAGGTAATTGGCCAAACTGGGAAGAGATCTGGTTATCTGACACAAGAAAGCTCCAATTCTTCTTAGTGATGGACACAATTTCACCTGCATCAACATTATAGGAAGTGATGAAACTACAAGAAAAAGGCTATAAACCCGAGCTTTTGGATAAGCCAGGCTTAATTCAGAATTGTTATTCCTTAATATAGGGAGATAAAATCCATTTTCTCTCTTCAAACGAACCTTGTTGCACAATTCCGCCTCCAAACCATGTGGGTAACCCCTATAAAGGAAAAGATCATGAATGAAAAGACATTCATCCAAAAAATCACCGTCTCTTGATACCATCCTGGCCGCTCTCACCAACTGGCCCTTCACTATTGAGCTCTTCTGGTGAATTGGATGGTAACTGTTAAAATGCAAATAAGAATTGGATAATGTGGTTTTTCAGTGGATTTTAGCTAGGTAGCAACCCTGGGGTATATTCTTATACAAATCCACATCCAGGTAAGCTCTCCTCTCTTCAGAGGAATTTGAGGTAAATTTGAGGAATTCAGTAGAGCTGTTAGTTAAAGCTTGTAACTAAAAACTCTGCCAATTCATCATTGCCCTTCAAGATGATAAAAATGTCGTCCAGAAATCGGGTATATAAGATTGCTTTTTCTTGGATTATAGAGTTAGAGAACACAAGCTTTTTCTCCCAAAAAGCCTTTACCAAACTGGCAACACTGGCCACACAAGGGGACCCCATAGGCACTCCAACCAATTGGTGATACCATCGGTTGTTAAAGGAGAAGAAATTACATGACAAAATGATATCCAACAATTCTCTAATCATCAAAATTTCATTAGCTGGAGCTTGCTTGGACAACATTATTGCTTGAATCCATTCCACCGCCACGTCATGTGGAATAGAAGAGTATAGATCTACCACATCAATGGTTAGAAAAAGACTTTCAACACTGAATGGAATTTGACCCACCCTAGCAAAAATGACCAGGAATCCTTACATATGTGGGCCTCACTGGATGCATACTTCTTCAATACTGTATCAACAACTTTTGCCACTGCATATGTGATACTTCCCCTTGCGCTAACCAGATGGCGCATAGGGGGGTTTTGGATACATTTATGGATCTTCAGATTCCCAAAGAGAACTGGTATTCTAGGTTCGGGATAGAAATGTAATTGAAAACCTCCACATCAATAACCCCATTAATAAACAAGTCCTCGAAATAAGACTTCACTCAAGTTATGTTGACATTCAATTCATTTCTTGAGACTTCTTTATAACCCTTGGATTCCAAAATGGATACCATTTGATTGATGTAATCACCTCCCTCCATAACCACCAGGCCACCACCTTTCTCTGGATGCATAACCCGAACTGAGGAATTATGTAAAAAGTCCAAAAGGTCTTTTTCCTCCCTGCTGATATTGAAAGGCACTGGTCGGTTGGAATGGAGTGAAAAACAAATGTCTAAGTCACATAGCTGCTCAAAAATGCTTAAGAATGGGTACAAAGGAGAATTGAAAGTACTAGAGATGTGGAACGGATTATTCAAGATCCTCTGTTCCCCCATTAATAACTGTAAATTGAGTTTTCTCACAAAGAGTTTTAAATCAATGATGGTGTTGGCCAAATGTGCCCTCCGTGAAGGCACAAAGGATAGCCCCTTAGCCAAGAGGTCTACTAAAGGTTGGGGGAAAGAAAAACTTGAATAATTGAAAATTTTAAAATCCTTTCCTGTGTTAAAAACTATCTCCATCGGGGTATGACTGATGGTTGAGAAACTGTTCTCGAACCCATTCAGTTCCTCCTGTTCCTGGTTCTGTACCTGTTCTTCCTGCCCAGTGATTGTTGGGTTGGAGAGGATGGGTTTCAAAAATTTAAACTCCCTGTATCTATAGAGAGATTAGTAGGTGTACCATGTGGACCTGCCTGATTACTCAAACTTGACTGATTCTGTGCAGCTGGGTTCCCATGGGTTACACCATCTTGATCTTGATGGGACAAATTGGATCTAGGGTGGTTAGTATCCATCCAATCTCCCTCAGCCATACCTGGTGTCCTTAAGTAATTACCTTGGGATTTGGGGGGGTTTGGATAAGCCACCCCTTCCTTGTATGCTTTTATGTCCCTCTGCAGCTTCTAAACTTTGTTGGCTGTGATCTTATTTATCTGTTGGTCAATGTTTGTAAAAATTCTGTCGTAATCATACCTGTACCTCGAAAACTTGGAATCATTCCTGATCCCATCATCCAACTTAGATAAATCCTCTGTTAATTAATTAGCTGCTTCCTGATAGTGCTTGCTGACTAAACTCAGAAGTTCAGCCCCATGTTTGTCAAAAAGAGAGATCAAGTCCTTATGGAAAGATGAGGCTTCTTTTAACCCAGTCAGGTACTGCCACGAGCGAAGGCCCTTAGGTACAATGTTGGAGCGTTGGCATTCTCTAAAATATATGACCTCCAACTGCAATTTTCTTAACTTGATAAGTTTCAAATCAAATAAATTCAATCTCTGGGGCAGATCGATGCTCTCTGGTCTACTGGAATCGGGCTCAAAGTTCCCCTCTGCATTGTAGAAAGGGAACAGGCAGTTTAACCACTGGTTCAAACTGACATGTATATGACTTCAGTCTTGGTCCTATAACCCGGGGGTACTAAATAAAGCAATCCCCCCCTGATTACTTTGACCTATTTGGGCCAAATTGGATGAGACTCCTGTCCCTGCCCAACCAGTCCTCGGGAGCATGGGAACAGTATTCGCACTGCGATTAACTCCTTCGACTTCTGTCAAAACAAGCAGGGGCTGTTGAAAACCGGCCGCCTCAGATTCTAAAGTTTGTGTTGAAGAAACCTGGCTGGCACCCATCATGGGTTGTGATTAATTGATAATTCCATCCACTCATTGCGCTAGTGATTCCACCTTTTGAGTAAGCAAATTGATTAACAAAGTTAAATCTCCCGCTTCCACGGGTGGTGTTGATTCTGGCATAGTGTTCGACATGGCTGCTACAAAAGCAAACTGCTCTACAACTCCAAAACAACAACAAACCAGGAAAAAGTACATGAGCCAAATGAACGATCCACCAGAATGCTGAAATAATTGGAAATCCACTTCACACCACGTAAATACGATCAACCACTGAAAAATTTATTTTAAGCAACAGAACGATCCTGCTTTTCATCAGCGACATTTCACCAACTTCATCAGAAGTTAGAATTTAAAATAACGCGCCACTTCCTTAAGAGATTTAAATAAAAAAACATGACATCAACACTGAAACTTTACATAACATAAACATTTAAAATCACCTTATAAATTAACTTTTGACATTGCCCCTATCATGCTTTCACTAAAATGTCTTAAAAATTGTAAAAATAATATTTAAATAAAAGAAAAAATTAACTGACCAACATTTGTCTAAAAAGGCATTTTAAACAAGCATTTTGAATGTTATAAATGGTTAACACAGCACAAATATATGCTCATCCAACCATAATGATACCAAAACCTCTGAAGAAAAACTCTAAAAATATTCTGAAGAATATAAATGTGTATATATACATATATATATATATATATATATATATATATATATATATATATATATATATGTCTATCCTCCTTACTCATAGACCATCAACAAGCACTGTCTAAAGGCTAACCTTAAGAAATAAAAATCAATCCAAGCTGACCCACTCACTTAAGTACATAACTGATCAATACCATCAAAATTAACTAAAAAATACTAATAATAAATAATACATAATAATTGTAAATTATTATTATGGATGGTTATGATTCACACTACCTGGGAACATCTACCTTTTTAAACTCCTCAATTTCAACACGCTAGCAATGGGCAACATACTGTTTAAACCTGGAAAATGGTAGGCATCCAATTGTAACTGCCATACCAATTCATTGAGTTCAAGCAACAAAGATTCAGGGCCCCCTTTATTGTTTGAAACCAACTGGTCAATAACTGTAAAGTTAAATTCATGCTCTGGACATTTGTTAATGTGTTTGGCCAGGGCATTGTCCAATTTTCCCCTCCTGATGGCATACAAGTGTTCATAAAGACACTCCTGCAATCTCCAGTACGTTTTCCCTATATAAAAAAAACGGACATGATGTGCACTTGGCTAAGTACTCCACATGGGAACTTTGGCAGTTGAATCTCCACCTGATGTAAAACTTAAAGTCTTTAATCATGAAGAAGGTACCCGCTTGTATATACCAGCAGTATTTACACATATTGCATTTAAACATCCCTGATCTAGCATTGAACGGCTGGGTGCTCGTTTCTAACATCTTAAGATTCAAGCCTCTCCTGAAAACAACTTTAGGTAATTGGCCAAACTGGGAAGATCTGGTTATCTGACACAAGAAAGCTCCAATTCTTCTTAATGATGGACACAATTTCACCCGCATCGACATTATTGGAAGTGATGAAACTGCAGGAAAAAAGGCTGTCAACCTGGGCTTTTGGATAAGCCAGGCATAATTCAGAATTGTTATTCCTTAATATAGGGAGATAAAACCTATTTTCTCTCTTCAAACGAACCTTGTTGCACAATTCAGCCTCCAAACCACGTGGGTAACCCCTATTCAGGAAAAGATCATGAATGAAAAGACATTCATCCAAAAAATCACCGTCTCTTGATACCATCCTGGCTGCTCTCACCAACTGACCCTTCACTATTGATCTCTTCTGGTGAAGTGGACGGTTACTGTTAAAATGCAAATAAGAATTGGAGAATGTGGTTTTACGGTAGATTTTAGCTAGGTAGCAACCCTGGGGTATATTCTTATACAAATCCTCATCCAGGTAAGCTACCTTCTCTTCAGAGGAATTCGAGGTAAATTTGAGGAATTCAGTAGAGCTGTTAAAGCTTGTAACTAAAAACTCTGCCAATTCATCATTGCCCTTCAAGATGATAAAAATGTTGTCCAGAAATCGGGTATATAAGAGAGCTTTTTCTGGAATTATAGAATTATAGAACACAAACTCTTTCTCCCAAAAAGCCATCACCAAATTGGTGACACTGGCCCCACAAGGGGACCCCATAGGCACTCCAACCAATTGGTGATACCATTGGTTGTTAAAGGAGAAGAAATTACATGACAAAACGATATCCAACAATTCTCCCTTGTAGGCCTGTTTCTGCTGATATAACATAATCAGTGACATATTCTGGTTACTGCAGTCAAGTAAAAGTACAAATGTTGACAGGCACAGGCTTGCTTATATACTGTCATTAATAAGCATGTGACATGATTGATATCTGTGGCTATAATCTATTACCAGCATTTCCATTTTTTCCCAGTACTGCTGTGCCATATCTGTTATTGCAACATGTTTGTTTTATAATTCATATGATAAAAAGCACTATGCCATCAAAAATGTCCTCCTCTTTCATTCTTCACTGTGGCCTCATTCGCCTTTAGCTCTTACCAGTGAATACAAAGACCAGTATAATGACAATCATATACTGGACTCTCTACCTCCTCCGCTGGCACTTATTTTATCTGTCTGTTGTCCTCCCTTGGTTGTGCACTTGTTGTGTCGCATGCAGCCTGTTGTCTTGTATTTTTTCCATCTGTACATTAACATAAATAATAAAGGCATGTCACTATTTCTAGACTGCATTGTCCTTTAGCAATTGGCTATGTTTCTGTTTTAAAGCATAGCTTTCCCACTGACCTAGCAAATATATAAATCACATTATATAAGGTGCATTTTTAATGACCGAATCTAATAACTTACTTTTTCCTTCAGTGGCATGCATGGCTGGGATTGCATAGATATGGCAAACACCACTAATATAACAGTGCAGATAACCTTGGTGCATCATCACTGTATCTCTTGGTGGTTATGGGATGCAACTGGTTATATCATTGCTCTGTTTGTCAGGATTGCACCTGAAGGGGCTGACAGTTCAATACTACAACACATTGTCATGGTTGTCCATCTTCTTGTGTATATACTTTGCCTGAAACATGAAAGGTTTTGTTTGTTGACATGCACACTGTGCTTGTGTCTATGTGTAGCACTGCTTTTGTTGGAGTGCACACTATAATTTGTGGTAACAACAAAACTAATGACCCTAAATTTCTAAATGTTGTACAGTTTTATAGCTTTAGAACAAAGTTATTATTTCAACTCTGAGTGACATACCATGATTACTGCCAAATCCTGCATGAGTGTTTTTGTACAAGGACAATCTGGTGATGCCTTATATTACACCAGCTCATATAATTGGCTGATTTAACTTGCTACTTTAGAGTTTTGGAGTTTGATATTACAATCGGTGTGTCTTTTTTGTTTTTTGTTGCTACTAAACTCTTCTCTGGTTGTTCATTTAGAATATTACTGGTTGTGCTTAGTTTACTGAAGTTTATTCCTTTGTTCTGTTTCTTGTGATTCCATTTAATGTGTTAGTACAAGTTTAGAGTTACATTGTTTGTTTGTATTTTCTTTGCATGTATGGGTCCACGGACTGGCCCACCTAACCAGTTAACAAATGATAGAAAGAAAACACCAGTAGTATTGATATTATGTTACTGTACAAAAATGATTGTCACATTATCCCTGGGATTCCAAAAAAGTCTTACTGTACTGTAGAAGCCTTAACTCCAAATGTTTCTAGAGTGTGGTAAGCCTGAGCAATTCATAGATTGCTGTCCTGCAGGTCCAGTACTTGGGCATGGTCAGTAGCATGGAGACTGGTCTCACAGAGCAAGCCTCATACAACTGTAGCAGTCTGGAGGAGTGGCTAATGCAAATTAGCCATGTGGTCTCTCCACAAAATGGGCCCAGACGTGAGAAACATACACTCACAAACACAGCAATTCTCGGACTTTATGAATACAAGTTCCCTTGACCAGATAGTGCTCACACCCACCAGAGATGCAAATATAGCAGACCTTGATTTCACCAATATGAGACAGCACTGCACCTCCTCACTAGTGAGGTAGGACTACAAAGATGTCTACTTTCAAAATAAAATTCAGCTCGGTAATCCCAGCAAACCCTGTAACAGTTAAGAATTATTACAGAGCAATCTACATCCTATTAAACAATAGTTTGTGAAAACTCAATGCCCCTCCCATCTCCGAGTCCATAGCAACCTATGCAAAATTGCTCACAGAGGACATGTACAACCATATAAATGGCTGTGTAGAGGCTGCTGTACCTACTAAAAGTAAGTCCAAAACAAACTCTAAAATAAAACCACACTGGTGGGATCCTAACTTTAACAGAGTATATAACAAAAGGAAAATGTCATGGGTAAAACCAGGAAGGGCAACTCCCATAATGATAGGAAATCTCCAATTAAACTAAACAGGAAACTAAGAGAACTAATTAAGTCCAACAAGGCCAATTACAAGGTCAAGATAACCTCACATGCTAAAGACAACTGCAAGACCTTCTACAGCTATGTCCAACACCTCAAAGGCAGCACATGACAGTACATCAAACTGGTGGTCAGTGATGCCACCTTCACTGAGCAGCATGACATAGCAAATTACTGGTTGACAAATTTAGCGCAAACCACATTCCCCACTCGCCCTTGGCCTTCCATGAAATACTGACTAGCATAAGCCTGCTCACCACCCCAAGTTTCAAGAGGGAGCAGGTCCTGGTGGCACTCGCTAAGGCAAAAAAAACACAGCCTCAGTGGACACTGATAATATTCCTGGATGCCTCCTAAATAGCTTGAAACATGACCTCCTATCAGAACCACTTGAGTCACTTTTCATCTATAGCCTTAAAATAGGCTTTGCCCCCCCCCCCCAGAATGGTGGCTTCCAACAGTTATCTCACTTCACAATCACCTGATTCTGAAAACTACAAACCTATTTTTCTTGCTAGTCTAATATGCAAAACATAGTCAGGATTAGTCATGCCACCTCCACTAAGAGACCAGTCACCAGTGGAGAACCTGAGGGCTCTGTGTTGGGAATGCTCCTATTTGACATTTAATTCTTAGAGGAAAAGGCCAATGTTAAGGGCCTTTGGCTGACCATGTTCACAGATGACCAGAAATTGGAAGCTGTCATACATTCCTCCCATGACACAAACATCTTATAAGAGGGTCTAACACAGATAAATGAGTGGTGCCAAAATTACTGACTAAAATGCAATGCCAAGAAATGCATTATAGTGCCTTTTGGGAAAACTGCCACCCAAGCTTATTACTCCATGAGTAAGACAACCCTAAAAAATGACCCAGTAGTCAAGGATCTGGGAACACATATAGACAGTATTCTGGCATTTGACTAACATGTTTCCAAGGTAGTAAGAAAATCATTCTGTGTCACCCAACTTATAAATAAAGACATGGTATTCAAGGCCAAGGAAGTCAGTTTTTTTTGCTGTACCATAAAACTTATAAAAATCACTAAAGTCACTCAATATCACTACAATTTGTGGGACACCAAAAGAAAAACTAACTCCTTCAAGTACTGCAGTCTGTGTCTAGACCAGTCGCTAACATTCCATACTCATGTTGAGAATGAAGGACAAAAGTTAATTCAATTCCCCTCTGCGCTAAGAAAATCCTGCTATCCAACTCAGCCAGGATAGTTATATGTGAAGCATTCCTTTTGACTCATCTCCAATACAGGCTACCCATAATAACCACAGCCTCTAAGAAAAATTATGCCACACTACAGACTATCGAAAACAAAATCTGTCACCTCATCATTAACTCATCCACTCATGAGCACTGTTGCCTCACCCCAAAAAGCCAAAAGTATCCCAGTGCAGGCCTGTTACTAGGCTCTCTCATCTTAAAACTTCTCCAAAATAAGTAATCTCCACAACTGGCTAGTAAACTTTACACCAAACGCACTCTATGACAACAGACATTTCTCCAAAATACCCCCCCCCACTCCAATCCCTACAAGCTAGACTACACTGCACTCTTTCTTCATTCTTGCTCGTAAACTGCAGGAATTCTCCTGATCTAAAGGAAACACACCTCTCCTTCCCCACCTTCAGAGTTGAACTTAAAAATTACTCCACAAGAAATAAGGACATCAGACTGTTCTTAACACACAGAAGGCCACATCACATAGGGCATCTCAACTTCTAGCCTTAATCTATCTCGACTGCTAACACCTCTTAACTCCACCTCACCTCCCTCTCCTATCCTGGCTTTCATTACCATACAGCATTTCCATCATGAAGTAAACCTAAAATAAAAGTATGCAAAATTGTAAAATGTGCCTTTTTCTTATAATTATTGCTAAATCTATTAATTGCTATGTAGAGTTTGTGAAATGTATTTTACTTTCTGTATTGTTTTGGTATTTATAAATTACTGCTCCTCTTATCCACTTTTTTTCTTTTTTGTGAATTATTTCACTCTGGCATGACCAAAAAATGGGCAGTTGTAATCAGTGTACTACAGTAGTAAGTAAATAAACTAAATAAAATATAATATTACCCAGCTAGGCTTCATAGTTTCAAAACAAATAGTGTATTCATGACAGTTTTCTACCCACACAACCTTTTCAACATGCATAATTTTTTTAACCAAAAGAGAAATCCAGGACTATAGGCCACTCCAATGCCCAGCTTTTAGGTATTTGCATAAGGTATTGTTTATAGGTTACTGTCCACAAGGTAGTTTCAAATGGTATTTTCCACTTCACACTTCAAGGTCTTACTTCAGATGAATTTTCAAATGATTCACTTCCTGAGTTTAGCCCTCCAGCCTAAACTAATAAGTGGCAATTAAGCTCTTGTGGTCTACTTAATTGCAGAGTGAATATTCTCACACTCCATACTACAGAATAATTTCTGAGAATACATATAAAGGCAAATACACATGTTGTATAGCCAACATTTTACAAGATATATATATGTATATATTAATATATATATATATATATATATATATATATATATATATATATATATATATGTATATATATATATATATACACACACACACATATATATATATATATATATATATATATATATATATATATATATATCTATCTATATATATAGATATATATATATATATATATATATATATATATATATATATATATATATATATATTTGGGTTACCTTCATTTAACTATCAATTAATTTGACTGACAAACATTTGACTCCGACCAAATGACTGAAACTTCATTTCACTGACACTTCATTTGACTGACAGTTCATCTGACTGACAATTAGTACTGGCAGTGTCTAGAGCACTGTAAGGCAAGTAAAAGGAATATGTCCTTTTCCCCACTGTAGTGCAACCCTGGAGTTAGTATATATCATTAGGGGTGTGTGGGGGGCACAGCCCCACATCTAGTTTGGTTTTACTAAACAATATAAAACCAAAAGAAGAGAATATAAAATCAAACTAAGTGGGGGGCTGTGCCCCCACACCCCCACAACTATATATATATATATATATATATATATATATATATATATATATATATATATACTAAATCCAGGGTGGCACTACAGTGGGAAAAAGGACATATTCCTTTTACTTGCTCTACACACTGCCAGTACTAATTGTCAGTCAAATGAAGTTTCAGTCATTTGGCTCGAGTTTAATGTTTGTCAGTCAAATGAGTTGTCAGTCAAGTGAAGGTAACCCATATTTATATATATATATATATATAAATATATATATATATATATATATATATATAAATAAAATATATATATATATATATATATATATATATATATATATATATATATATTTATATGTATACAGAGAGAAAAAGATGGACATATAATGGATCTACAGAAGTTAATCTAAATTTGGCGATATTGTACTTGAAGGCCTCACCTTGCATTTCGCGCAGAAGTGGGCGTGTTGCGAATGATTGACGACCAGGTCTGAAAATGTAATGAGCCATGATTGACATGGCATTCAAACAATGCAAACAAATGGACTTTTTTTGCTAAAAATAAAAGCACACTCTTAAAGAATTTTAGTTGCTTGTTACATTTTGAAGTGTTTCAGATACAAAAATAATAGCATTTTTGCTAAAATAAAAGCCCACTCTTTTTAGAATTTTAGTTGGTTGGTAAGCGATTCAAATACAAAAATAATAGCTTTAGTTGACTAATAAAGGGACCTTAGAAAAAAAGGACACTTGTCATTTTCATATCCCCCTCCACGACAAGGACACACCTGCCCAAATAAGGGACTGACCAACCTAAAGGAAAACTGGTGGTAACCCTAGGTCAGGACAAGAATAAGAAGTGAGCTTATATACTTTATTTTGAACAAAAAAATTTATCTCCCGATTAAATCATTGGCTTAAAAAGTGACCATGTAGTTTACCGTTTAATTTAAAAGAAAATATACTTTGCAGACAGCCAGATGCAGGAACAAAACGAAGTTTCTGAAATATGTCTTTTATTTAATAAATATGCATTTCTTTGTTTATATTAAAATAAGAAACAAACAATTGTTCTTGAAGACAACACACAAGACACGTACTAAAAGCCGGACAGTGTACTAGGACTCTTCGAGGAAATACATATTCATTAGTGCCTGATTACGAAACAGCACGGGGGTGGGTTTTGGGCGGAGCTTGCCACTGCGCATCTGGTGAGGCCCTCAAGTACAATATCACCCTAAATTTCAGTACATTAATACTGAAGACATCGACTGCAAAAGGAAACTACACACACACACACACACACACACACACACACACACACACACACACACACACACACACACACATATCGGCAATATTGTACTTGAGGGCCTCATCAGATGCACAGTAGCAAGCCCCGCCCAAAACCCACCCCCGTGATACATCATTCATGAATATGCATTCCCTCCGAATGTATGACAAAATGTAAAAAGAAAAACAATACTTTCACAAGGAGTCCTTACTAATTAATAGTGGAGTCCTTTATTTCATTCGGAGTTTGCTTTTAATTTAAAAAACAAGTAATCTCCGTGGTATCCCCAAAGTCTCAAAACAACCCACTAAAGTGTAGTGGGTCTAAAAGCAAAACAGTGTAGGAAACTTCTCTGTGTGGAAGATTTTCAGTCCATATATTTCTAGTTAATCACTGTATATTAATCAGATCAGACAATAGTAGTAGAAGTAGCGAACGTAAACTCATCAAGTCAAAAAGTAATAATTGAAAATATATAATTCTACAGCATTACTAAGTATTCGAAAGTAATCCAAGCAAGGCAGGCAGTCTTTTTCCAGTTGAAAATCCTTTATTAAGTACACAGACAAGCGATCCAAGTAAAACAAAAATAGAGTAATAATTTCCTCACAAGCTTTCTAAATATATATATATACTTTTTATCAGGCATGGGAGTGGTTTATTGTGCTGTAAAACAAAGTGTTATTGGTACACATGATAAATTCACATCCCTTCCCCCATCAGTGTGACATTCGAGCTGGTCCTGCCCTACCTAGTAGCTGTCATAATAATATATAGCCCTAATGTACTTTAATGGTAAATCTTATTTAACCAAATTATTAAGTCTGTGATTTTATATAAGGCAATATACTACATGGCTGGAAATATATCAACCTTAGTTCATTTTGCGATCAAAAATTATATATAAATATACACATATACATTTTGCATGTAAAAATCAGTTTCTATTTTCATAACCTATTGTTAACAAAGATCGCTTTCGTCCTTCTAGACTTCTTCAGGTCTGTGTACAAGAACCCTAAAAACCTATATAATTGTATAATTAGTTAGTATTGTTATTACCATCATTTTGAATAAAGTGGAAAAAAGAGAACCAGAAAAAATTAAAAAAATATATATGTATGATGATGGAAACAAAATATACACTTAAATTTCAAATGATTTAAAATGGTATTTAAAACAAATTGTAGAAATAAATAAATAAATAAAATAAAATAAATAAAATAATAATTAATCATGTAAGCAATGTGGCAATTTTCTAAGTTCCAGCGCACTTTTAATTGAACAGTAGTAGTTTAGTCCAGGCTTTCCAAAAGAGTTCATCTTTAATTGCCACATGAGTTCCTGTTTCTCCAGAATATTCGGGATGTCTCCTTCAAGATCACCCATGTCTATGTGATCCAGGATCTGGAACTTAAAACCTGTGTGTCTTTTATGAAGAGAAAGGTGTTTGGCTAGTGCATTATTTTTACATCCAGAGCGGATTTCTGACAGATGACATGAAATCCTTCGCTTGACTTTATTTACAGTCTTGCCCACATAGAATGCGTCACATTCATTGCACTGTGCCCTGTAAATTACTTTTTTAGTGTTACAGTCACCCCCTGCATTGGTTTTAATGATCTTCTTTAAATAAGGGCAATAAAAACTATCACCTTGCTGTATAAATATACAAAATGTACAATTAGTTTCACATCTTTTAGTGCTTTTCTCACATAGTCTAGGTTTAAATTCAACAAAACTTCTAATATTCCTGGCCTTCCTATAAACAAATGATGGGGCTTCACCTAAGATGTTAATCAGAAAAGGGTTTCCTGTGACAATGTCCCAGTTTTCTTCAATAATATTTTTGATACTCTGATAATCCAAAGTGTATGTCAGGATGCAGCTATTTTTGCATTTGTTATTCTCTGTGGGATTACTTAACATTTTTCTACTGGGGAGGTTGAGTGAAGGTGCTTCAGTCCTTTTCAGTTCTATAATAGGTTCATAGGTTCATACAAGGCTATCTGGCCTGGGGCAATTATAAGCCTAGCCCGATTCTGTATGGCTTACGCCACCGCTTGATTTGAGTATACTGTGCCCTTTTTAAGGTTTAGTTTACTGTGCCTCTGTCTAATAGTGACACGGGAGTAATCCCTGGGACAAACCTACGATCCCCCATCCACCTATCGAGATTCTTCTTGAAGAGATTCAGTGAGGTGCAGTTACATTTGGTTTTAGTTTTGCTCCCTCGATATTTTAGTTAAAGTATTCTGTAAGAAATGTTTAAAATCTGCCAATCTGTTATATTCCCAAATAACATCTTCCCTTGTTTTCACTTTCTTTCTCATCACACCTCCAGCATTTTCTATCTACCAGAGAAAAAAATTCTAGTTAGTCCTCTTAGATTATAAAAATACTTACACAAACATATCCAAATAAAAATCCTAAATCTTCTAGTTTTGCTGCATACTTGGGTGACATACAGATGACCATTCCTTTCCAGTTTCTCTATTGCATACCGCTTTCTCAGAGGTGATCTCTGTCTAACATACAGAGCCATGTCCAACCCAGAATTGTTGAACATGCTCCATCTTAGCTAAACCAAATCTACTCGAGCTACATGCTCTAGGGATATAAACCTCAACACAACAATGCATAGAACATGCTGGAGGGATAGATTCCCCTCGCAGAGACTTCCCTTACTATGGAACAGGGTCCCAATCTACATAAGGCAGAGCCCCTCACTATCACTCTTCAAGAGGAACCTTGATGAGTGGATGGGTAACAGAAATTTCACACCAGGGATCACACCAACAGCACTACTAGATAGTGGCTAAGGGTACTAGCTGCTAGTACAAGGGTCTATGGAACTACTAAAGAGGCGGTGAATACTCCACAACATGGCTGGGCTAATATATGCCTTCAGGCAGATAGCCCAGTACCAACCTATGAACCTATGAACCTATCAGACTCATTAATCAGATGACATTTTCAGGCAAAAAGGACTTGCTGAACTTTCTACAGTACTATAAACCAAGATGGACCCATTTGGTCTTACTAAGAGTTCTTACCAATTTCACTTCAACTGTTCTTAATCCCATTCAGCCTTAAATATTCACAGAGGTATGGATCACTCTTGCTTTATACATTTGGATCATATCACCTCTTTTGATTCTGTATTTTATTGAATGCAAATCTAGATATTTAACCTCATGCTGAATTTTTTTAATATCCTTTACCAGTTTGTATATTTTTCTTGCATTGCATTTAAGATTGTCTTTCTGTAGTTTTACTTATGGAGTCTATTAGATCTTATCATATGCCACCTTACTTAATGTGTTACTATTAAACAAATAATCATATTTTTTAAACTTGTAATCACATAGGCACTGATTGTGAAACAGATGACCAGAGTATCATTAGTGGCTGCGGTGCTGGAAGACCAGATCATTATAGGGTGGACGTGAGTAGCTTATGCCCATTTGCACATCCAGGGGAGGGAGCTGTGTTCCCTTCTGGACAGTTTGGTCCTGTACAAAAGAAGAGTTGCATGATACCAGGGGCTGTAGAAATGGGGAACATAAGCATTGTGATCCCAAGTCAAAGATGGCAGTCATCATGGAGATATATTTGGATGGATGCACATATCAGGTGAGGAGATAGGATGCCCATGGTAACAGAACAGCTCACTTCAGGCATCAAGCAGAAATAAACCCTTGCTGCCCATGTGAAGGCTACATTATGAATTGCTCTCACTTTGGTAGTGGGAAACGAATGTGCAGTGGTGTTGGCTTTTATTTTCAGCAGACATCATGGGGATCTCACAGGCATCTGCATCCAGGGTACTCCACCAGTTCCTGGATGTGATGTCAGCACATGCCGGTGAGCACATATATTTCCACAACACCCGTGAGGCATTGGCCAGCAGCATGCGTCTCTTCCACCAAACAGCAGAATACCCTGAGGTAGTGAGTGCTATAGACTGCATGCACATATGCATCAAAGCACCACCCGGTGAGCGGTGTAGGGTCTACATCAACCACAAGGGCTTCCACTCGATCAATTGCCAGGTCATGTGCAATGCCCAAAGCATTATAATGAATGTGTGTGCTGGCTGCCCTGGAAGCTATCACAACTCCCACATCTGGCATCTGATGCAGCTGTACCAGAGATTTGCCAATGGGGACATCCCTTATGGTCACCTAGTGGGGGATGCTGGTTACGCATTGGAGCTGTGGCTGATGACACTCATCAGAAATGCACACACCTGAACAAGAACTCCATAATGAGGCACACGCACAAACCAGAATCATAATAAAGCTTGTGTTTGGGATGCTCAAGTCACAATTCTGGTGCCAGGACACATCTGGTGGAGCCTTGCAGTACTCGCCAGCTACTTGTACCCAAATTGTCATCACATGTGCCATGCTACACAATATGATCCTGCGGAAACAGCTGCACCAGGAACAGCATGGGACAGGGCCACACACCCCCAATCATTGACAAGGCCTGCACAGTCTCAGAGTGACTCAGAGGAAGAGCAACCTGAGCCTTGCCCAGTAGGCAGAAGGAGGCATGCCCAGTATACCCAGGCCTTGGCAAAGAGGCAATGCATAGCACATACACAGACACAGTAGGGACCCAGGGAATTACACCTCTCTCTGACTGGCACATACAGCAAAAGGGATGCCAAACATGACACTACCTGTGCTTAACCATGTATAGGGAGTGTACTATGTGCATCTGACGTAGTCAGCACTATCCTCAATACTGGCACAGCCACAAGGTAAGTCACTCTTCCAACCAATTGCCAAATGGAGTAGTATGTGTTATTACTTGTATCTATGATATGGATGTGAGCATGCAAGGGAATCGGGTGGCTGAATGGGATGCCAGCAGATAGTAGACACCTATACTAGCAGCATGAGATCTGTAACAAATACTGGTGTCACTATAGTAGCCAGTACTAGACAAGGTGACAAAACACACTGCAATAAATGTGCTGGGCCACATGTGTGCCCATAGGACACACACATGCTAGTCAGAGAGGCTCACATACCCAACAACAGTCTCAGCCAACAGGACAGGCATAGACAAACACAAACAAAGGCTGTGCTAAGGACTCTGATTGATGGATATTTAGAACACCCCCCCCCAGACATACATAGACAGACTACAACAAATCAGGCAATGGGATGTTAGTTCTGGAGTCTGAAACTGAAATGTAGGTCAATCAAACCTAAGACCTGTAGTACACTAATATGCCTCTAGTCAGCATGATAGGGTAGAATACAGAATGAAATGGAGTACCTGAAATACCAGTACAGTCATAGCAAATGTATACAAGTGTCAGGTGTGCCCCCCCAATCCTATGTAGAAATGTAGTAACAGTCAGGTGTACCCCCCAATCATATGTATAAATGTAGTAACAGTCAGGTGTACCCCCCAGTCCTATGTAGAAATGTAGTAATAGTCAGGTATCCCCCCCCAATCCTATGCAGAAATGTAATAACAGTCAGGTGTGCCGCCCCACCCAATCCTATGTAGAAATGTAGTAACATGTATGTGTAGGTATAATAACAGTGGAGCACAGATTACCTGAGCTGGCCAAGGTAGCAGAATAGATTGTAACTTATGTACAATATGCAAGTCTGTGTGTGTTAGGTTGGTGTGTGTCATATATTGTTTGAGAGTGGTCAGTATATATGCATGGTGAGGTTTGTCCTAGTGGCCATTGCCCAGTACTGCCGATGACAGGGCCAAGTTCTCACAACTGCAATGCCAAACACAATGCTTCCCAACAAAACACATTCCAGCAGTAAGCCATAGTAAATCTTTGGAAGTAATATGTGTCACCATCTGAAAGAAGGACATGGCATGAATGTTGGCCCAGACATACAAGCAGTATGCAGAGGAAATTACCCCAGACAGACAGTGCATAATATGTAACTGTCAAATGGATGCACCCTTGGAATTGTACATACAGGTTAGCGGCACATTATTTGGGCTTGTAGTAGGAAATCCTGATGTCGTCTGGCCAAACACTGGCAGACCACAAAGGTCATAGGAATGAAGTATTGAGAAACAGCTGATGTCCCTGCACAAGACAGCATAAGTGGAATGACCCATGCATATATGTGAGTCAGATGCAAGTAGTGTCCATAGCACACATGTACCCAGCTCACCCCACCACCACCCAAAGGTACCTCTCCGGTCTTATCCTTGCTGCTAGGAATGGGTATAATATGACCCCAACCTCTGTATGGCAATTGTGAAAGAATGCAGCATGCAGAACAGGTGACCCATGCAGGTGTCCCTAGCCATAAGCAGCACCCTGCCAGCATCCACACCACTGGATCAATAATGACAGAAAGTATTGGCATGAACACCTTGCACACCTACCCTGTCACCCCAGGGTAATATAGTGTATTGCAGTCTGGGACTGTAGGAGTGACAGAATTCAATGGCCTGGTACAGCTGGCCTGCATCACTACCAAATGGCCTGCAGTCCCTGCCAAAGGCCTGTGTCTCACCCGTACTGCCAATGTATGTTATGTCATGGACTCCCAAATAACAACATAACACAGTCCACAGAACCCAAATGCAAGGCCATGTGGACAAATCACAGTAACATGTCCACCATGTCCTACTGCATGAACTATGGACCAACACCAAATTACTGCTGGGATGAGGTGATAATTATAGGGAACATATCAGATAATGTTTGCATAATGTATGGAAGAAGATAGAATAATAGGGGGGGGTGGGAGCATGGGCTGCATGGAGTATGTGAAGTCTGAAACTCAGCCATGTACACATGCTATCCCTGGCTGTAAAACTAAAGAATGGGTGACTACAAACCTGCTCATAAACCAGTGTGAAGGGGTAATGTCCAGAATTATGACCCCTGCCTCTAAGTAACCTGTGTGAATCTGTACAACTGTGAGGTATGGCCACAGCAGGATATTGCCATGCTGTCACATGGATGGATGTACAAGCATGGGATCCTCTGCCACCACTGTACCAAGGTGCTGAACCATGTACACAGAACCAGCAGCAAGTGTCTGCAGCTTCCCCTCCAGAATGACATGATTGTGCAAGAAAATGTAGGCTGCTGACCACAATGCTGGACACAGCTGCATTCACCCTGTCTTCCCTAGGACATCACTGCAAGCAAATATGTATACCTGACAGTACTTGATGACATAAAACATCACAGTGTAAAACACTACATATGGCTGAATATCTCTACTAACACCAGGACCATGTAGCAAAAGCAGCACAGACACAATTACCTACAGTAACCCACTATCCTTTGCCCATTTTGACCCCATATTGTGAACTGATCTACAGATATCCTGCAGAAACAGTTTGCTACCTGTAGGTGTAGAACACAAATGTCTGCACTGGACTACAATCTACCTGGAATGGATTCACACATTCAATGCAGAAGGTAATACTGGGCATACTCCCACACTTAGTGAAATGAAGGCCATGAAATGTAGGCCATGTCAGACAACAAAATACTGAAAGTTCATACTGGGCATGCTCACACACTTAGAAATGAAGTCCGTGTCTGGCAACAACAGTGGACCATACATATCTGACAGTCACAGATGTTAGTGTATACACTCCTCAGTGCACACCAGTCATGCTTTCCACACACATTGGATAGGAATACACACATATATCCAAGGACAACACACTATAATAGTCAAAAAATAACACATACATAGATGTGTGGAAGAGAGTGACAGTGACAAAGAGCATCCCATCATGAGGCCTGTCTCACCCAGCACACATCCAATTGGCTAAAACCACATGATGTGGAAATGTCAATCACCATAGACATTTGCTTCCGGTATCCCTCAGCACTATAGTGTCTGTGGTGCTTGTGCTATCTGTGTAACATGACTGTAAAAGTCAATAGTCGTCTAGCAGTTGTATACATGTACATGTGGAATATAAACCTGTGTGTGCCTGAGTGTTGTGTATCTGCCTCTAGATGAATGGGTTATGGCCCATGCACACACACTGCACTCCCCATTGCCCTACTATGGCAAGCCTGCTAATGTCTTCACCTTGAAATAAACTTTTGGGGAAGTGTCAGCCCAGTAATCTCTGTGACATGTCCTATAACTGAGTAATGCTGTAGTGTGATGTACTAACTAGGTAGGAATTCTAATACCAGATGTGGCAACTGTGTGTTTGTCTGTGTAGGGATCAATGCTTTTTAGGCCAGTCTCACACACACTACAATTTCAAATGCCCTACTTTGGCAGGGCTGCTGATGTCACTGACTTTGAAATACACCACTGGGGAAGAAGTAGGCCAATAATCTCCATGGCATGTCCTATAACTGCATAATGCTGTAGTGTGATAAACTAGTTAGGTAGGAGTTCTATTCTCAGACAGGGCAAGTGTGTATGTTTGTGTGTGTGTTTGTTTATCTGTGTAGGGAGCAATGCTTTTGAGGTCATTCACAGTCACTACAACCTCCCTTGCCCTTCATTGGCAAGCCTGCTGATGTCATTCACTTTGAAATGCACCTTTGGGGAATGAATAGCTCAGCAATCGCTGTGGCACGTCCTATAACTGTGTAATGCTATAGTGTGATATACTCGTTAGGTAAGAGTTCTATTCCCAGACATGGCAACTGTGAAACTCTGTGTGTGTGTATAGGGATCAATGTTTTTTTGGCCATTCACAGTCACTATGCACACCTCACCTAAAAATGGAGAACATCAATAACTGTGCAGTAACAGAGACCTGATCCAAGTCTCCAGAGAGCACCCCTGCAATACCAGGTACAGCTCTCACCACACCTGTTGGCCACCAAACCAGGAGCAAAACAATAAAGGTGGAGGAGTGTCCATATTCACCAAGGATATTCACACCACCAGGCTACTTGTCCAACAGGATGTGTCTGAAATACCCCCGGTGCAAGTAACAGTAGGTTAGACTGCATGCTAAATTGTATAGCTTGCTACAGATCCCTCACCATGTCCCATGATACCCACTACAGCTTTTGAAACATACTGTGAAATATTATGATACAAGCAAACACCCTAATACTGGATGACTTACACTACCCTACCATTAACTGGGAAAACTACTTGTGTACCAGCACATGTGCCCAAAAGTTCTTTGAAGTCATAATTCCCAATGCCCTGGATCAAGTAACCCATAGTTCCACCAGGTGCTCAAATATCCTAGAACTGGTCATTACCATCATGGGAAATCAATGCTCCACACCTATGGGCACCCCATTGGTGGTCAGGTCTGCCAATGAAAATCACAACAAAAAAACGCACTAGTATTCCAAAAACAAAGCATCTACGGATGAAAGCGGACAAATAAACTACAGTACGCTAAAGTTTATTTTCTTGCCTCCTCTTGGTGCTTTGTTTTTAGGTCTGCCAATGAGCTAATCACACTTAACATCAACATCCCTCCCCGACACCCCAGTAAGGTAACCTCTGTAACACACATCTCCAAAGCCAATGTCATGCTACACATGTCAGACGTGACTAACATCATGACACCCATGGAGATGGGAACTGAAAGGATGACTGCTGAATCATACATGAAGGCACTGTACGAGCACATCCACTTGTGCATGAATTGTGCCATCCAATACTGAACCAAGATGCTCCCCACCAAGAAAAGGAAGCCAGTGTAGTGGCCCCCTGCCATAAACATACTGTACCACAAAAGGAAGAAACTGTTGCAGAAACAGGAATTTCCAGGATACAAAATACTCATTTACCAGCTACAGTAAGAGGCAGAGATCCCTCATAACATCCACCAAAGCTAGTTATGAATATAATATAGCCAACGATGCCAAAGACAACTGCAAGCCATTCCATAGCTATGTGAGGAATCTAAATGGCAATGCTCAGAACTGCTGTGAGCTACAACAGGATGGTATTAATATACTGCTCCCAGGGATATTGCCAATATCTTGGCAGATCGATTCAGTGCCAACTGCCCCCCCTTCCCAACCCCCAAAGGGCCCATCTCAACATGGATAGATTGCCCTATTCCGGTAATAATGGACACATAGATAAAAACCACACTCTACAGAGCTATGACAATAGCAGTCATGGGACCAGTCAACATCCCAGGCTGTGTACTACATGAGCTACATACTGAACTGGCACCTCACCTATGTGCCATGTCTAATCATAGCCACACCTCAGGCTTTGTGCCCACTGTGTGGAGCACAGCTACAGTTATCCTAGTCCACAAGGGTGGATCCACCTTGGATCCTGGGAACTACAGCCCCGGCAGTATGACATGTCTGATCTGCAAGGCCATGGAATGTATTATCATGGAAATTAAAACAAAGGCATTGGCAACCTGCAAACACTATACCCTAACCAGGTTGAGTTTGTGAAGGGTGGATCATGTCACCTCAACCTGAATGACAACTGTGAATCCATCTCCAGAGCTATGGATGAGGGTAAGATGGTTCACGCAGCCTATCCGGACCTCGCCAAGCCCTTCAACACTATCCCCCAGTCTGGAATCATAGATAAATGTATCAAGCTGGCCATTAATCCCTATGTTACCCAATGGGCTGCCAACTGATGTAGTGACAGAACCCACACTGTAAATGTAGGTGACACCAAGCTGAGCCCCAGATAAGTGACAGTTGGAGTACCTTAGGGTTCAGTCCTGGCACCGCCCTTGTTTGGAATCTACTGCTCTGAAGTACAGTCCAACAGTAAGGGACACTGGCAAACAAAGGTCGCAGATGACTCACACTGGGAGCCAATATTGAATCCCCACATGATGTGGATATTCTACAGAAGGGCCTTAAAGAAAGACATGCTTGGTGCCTGAGCCATGGCCTCAAGATCAATGTCAAGAAATATATAGTTATCCCTATTGGGAAGGGACATGTACCTGTGATGTACCACATAGGTGGCAGTACACAAAACACCTAAAGTGTGATAACAGACTTAGGGACACAGATGGACAGTGGTCTCACCTTGGATAACCACATTGCCACAACAGTCAGGAAACCCGCCTATGCGGCACACCTCCCACTAAGGGCTTTACATAGAGGAAAAGGAGGCCATTTTCCCACTGTAGTCAACTGTCAGTACACCCAGTACAGACTACAATGGCCCGTTATGTATGTACCTCACAAGACATCTGAAACAAGTAGAGAGGCTACAGACATACCTCACAAAATGACCACAGGCCTAAACCAGATGCCCTATGCTGACCATCTGAAAATCATCCAGCTATACTCTGTCACGTATTGTGTTCTCAGAGGCGATCTCTGCTTAACATACCATGCCATGTCAAACCCACATCTGTTGGAAATGCTACATTTAGAGAATTCCAAACCCTCAAAGGCACATGCTCCTGGGATTCAAATCCTGTTGTCACAATGAACAATACATGCAGTAGGGACGTGTTCCTGACCCAGAGGCTCCCCAGACTATGAAATAGACTGCCCATACATGTCAAGCAGAGTGCCTCTTTGGGCCTCTTCAAAAGGAACCTGGACAATTGGATGGGAGATAGGAAATTTACCCCGTGATCATGTCAGCTGCCCTGCTAGACAGGGGTGCAGGGAAGTAAATGTTGTGGGAACTCATAGCCAGGGAATTGTCATATCCAGTAACCCAAATAGAGAGATGTGAGCGAACAGTAAAAACAAGAACCAAAGTCAAAAAGGCTCACTGGAGAGATCCAAATGAGGGTCCGAGTCTGGAAGGGATAAACAGTTTATTTTGCCACGACAAACAAAAATACTAAAAGCAAATGTATGAAACACCAAAACACATAAATGCTATAACCAGTGGATATACATTTTTGTACAAACTTCATCAGATGTAAATACCCCTAAACTAAAAAGCATAAGCTTATATATGTGACTGAGAATATTTAACCAATGTCTGTCAAAAAGCAATTAATTTAAAACCAATCACATTCCCTGGCTGATTTTAAAAACATTAAATATTCATTTGCAATCAATAACTTAAAAATCACATGTATATAAATAAATAAATGAGTAAATAATATAAGTGTTTAAGAATAAATTGTATGAAATGAAGCAACCAGTTATATGTATAGTATAAAATATTTGCTTGCCAAATAAAACCAATAAATAAATAAATTAATTAATAAATATCAGTGTGTTGGTAAGTACTGTGTTACCATCTAGTGGTCATATGGCAAATTAAAGTTTGGCAGCTCTTAATTTAAGAACTGGGAGAATGGAAAGCATGTCATTCAAACCTGGATTTCCTGTAGCCTCCAAAACAATCTGCCAATAAAGCTCCCGATATTCGAGTTTAGCCTCCCACATGCCCCCTCTTATTTCTTTAGGCACCACTTCCAATACAAAAAATGGGAAAGATGCCTGTTGACATACTAATTTATGATGGAAAAGAGCATTAATATTTTCTTTCCTAATTTCATAAAAATGCTCATAAATAAGTGTTTTTAATTTTCTTTCCATCTTACCTATGCAAAATGCATCACAATGCTTGCATAAGGCCAAACATGTCATGTCCAGGCATGTACAAGCCCTAGGGCCGATAGCCTAGTATCAACGTATGACCCTATGAACCTATGAAGTACACTTTCCATTGCCCAACCTTGGCAAGGTTGATGATGTCATTCACTTTGAAATACACCTTTGGTGAAGGAGTAGCCCAGTAATCTCAATGGCGCTTCCTATAACTGTGTAATGCTATAGTGTGATATACGAGTAAGGTAGGAGTTCTATTTCCAGACATAGCAAGTGTGGATGTTTGTGTGTGTGTTTGTTTGTCTGTGTAGGGAGCAATGCTTTTGATGTCATTCACAGTCACAACAACCTCCATTACCCGTTTTTGGCAAGCCTGCTGATGTCATTCACTTTGCAATACACCTTTGGGGAAGGAGTAGCCCAGTAATCTCCATGGCATGTGCTATAAATATGTAATGTTGTAGTGTGATATACTAGGTATGTAGGAGTTCCAATACCACACATGGCAACTATAAGACTTGGTGTGTGTGTGTTTGTCATTCATATCCCGTGTGGAGGTAGCTGTGAGTGTGTAATAACTGGACTCATTGTGGAATGGGTTTTACAAATATCTTATATGGTGGGCCTATTATATGTCACAATGTCCACCTTACAGGATAACAGATGTCAAACAGCAGAGAGGCTGGGGTAGACAACCCATACCCCTACATGTGATATCAAGGCCTGGCAAACAATTTCAGCATCCCTTGTATTACCCAGAGAACACACTCAACCCATTACTCATACACAAACACACTTGGCTAGGCAACAACCACTATGTTGGTAGTTCCCTGCATATTGCCCACAAATAGTAACCATGATGTGATTGCAGCAGACTACAGAGGGCATGGCACCCTGTCCCATCCTTACAATAGGCACTTAATTACATACAGTGCTCCTTCACTATGTTCCCCACTGGACGCCTGCAACAACTGTAGTGCCAGCAAACTCTAACCCACAAAGGACATACCATGCCTTATACACATGCCCTATATGGACAGATGCCACTGACACCATGGAATAGCTGTATCATGCTGTCAGTATAGGTGCAGGATCAACCTGGTGTCCATTGCCAGTTCTCACCACATGAGGCCAGGAATGGCACATCTGATGATAACAATCTGTCTACAAAACATGCCCCAGACACCCCAGGTACACTTCCACATGTCACATAACATGCATGTGGGATGTGTGCACATCCCAGATACCGTCCATGTCATGGACTATAGAACACATACATGGCAAGCATTGCACAGCACTGGTCCCCCAGAATAGTAACCCAGGTGACTGGATGGTGAATACAATACCCACCTGTGTGGGCCAATCCAGACACTGCACCCCTGAGTCATACTGCAGACCATTTTCATGTGGCCTGATGCCAAGGTATACCCTTTACCTAGCCTTGTACAGCCCTCTGGCACAGTCAGCCACTACACACCTGTGAAGCAATGCACCCATGCATCTCAGTACTGGCAACCTGTGTCTGTGTGTGTGTGGAGTATAATGCAATGCTTTGGATGCGATTCACACTCACTACACCTCCCATTGGCCTACTGAAGCATGCCTTTTGGTGTCAGACACCTTGACATACCCTTTGCCCATATTTCATCTTGATAACCCCTGTGGTGCATGTGATAGCTGTGTATTACTGTATTGTGACAAACTAGCTAATTAGGAAGTCTAATCCTGACCCTGCCAACTGTGACAATGTGTGTGAGTCCCTTAGAGAGTGTGGCTGTGTCAACCTTGACACCTGTTCATGTGGACAGGCATGTGTAATACACCTGCCTTATCCCTCATTTTCACTGTTGCAGATGTCACTCACCATCGAATATACCTTTGGACAACTCCTCAATATGTAAGCTCTGTGGTGCATGCAATAACTGCATAGACATGTGATAGCAATACAAAGTTTGTCATGGGTTTGAAACCCCGTACTGATAAGTGTGTAACACAAACATGCTTAGGTTTGACTCTCCCACCCCCTCCCTGTCTTACTTTGTCTCTGTCTGTCTCTCTCACTCCCTCACAGGTCGATGTAGAGAAGTACACACACTTTGCTTAGGCAGTAGCTCGTGTTTTGTAAGTGATGCTCATGATCAGCTGATGGCCTCTGCATGAATTGCAGTCCCCACTAGCTGATTGCACATGGAACAGCTGTAGGAACATTCTCTTAGCCAATTGCATGGAAACACACTCCTATAACTAGGAACATCATGTGGGTGTTGGCCCTTTTCATTCACTGTGAGC
>NC_056735.1:1959153460-1959155960 GCF_019279795.1 Protopterus annectens
CAGCGATTGTTCAATACTATTCAATATGTCTACTGAGAGATGTATTGGAAAAACAACAACTTTTTTCACAGCTGTCATTGTGTAGTGGTTAACTGTTGTGATTATAGTATTGAGGGTCTTGGGTTCAAGTCATGCAATGGCTGTTTATTTTGTTGCTGGGCAGAACAAGGGCTGTTGGATACAGAGTGGTTAAGGCAGTTTTGAGCAGTAGTAAGCATATTTGCATGGGTTTGCATGAAGCTAAGCAGTGCTAAGGTACAGTTAAACATACCAGTGAGCAAATCTGCTTAACTGTTATATTGCAGCAATGCTGACACCTGCTAAGCATGGCTCAGCCCTGGTAACCTGTGCTCACATCCCAGTCCGATAACATAGCAGGGCAATGACATCTGTAATAGGTGTATGGAATGCCATATACATAACATGCGTCTGTGTGCTGTCAGTACAGTAGTAAGGGGTGTGAGTCTCCTGGCTGAGACAGTTGAATATATATGACCTGTACAGCACTCTTATCCATGTGAATGTGTTACATACAAAGGTAGTATCCCAGTTTATGTGCAGTCACACTGGCATGCAGTGCATCATGATGTTACTATTGTTGACAGTGCTTTCCCAAGCAAGAGTCGATTGCTAATTGTAGTACTGGCAACAAGCACCCCTGCATGCATAGATGGACTCTGAGTCCTCACTGTCATGTTCCTGGTGTGCGAGCTGTGTCACATTATATATTTTCTACTGGATAATGATCTGACATGTGGAAATTAACTGTAGACTACTGTCTGTATAGCACATGTCAATGAGGGCTGCCATCATGTAGTAATGGCATACCTATCGGTGTCAGATGACTATCTGTCGACACATTCAGCCTACGGCATAGCTAGTTGGCAAGCTGATGTCTGTCAGTCCCTGTACAGATGTGCAGATGTCAGGTATCCAGCTTGGATAAGTACAGGCAACCTATGCTTGACTGACACTGACATGTCTGCCCAGCTGTGCTATAACTGGCACAGATAGGACATAATGCCCTCTGCGCACCACATGCCATGGGTGCCTTCACTACACTACAACAGTCAACAGAACATGCTTGGGTACAGGTCTCCAACACAGACACTAACCATGTTTTGTAATACATGTTGCATACATGTCAACTGAAGTACCTCACCGGCCATTGGCAGGAGGCACCCAGAGGACTGGCTGATGCATGTCCCTCTCACCCTGAGTTTCACCACAGTGGTGTCTGTAGATAGATTGCCTGCTGCTAAATGGCAAGTGGCATGATACCGCTGTGTGTCTGTGTGTTATTACACCTGTAGTTGGGAATACCCTGAGGCCCTTCACACCCACCACAACACCAATTGCCATAGTTAGATGTGGCTGCTGCTGTACTGGACATTACATGTACCTTGTTATGCTCCTCTCCCTAAAGGCTACCTGAGCCTTGCAGTACCAGCACAACACTATTGTACAAATGGGTTGATAGGCATGGGACACCCACTGAGTTCTGGCAAGTGTGTGTATGTGTGCATGTGTGTACATATGTAGGGTGCAGCATTCCAAGGCCACATACTCCTATTACAATATGCATTGCCACAAAGTATTAGGGATAGTGATGTTGCTACATATATGTGTCTGTATATCTGTAGACATACATGTATATATGTAAATATATATATATATATATATATATATATATATATATATATATACACACACACACACACACACACACACACACACACATATATATATATATATATATATATATATATATATATATATATATATACATGTCTATATATATCTATGTATATATGTATATATATATATATATATATATATATATATACACACACACACACACACACACACACACACACACACACACACACACACACACACACACACACACACACACACACACACACACACATATATATATATATATATATATATATATATATATACATACACACACACACACACACACACACACACACACATATATATATGTATATATATATATATATATATATATATATATATATATATATATATACATATATATATATATATATATACATATATATATATACACATAGTAGATTCAGACATCAGGTCCACACTCTCTAACTCTCCTTCCTGCACAGCAGCACAGTTCTGCCATGCTATAACACAGACAGGCGCCACATGTAGACACAGCCTAACATTAGGGGGTATATATAGGGACAGATTGCAGGTAAACCTAATTCACACCTATGGCATTGCAGCATCCTACATTACACATTAAGTTGAGTGTCCTGCAAGTAGTGGGCTCTGGAAACCACGTGTCCATCATAATGGCTTTACTTCCACCACCAGCTATTGACCACAGTAATATACATGATTTCCATTACACAACACACACTGTGTTGGCTTACATCTTGTCAGTCAATGTTGTCCATATCAGTTGTTCAGCTGGACATCATTACAGCAACAACACCTGATGGCACATATAAATCAT
>NC_056735.1:1959160960-1959175960 GCF_019279795.1 Protopterus annectens
GTGCCACAGCCAGATGAGGTGGGACAGGTGGGTCCGCTGGGACCGGCCTTCCCAAACATGCTATGGTGTTTCAGTTTTACAGCATATGTGGGTTAGTAATAGTCAACACACTTCAGGATTAGGTATAACAGCATGCATAGATATTCCCATTAACCCAAAACACCAGATATGGAACAGTTGCATAGCAAACAGAACACATGCATATATGGAACCACAATGACCATTACAATAGAATGCAAGTACATTGATGGCAGCATGCCACCAATGTGGGAGTATTTCAACATGACACATGCTTAGAAATAAATTTAAATATTTATCAAATAATAAGAGATATATCCCAACAGTAGATTTAATGGAGCACATACTGATTGAGTTGTGCATTTAGTTTATTGTTGCAGATATGGTGGGGGGGGGGATGATGTCAATTAACAACTAGTATATTCCTGTAGTTCTCATTAATTTCCTAGTCAGTGCTGTGATCTGTACCTTACAGGTATTAGTACACTACCCTATGGCCTTAGTTTGGACAGTGGAATGGATGGCGACAACTATATACATGGACTGAGGTTTTACCTGCAGTATACACATCTTACCTGGTATACCTGTGGAGGTAATGTTTGTTAACACTACCTAACTGTTTCTGCACATATTCCCAGATTCCAGGTTGATGTTATGCACATACCTGTCCCTCTCTTACTGCACACACTCTGGGCATGTCTTGACCACATGCAGGTGAACCAGGACATATTTTGGCTATTGCCCTCTTAAACCTTTGGTGAGTTGTACAATGACAGGGTTGTTTTCATTGACATTTTTCAAATATGTACAAGCCTGACAGTCAGTTATATGACATGCAATGCTGCCTACATGTCAGATATTAGCATGCTGATATGTCAGGGGGACAGGGGTAACAGCCAAAAGATATGGGCCGATTAACTGGACATTCTGGACAATTCTGTACACTTGTGGGGTATGATTCTGCATACAGCTTACTACCACTCTCAGGATTCGAACCATGGCTGTGTCTGCTAAAAATAAAACAGTGTCCATCACAATTGAGTGCGCTATATAGATACTGCTGTGTATCTCTTCTCTAATATCTGTCTATAAGTCTCCCGTGGTTTTACAATCTGACCTGTTAATTACAACACTCTTATACAGGATTTCCTAGACAGTTTTATTATGTAGCACAGTGTGGGTGACAGTGATGAGTAATAACTTATTATTCAGAGCACCTGCAATACTAACAATGCCATACAATACCAGAATAAACAGTACCAGTCCAGGATTTCAATCTTTTATTTCCAGGCACAGTTTTCATATCTGACAGACCTGTGGAGGCAATGTTTCTTAGCACTACCTGAATGTTGCCACAAATATTACCAGATTCCACATTAGTATTATGCACATACATCTCACTCTGTTACTGCACACACTCTGGTCACAGCTTCACAGCATGGGGGTAGAGATGGGACATACTTGGCTTACTACTCTCATAACATTTTGGGGAGTTGCTTGAGTGAAAGGTTTGTTCTTATAGATGTATGACAATCAGTTGTATGTCATTATTTGCTGCATAAACATCTGGGAGCATCCCACTGATTTGCCAGGGGACAGGGTGATAGGAAGTGGATATGGGATAATTAACTGGACATTCTGGACATATCTGTACAGTTGCAGGGTATGATTCTACATACATCTTACTACCACTGCTAGGATTCTAACCATGATTGTGTGTGCTAAAAATACAACAGTTCACGCCTCAGTTGAGTGTGCTATCTTTTAACTGTTTTCCGTCTAAGTTTCTCTCAGTTCAACAATATAACCTCTTGTGATTACAACAGTCATATAAACACATTTCTACACATTTTATTTATGTAGCACAGTGTGGGTAACAGTGCTTAATACAACAATGCTATTAAGAGATTGCAACTCTACATTACCATATGATACAAGAGTAAACACATGCAGTCCAGCAGTTGGACCTTTATTGTCAGGCTGTTATCCTTGTATTTACATACACCCTATATGAGACTCTTCCTGCCATATTCTCTGGTGTATGCAGTACATGCCTTAAATAATACAGGTTTTATACAGGCAATTAACTTACTACTACTTTTAGATTTATTTCTTATGACAGTACATGCAAGAGTATGAGTAACCTGCCTCGCAACACAACCTCTGCAATCTACAGGCATGGGCTTCCTGGTTCGCAGCCCATTCATCTGCCACTGTCAAAGATGTAAGAAGTATATTTAGCCATACCTATCCTTAATATACCTGAGCTGGCAATTTTTAAACAGGTAGTGGACTGATACTTATACATGGCTGGGACATCCCCGTCCTCCTAGCCTCTTGGATCCACTGATCCAAGAGATCCTTCTTTCTCTGCTTCAGGTCAGCATAGTGATGCCTGACCTGCTCACCAATTTGATGTATGCCAGTGGCATTGGTGAGGTCATGGGCGAGATGATCCCAGGCTTCCGATTTTTATTGGGAACCCTGGTACTGGCCCTGTAGCAATCTCTGATCATGGTCTTTAACAAGGAGTCCTGCCATGACTTTAGACTCCTAGATGCCCCAGCACTGCACCCGAAAGTACACTTCCTCTCCCATACCAGTCATAGTGCCTACAGGAGGAAGCTGCAACCAGTTATGAGATGTATTCCCACCTGTTGGGTTTAAATAGGGCCGATTTCCCACACTTTGTCATGACTGGACAGTTTTGAAAATGCTAAGCTATGGACAAATCTGCTTAACTAAGGTTGGTATTGCTTAAAGGGATATATCAATGGGCAAATTAATTTAGCTGACCTACACATTACTTACAACTAGTAAGCTGGGCTGTACAATGCTTAGTGTTGCTTAATTTTTAAATTGCATACTATTTGCTGTTTGGGGTCTTTGTGTTTATTAGGGGATTTAAACACTTTATTACAATGACACCTCACATCTGGACTTAATGCAGTACTCCAGTTCACATGTTTTTGTTATGTAGTAGGTTATACAACATAAAACTGTATATAGATTTCTTTCACATGTTAAGTTTGATTTTCCTGTAGTGAGGATCTATTTTGTGATACCTCAATCTTATGTACTGCTGTGATGGCTTAGTGGTTAACTACTGTGACTCTAGTGTACAGGGTCCTGGGTTCAAGGCTGTTTATTTTGTTTCTGGCCAGAACAGTGATTAAGGCACTTTTAAGCAATTGTAAGTGGGTTTGCACGGGTTTGCGCAAAGGTAAGCAATGCTAACCCCCGATTAAATATGCTTACAGAGAGTTAGCTTTATTGCTTAACCTGTATGCGCATTGCTTACCCCAATGCAAACGTGCTTACTCCCACTTACCCCTGCACTAATTTAGACAGAAATGTAAAATGGTTCTTGGGAAGGTGGTGGATTTGGATACTCTATGGATTTATCATTCGTTGTACATTATACCTTTGATTTGTATCCCTGATTCATGCGTATATATACTGTATGGGGCACTTGTCTTTATCTGTGGATTTTACATTATGACAATGACACCTCACATCTGCATTTAATGCAGTATTCCAGTTCACAAATATATGCTATTTAGTAGGTTATGCAACAAAAAGTATTGTTCATAAAGTGATTTGACATGGAAGATGGAATGTACTGGAATGAGACTCGAACCGAGAATGACTACTCGTAAGGCGAATGCTGTGCCCACTACACTATTGCAGTACTGCTTCATTTGCATATATCTTGATATTTATCCTCTTGTGCTATTTAAGTTGCAGTATACATAGCTAAGCAATGGACAAACCCGTGCACCTACGGTTAAATTTTATCTGTTTGATAAAAAAAATTAGCTTGTTTATATTTTATATTTTAATTATTGCTCTTATAAACTTGGGAGGATGTGGTTGGGGTATACAAACACCTATGAGCGGTTTCGCTCATTCTTATTGCTAAACTGCTGTTCTTGATTGCAGGGGCATGTATATTCTGAGAGCAGAGCTCTCAGACACATCCCCTGCACTCGTATATGCTCAGTGTCCATTTAGGACCTCAGGCAGTGCGCCTTCATTAATATGCATGGCGTGCTGCTCCTAAACGGCCACTTCCGTGCAGGACTAAGCTAGTCCTGCACAGAAGATGTGTGACTCTGGAGGAAAATCTATTTCTATAATACCAAAGAAATAATCTGTATTTAATTTTTTGGACTTTCTGCTATTTATTTTAATAATAATCTGTTTTGATCATGCTCTCATCCTGTTCAAACTATTTTTAATAGAATTTGATCTTGTCAAACTTTTTAATAGCTTAAGTATTGATTTGCTACTGACCTACTTTGTGAATTGAATAAGGGGTCATCCTTGCGGTACTGCCATATTTGCATATATATATATATATATATATATATATATATATATATATATATATGTGTGTGTGTGTGTGTGTACACACACACACACACATATATATATATATATATGTGCGCACACACACACACACACACACACACACACACACACACATATATATATATATATATATATATATATATATATATATATATATATGTACACACACACACACACACACACACACATATATATATATATATATATATATATATATATATATATATATATATATGTGTGTACACACACACACATACACACACACACACAAACATACATAGATATATGTGTGTGTATATATATATATATATATATATATATATATATATATATATATATATATATATATATCTATATATATATTTATATATATATTTGTATATATATATATATATATATATATATATATATATGAATTGGGTCTGTTTTGTACCTGTGCATACCTGTCAAACATTTAGTGCAAGAAATCCAGGCAAATCCAAAATTAATGCGTGGGGGCAATAAGGACAAATGTAGACTATTGCTCCTATACATTTAGAATGTTGCTAGCATAAAAGTGTTTTAGTTAGCATGCATTTTCTGAATGAAATGGTCTGGTAGTCAAATGTCGGTCATTATTTAGTGACTTCAATTCTCAATGATTTGCCAGAAAACCACAAATTTTATGAGGATCAGACCAAAAATATGATGCACAAGTCTAGACATTCTGCGAAAACCTGGACAGTTGAGCTGCATGCATCAATGTACTGTATGTTGTGATATTGTTGAGGTATATATATGAATTGCATTTCTTTGAGATGGAATTTCAACTAAACACCACATGCACATATTGTGAGCTAAGTTTATGACTACTGTTCATACAGATTAATTAGGTAAGCGGATATTGCACAGTTACCTTGTTTTAGTCAGATAAACTAAAATCAGTACAATGTTAGTCCACAAAAATTCTTCTTCAGTTCCCCATTCAGCTTTCTGCTCTCAGTTGAATTGCCAATGTCACCCATATCTTTAATAGATAGTGAGCCATAAATTAAATGGGGTTTCAGGTTACAAAAAGCAAAACAAAAAACAAAACAAAACAGAACTTTTAAATAGCAGGACTGATGAAAAGGTTCTCAGCTTTCTTACATTCATTTGGTGTTTGCTGCCTTAAGGCAGACCCTCTGAAGAAACCGTTTAACAGTATAGTGTGCATTATTCAGAGTTATTGCACTATGCTTAACTGCTGTTTTCTTTGGTGGCATTTTTAACAATATTTGAATATGAATGCAATTCTAGGCCTTACAAATAATTGTGTTGTATTGTGTAGTCTGTGTCATGGCATATGAAGGTGGCAAAAGCTATGCTCTGTTGTTTCTTTTTAGGAGCATTTAACTGGAATTGAAATTAAGATTTGTGTAAACCCTTCCCTAGGTACAAATAAGTGGTAAGTTAGCCCTGGCAACAAAGAGAATGATAAAGGAACAGTCATAAATGGCAAGGTTATATTTCCATCAACAAAATCCTTGTGAACTTTTGAATGGCATACTGAGTTGTATATATACTTATTTACTTGTCCTTAGGAAACATTTTAACTGCTGTTCTTTTGAATAAATGCAGAATGATATCTTCTTAGAACGACATTGGCATGCAATTGAATGTATATTATGTATAGCATGTGGTAACATATAGTGCTGGCATGATCACTTAAGGAGATATTTCTTTCTGCTTACAAATGAAAAATTATACTCATTTATGTAATTTTTAACCATGTTGAAATTAAGAATGCCAATGACACTTTACAACTTCAGATATATAAGATTATAACATGTTCAGATAGGTTATTCAGAAAATAGCTACTGAATTAAAAGGTATATGTTTGCCATGTTTTTGTGGTTTATCACAAATCAGCACATCTGATGTGTCTTAAATGCATTTTATTTTCTGTTGTTTTAGTTGTTTCTTAATATATGAAAAGAGAGAGAGAATACATGACTCAGACATTGTTTGTCAGTTTGGCTTCATGCTGTACAGCTTAGCGTGTTGTTCCTTTTTGGTTTCTTTATGCTGTTAACTTTATCATAACATAGATTTTTCTATGCTGATTTTTTTTTTTTGGGGGGGGGGCGGATCTTTATGTAATAATATACAAAAAAATAAAAGAATGAGAATCATTGTCATTCACTTCACAAAAGCAAAGCTGTAGTTGTTTTTTTGGGTCAGTCGTATCCCTGAATTATTAAAGCAGACATGCCCAGCATGATTTCATTTTTTTTTTATCTTATGTTGTGTAGAAGGGTATAATGAAGCCCAACATGTCTTGAAACAGGTGTTGATTTTTTTTTCACTCTTTCAGTGATGCCAAAACATATTGACTGCATAAAATGTCCTGCTGAAATATCTGTATAACCTCTACTGGTGCCAAAAGTTTTTATATCAGACTGCAGTACTACTCTTGGAATGATGCTACATCATGGCTAGATTCCAGAAATTACTAAAAGGAAAATTATCATCCTAATACCATCTTTATTTACAAACATATATGGCTAAAACATTTGTATCTTGAGTGCCTATTTTCACAAGTAAACAGGCCGCATTATGAGGTTCTGTAATTATGTTATGTGCCCCAGGGTTGCTGCTGGCAGATTGTATGACATTGTTTATGCTAGAAATGCATGCCCCCCACTTCCTGAAGGCCAGACAAACAGAAGCACATTTATTTGTTGTGTGAAGTGATAATTCCATGGCCTGGAAACAAATTCTACATTTTTTTTTTTATCACCGTGAAAGAAACTAAAATTCTTGTCTTCAGTTTATACAAGCCCAAGTACAGAAAATCATGATGTATATAAAAACTGAGATTTATTTCCCATAAGGTTACATCTGCCATATATTTTCTGACATGATTTTGCACTGTATGCAATGCATTCCCAGGTCATTGTTTTGGACATCAGCCTGGAACACAGCCGCTTCATGATAAATTCAGTCCTCATTATGATAAAGTTGCTTTCTTCTATACAGATCCCACATAGCAGGGGAATAGTAACACTTGGTATTGCCCGTGGGAAGATCTGAGTGCTGATTTTGCATGCTGAGGATGTAGTTCCCATGTCAATCATGTTTAAAGAGAAATTCTTTATAAGCCGTTGTGCATTTCTGAAATGCCATGACACATCATGTCTTTTGAAATAACCAAGAAGCATGCAGTTCCATGCTGTGTTGGCCTGTGATCTTACATTATCATATTATCTACAGGGTGTGCTGTTATGAGATTAGTGATGGCATAACAGCTGTCTGGATAGGAGAGTTGGCATCATGCAGCTCGTGACTTCCTTCTTCTTTAATTCTTCACATTGCCTTGCAAATTATTTTATCTTTAAGGCAGGCCATTTATACACAGTTACTAGCTGACTTGACTTTTAACTTCAATTTTTTCTCACTTGCTAAATCAAGATTATGGTTAGAAACTGCTTCAGTCTAAATACAGTTGGTATGTCATTTTTTGTTGTTGCTGTTGTAGAATTTGTAGCAGTCTAGATTTGCACACAGATGGGGTTTTCTATACAGTAAGATAATATTAATTCATATAGCATTTGTTATACAGTGCATGTTATAGTAGTTTACCATATACATGTTGAATCCAGCAGTTTTGTTAACAGTGAGCTGCAGGCACAAACATACACCATTTACCAGCTGCTGTCCCTAGAAGCTGCATTCCATTCCCACTACTTTTCTTACCCTTACCTTGTATGAATATCAGCATTAATAAGAATATATATATATATATATATATATATATATATATATATCTGTCTGTGAATCAAATAGGTGGTGGCAAAACCCCATTGTTATAGTAATTATGCACTAAAATATATCTCTGAGCCAATATATGTGTATACATCAGAACTACAAAAATATAATGATACAGGCACTTTCACTATATCTAAGAGTCAGTGATTTATTAAACTAGTTTTGTTGCTGCCATAGTTCATTGTTTTGCTTTGAGTATCTAGAAAAAATACTAGATGGTAATCAGACTAGACTGGCAGACACAAGTGATTTTTTACAGTTGTGGAACTAGGTAACTGTACTGGAAACATTAGCCAAACAAATAACATACCATAGTAAAAGATCCCTGAAATTGACATTATTTTTTACAGGAAAGGTGGGTGCATTACTAAAACCACTATAGTATGTACCGTTTAAGTCAGTCATAGGAAAGAATGTTAAGTGGTAGAAGTAAAGGAAACAAGCAAATAAGAATGCAGTTAAACTCATACTAGTTGCACTATGGCAGTGAGTTAAGAAAATGGAAATATTTTTACATGGACCTCATGAAATATTGTACAACTGATTTTTTTAGTTAAAGAAAAGAATGATAGAATTGATACCAGCCCCCTGCCCTGGACACCACAACATCTGTTATTTACAATCATGCAGATGTGTGTGTACAATAGGGCCAGATAACTATATAATATGTGTGTGGTACTGTTGCAAATCAAACTATGTTGTCTAAGGTCTTGGGTGAATTTGGGGTGGCTGAAACAGTGTGCATCCTTAATTTTTTTGAATTGATCTTCTGTATTTCCTGTTGAAACTATGTTCAGTCAGTAATTCACAGCAGCACATGCTACAAATTGCAAAAAAAAAAAACAGTTGCAAAATAACCTATCAGCCACTGACTTTAATTCATCAGCATCCCAAAACACCCTTTAAATGTACAATTATATGGTGGGCTGACTGATTTCCTAGTTTTAGCAACATTCATGATAGCTAAATAGTTCATGCTCCCATACCAAATGTCCATACATGTTTTGGTAAAAAATGAAAACAGTCAATTTTCTTGTCCTACACCCATTTCTGACCTTCATATTGCAGATCCGCAATCAAAAATGCCACAATCCCAAAGAAAAATGCATTATGGTCCACAGACACATAGAGTTTACAAGGCAAAGTCAGTCAATAGACCATAATCATGATGTCAGTACCCAACTTCATAGAGGACGTCCTGCATGCAATAGTGTGAAAAAAGTCAGGCCCAAGATGCATTTATAGACACCCATACAATCATTTATATTTACCTTAAAGGTAATGAGGGTCTTTCTTCATTTTATATGTAACACAAGATCATTCCACTGATAGGGAAGTGCTGAGTAATGTATTTTCCTTCCAGTAAGCCTTATTTATTTGTTGATGGAGATTCAAGTCTTTAATTCTGGTATTTGTGAAGACACTTCTTTTACAGAGGGATAGGAAATTAAGGAAGACTGGGTCTTTAGCAGTACAGAATGCTACACATAAGCCACCTTGCAGTAGCCTATGATAGACAGAGAATAGGGATAGAGTTTCAAGCCTGCCTCAGTTGCTGAGGATCTTAGTTTGATGATCCTTTCAGTGAAGAATCCCTGGAGTCAGTCTTGCTGTTGATATGTTTTAATAAATACTTACTTACTTAATTACAATTGGACTGATCAGGGAAGATTATAAAGGAATGATAATTTTGATCCAGATGACTTACCTTTATTAGATATATATGTATGCATGTGTGTGTGTGTGTGTGTGTGTGTGTGTGTGTGTGTGTGTGTGTGTGTGTGTGTGTGTGTGTATGTGTGTGTTTCTATATCTATATCTAAATATATTTGCACACATACTCACACACAAGAAAGCACACATAAAGTTCAGACCCAGGACCTGAAAAGTATCAGCAGTAACAACTGACTTTTAATCTCTGCTTATCCGTAAAAGACTGAATATGAGCACTGAGTATAGATGAGTAGGAATAAGGGTGAGAATGGATAAAGAACAGAAGATATAAATTGGGGGATTTGAGAGGATGGTTAATCCTAGAACAAAAGCTTTTACCATTAACTCAGAAGGTGAGATGGGGAGAACAAATGCAGTTTCATAAAAATAAAAATCTGCATAGAGATGTCATGAAGCAATTATGTGTCAAAATGTGATTTTCTCTTTGTCTAAAAATTATCCCTTAGGATAGAAATATGAAAGGAAATTACAATAGCTCCTAAAGTATGGATCCATAGATGACATGGGTGCAATTAATTCTGTAAGATAGTCAGTGTGTGGAAAGAGTGAACTGCTTTGGAAATGGAAGAAAAGTACTCTTTCTCAAGTTATGTAGATGTCAAAAGGAGGAATATTGAATGGTTGCACTTTTGGTAAGTATAGAAAAGTGTTTAATGCTGAAACTTTCAGATATAGTCAATGTTTTTGCATTAGTGGTATGAGTGTTTAGGTCTAGATCAATGGCTAGGGAAGGGGATAGATTTAGTGTTATGCATGCATGCTGGTCTATGTGAAGTTCATCCAAGTGTTTTGTTTAGTGGTAGTATCATGGAAATGTTTTTCCTAAGCCAAGTTGTAGGGGTGGTGATGGAGTAGAGGCAGAGTTAAGGTTAGAAATCATAAACACTGGTTAGGTGGTACAGAAGCAAAGCAATGTCTTCAGGAGTGGTCAGTCCCTCATTGTTGTTGCTAAAATATGCAGTGGAGTTCCTTCATTTCCTATTGACCCTTCAATGGGTTCATGCATTAGTATACCTTAGTTATGCTTCCAAACTCCTCTCAAGATTAAGTTTTCACTCCAGTACCTAATGTACCTTTGAACTTCTTGGCCTATAGGTAGCAGTTAGATAAATTGCAAAATGTCTCTATAGTCACCATCAGAAATATTAGTCTCTTCACTTCAAAAAATTTCCTCACTGTTAATATCCAGTAGTGTACCCTGGCCTAACCACTGTAAAAGGCACCAACTGCACTCAGGCCTCAGATCCTTGGTACCACCTCAGTGACCAAGGTCTTGGATGTTATCCACTCAGACTTGGTATATCTATACTTTCCCAGAGCAAGTTGGATGAAATTTGAGAGTGACTGATTGCACAGAAGCTTAAACAAGATGCTCCCATGGGACCAGAATTGTTTGGTATGGAGTTTCCAAGTTTATGGCCTGTCAACCAACAAAATTCATCATTGGACAGTGATTATTATTTTTTTAATTCATACCCTTTCCGTTAAAATATAAGGGTAAAAGAGATGTGTCAACTTGTGCAGTCATAATAAGATTACATATTTATATTTCTCTGTATTTAACTTCAAAAAAATATATTATAACATTACAAAATTGCATTCATAAGTGTTTCAGTCTACTTTCTTCTAATATTTACAAGATGGATTTTCAACATCATATACCTTTATCATACATCATTTAGTAAATGAGTATCATATTTTTTTGCATTACTTTAAATGTAAACAGTGCTGCTGTCACTCATGTAATTCACAGTTGTTAATATTATCTCATCTCAAATGCTATTTGCAATATCCACAGTTTCAATGTCTTGTCAAATCAGAGTAAGTAAAATCAATACTTGCGTATCTTACTTCCAGAAAAATGTAGTAGCTAAACATAACTACAGGGTCCTAACATATTCATATTTTTATGTAACCACATGAAGTTATGTACAAATCAAATATAAGTTATTAAAATTAGGCATTATATGCTGTCACATGATTATGTTCGAAATTCTGGAAAAAAAAAAACTTTGTCAGGCATAGTTTTCACCTACGAATGTTTCATTAATTACCTGCCAGTGCAGTTAAGCTCTAGTCTTGTGATGGAAATTTGGAGTAGCAAAATAAATGATCTATTATCTTTTAAATCTGTTTGTAAATCCCAACAATACAGCTTCTGGACAGCTTCTGGGGTAGTGATAAATCTTTTATAGTTATCAAAACTATAAAATCTACATGGTCTTACACTTTTTCGTAGAACTATTAGTACATTGGGGCAGCTAAATCTCCATGCACTACAAAGAATTATGATCAGATCTCTCCAATCATAGCTTAGATGTTATGTGTTTTTGACATGGATATCAGAAATTACATTGGCAGCATCAATTTGCTCCACTGTTAAGGCAAATTTATATATCTTAGACAAATATAAATGTATTTACTATCAAATATTGAATCAGAATCCTATGTAGTATAATGTATTTGTCCAGTATACTGAGCCTGTTTCATATTCTATATTATAAATCTTAACTGTTAACATCTATTTTTTTATATAAAATCTATGGGGGGAATTTAATAAAGCCTACATGGTCTGATTTTCTGTGTAGGCATATGGCACAGAGCTTACATGGAAGTAAGCTGCTGTGCAATCCAGTAAACAGAGCAGAGGGGCGTCCACCAGCGTGCGGACATGGAAGTGCCTGTGGCATGCAAAGCACGTCATAAGCAGGTGAATTGCATGCAATTGAGGGTGCTGGAGTGATCCAGCAAGCAGATAGGCAGGCCTGCAGACCCTGTGCTGGTGTCTGAAGTGTACATGAAAAATATCCATCTGCAAACAAATAAAAATGGAACAGGGACTGTAAAAGCCCATTTAGAAGGTCTGGAATTGCATAATAGGCATAATTATGTGCAAACATATGCCCTGTGTGTCCAAAAAAATCATGCAAAATTATGTAATAAATATATTTTTTTAATACTCATATTATGTTTGAGTGGTATGCAGCAGCACACAAATGTGCCATTATGCAAAAAAAAATATTAAAAAGTATAAAAAGTAAAAATAAGAAATATGTGAGTATCATGCATTATAGAACCCTGCATGGATTATGTACAATGGCAGATTTCAGAGGTTGCTAAGGAGGCAGGCCCTGAAACAGCGAAGAACCAGATTATGTGTACTGATCTATATGCAAATGAGCTGGGGTTACTGAATAGCAAAAATGGGCTACTGTGTCCACAGATAAAATCTGTGTAGCACCAGAACCATTTTGTTGTCCACAGAAGAGCTAGCTGACATCAAAAGGGAATGTGTCACTATATGTATAAGCTGTTTAGAGCACAACAGAGCCCGTTTTTACAGTACACCTCTCAGCTAAGCAGGGGAGTGTGAACAGTATTGCTAAGCTTTGTTTAACTACAGGACACGTGTTTTAGCTGGTTTGAGCTATGCTAAGCATGCCCATGCATGGGGCGGTGTCCAGACTGCTGAACATTGTTTATGCCTGTGGCACAGATTTGCGGGCCACGCCTCAGTGCTTAGCAGTGAAGGCACTTTAAAAAAAAAAAAGGAATTGCCCGGGAAAGCCAATCGTATAGAAAATACTGATAACCTCTGTTCCACTTACACTGGCCCATTTAATCCCCTAAATGATGCACCTGGCAGGTGGAATGCAAGGTTGCATCTGCAGCAGAGCACTATAAAGTATGCATACACTCTACAATCTGATTTCCCCCACAGTCAGCACCATTGGATTACAGACTTGGGAATTTTAACTGACAGAATGCTAGGGGCTACTGCTCTGCTACATCTGTATGTCTTAGATGCAGCTTTTAAAGGAGGCCAGTGGGAGGGTTGACATGTAGGCATTGGGTCTTATGTATAACCATTGCACACAGTCACACTTCTGTAAGGGGATATATTTACACACACACACACACACACACACACACACACACACACACACACACACACACACACAGTTGCCCTTATTGCAATTAGAACCCCTACCTATCTACTAGTATACACTACAGCACTGTTTATCACATGTGTCATGGAGCTTATGTGTTTTGAGAGTGTCTGCCAGTGCTGTTAAGGTGGATGACATTAGCAGCTGTTGACAGGGTGGCCAATGTTGTGGAGGATGCTAGTCACAGGACCATAAAATAATTGACCATTGCACAGACGTAGGCCTGATGGGCATGTCTGTACTGCTGTATGGGAAATATCTACATACACACGCACACACACAATGTGGCTGATGTGAGATTTGAACCCCTACCAATCTATTATTACACACTATAGCTCACAGTACTAGTTGCATGTTCCACCAGTTACATTTGGTATATATGTGGCTGCAGCCACAGTACTTGTGGGCTATGCAAAGTAGCCTGCAGAATGAACCTGCTTTATACTGTCATTGTATCTAGTGTCATAGCAGTGGGCTACCTTTTAATACTCCTGTTATGTGTGTACAGGTACCAGTATCGCCATTTCTGGCCATTTGCAGTTTGCTAGGTGGAGAATTGGTTATTGACAATATGCAAATCACAAAAGACAGGACCGACCAGTAAAATACAAACAGCGGAAAACTGAGCCTCCAACACACAGTTTCAAATGTAGAAGAACAAGTTTATTAAGCGCTTTCGGAAGGGTTAATACCCCTCCTTCCTCAGAATGAAAAGAAAACAAACACGGAATGCAAGCTCAATACTATTTAAACTAATTAATATCAGGTGATCGCTCTCATTCATTAATTCAATAAAACAAGTGTTGCCCAGCGACCTAATGATACATACTTATTTCCATAAAACGATGCATGGTAAAACACAAAAAAAACCCTCTAAATTAAATATAAAAACATTAAATGCTTATAAACAAGCATGTAAACGTGGTGTATAGTAAAAACTCATGTTTCTTTGCTAATCATTAATATGCAAATAAATAATATATAATATAAATTGCCAACAGCAATTAGATAAAATACACAATGTCAAACCAGGGTTTACTTAGCTAAATACCATTACTTCCAATAACTCAAAAAATGCAAGAAATGCAATACTGCAAAATACATCTTTTCAATGACAAATTAGATTAAATAAATA
>NC_056735.1:1959180960-1959188460 GCF_019279795.1 Protopterus annectens
GCTACATGGTAGAAGAGACACATACTGCTGGCCCTCTCCTCAGGTGTGTGGGGTAAATAAATGTGCTCACTGGCATTTGTTTGCATGGAGCAAGGAACTGGTGGAGTACCCTGGAAGCAGGTGCCTGTGAGACCCTCATCATTTCCCTAGCTGGTCTTTGAAAAATACCTGTAGCTAGTATTCTAAGCGCTACACATACCTTTGTTTCCAGTTGGATGGGTTCCCCTCTGTTGGCTCTGGGTCTGAGTTGAGGGCGGCAGAGCTCGGTGAGTTCTTGTCATATGTCCCTGTCCACCCTGTAGCGCTCTACAATTTCCAGCTTATGTAGCTCCTGGAAGGTTATATCTGTTATGTAACAGTGCCAATCAGAGAGTAGTAGGCGAGATATAGTTAGGCTATATGAGTATGTGCAGTGTGTCCCTACCTACAGGCCTTTGACTTGCTAACATGGGTAGCAGTTAATTAAGTAGCAGTAAACTTTTTTTGGTGAAAATTGCATGACTTATTCATTAATTTCTGTATTGACAAAAATCTAACTGAAGTGGAATGCACTGGATTCGAACCCAAGATTATGGGTGGCAAAATGTACTAGAGACAAGGCATTTCATAGACTGAGCTACTGAGTTACTGCTGCAGCAGGTGTATTTACAAAGTATATGGGCATATGGACACCAGAATTGCATTAGCATATGTTTTCTAATGGGTATGAGGTGTGACACTGAAATGTCTCTCATGATCTTCTAACCTCAATTTTTAATGACTTTCCAGTAGTTTAGCAGACACATATGTTTTTGTGAAAACCATGCCAAACCTAGGTGGCACAACTGTGGGCATTCTGCAACAGTCTGTACAGTTTACAGCTATACATGCTGTACCAAGCCTAATGCACATCCATTATTATTTATTTGGCTGTGTACTGCTGCATTGTCTGCATCACAGTCACATGTACACTGTCAATTTTGCCATTATATGTACTTGCAGTGTGTCAGTGGCAATCAGGATATGTTGGTGGAAACATCTCTTTTAATTCTGAGCTGTGAGGCCTAGTGGGCTAATGTACTTTGCTGTAGATGACAGAGGCCTGGGTTCAAGATGTGGCAAGGGTGTTTATTTTGCAGATGTACCAAATACTGTCAGAAACACATAAGATGATTAAGGCACTTAAGCAGTGTTAAGTGAGTTTGCACACCATGCCACGCTGTGCTGCTTAGATCCACTTAAACCCACACTAATTATAAAAAAAAAAAGAAAAGAAAAAGGGGTGATAGGAAAGTAGTGAAATGGGGGTAAGCAGTGGAAAAACATAGTGAAAGGCAAGTAGGGATGTGCAGGATGTCTGTAGGAAAGGACTATCTCTCTGTTTCTTCTACAGCAACAGCTGTGCAGGTTGTACAGAATTTGGAATTTGGAGATCACACCCCAGAGAAAGGGGTGAGGGCAATATAATTGTGTTGATTAATTCATGTAATAATTAATTGTGTCAACTTGTAGCAACACCGCAACTAAAACACACAAAAAAAAAAAAAACAGTGTAAAAATTTTTAATGTAATTAATTGTTTTATTGGTTCTGAAGAAGTCCAGCGTATGCTGGATGAAAGCGCTTGATATTTCTTGGATTATTAAACTGATTTCTTGGATACTACAAGTTTGTTTTTTTGCACCACTGATCTGTCTGGCAGGAAGGTGGTTCTCTTGTTTTATGAGTTTTGGTTGCCTTTTACACAGTACAGAGAATAAACGACTATCATGCCATCCCTAGCAGGCATGGGGTTAGACTGCCAGCAAACATACACAGACACACCAGGCACACAGCCATGCCAAGATTACATATTTTATTTATTGTAATTTTTTTATTAGTATTGTATTTGTTGCATTTACTGCAGTGGTGGTGCTGCGGTAGCGTTGTCACCTCACAGTAAGATGCTTTTCGGTTCGATTCTCAGCTAGAACGTCTTCTGTGTGGAGACATGCGTGAATGGGCATACCTTCATTGAAGGTTGTGCGTCAGAGCTGGCAACTTGGTACGTAAAAATCTACTGCCAATCATTAGCGGACCGGAGTTCCGCTGTTGCGTCCCCTAACTGGGAAAAGCCGAAAGACACAGACAAATTGTATTTGTTGCATTTATTTTCTAATGTCTTATCACATTTCTGATCAATGCTGTTAATTGTCTGCTACTTCTGAATACACACAGATTATTAACCCATAATAAGGGCTACTGCAGACATTTACCTGTAATTCCCGTGGGGAGAAAATCTGTTAACAACCCATAACTGATTCAGTAATATTCAATAGTACTTGTCACTGGATTCAAACTCTGGTCTGTGTGTGACAAAATGTACATCAGTCATAGCATTTAACACACTATGCTACTGAGCTACTGCTGACTCTTGGCTGCCTGATATTTGCCTAAAGCTCACCTGGAAACATATGACCTTGTAATAGTAGTGCAGTTTTATACAAGACTGCAGTAACAGTTGAACACATGTGCATGAGATTCATGCATGACAGAGATACTAGGTAAACTGTCCATTAATACATAGAATGCAGGTGTACACAATAAACTCTTAGTTGGTGGAAATATCTGTGATGTGCACAAACCATATCAAAGTACTGGGTTGGCTATTTGAATCATGTGCAGTTGCAGATAGTATATTTGCAGTCTATAGCTATTACAGTTCCATACTTGCCTGCAGCACTGTACCTCAGAGCAGGAATTTTTATAGCTGAAATGCAATGATTAACACAAGACAATCCTGATATACACAATAAACCTTGGATGTTCCTGGTATTGCTTCAGATTTTAGTGCAAAAAATTTCATAATTCATATATCTTGTAGTACAACTCTAAATCTACAGCTTAGCATAACACTCTTTCTTAGCTAACCTTGAGTCGGTTACTGGTATTCTATGTGTTGTTATTTCAGAGCAGATGTCATACTCGATTTCATGAACAACAGCCCTACTTACTCACTTATTGCACAACACAGCTTTATTAGGGGTAGCTTCATGCAGTTATTGTCATATTGTTGAGTCTTGATTAAACAACATTTGGGATAATATAGGTGTTACAATACAGCTGTAATCCCACAGTTATTGTAGTAGAATCTTTATTTCATTAACATTATCAGGTTTAATGCTTTAATCTTTATTGCACTGTACTTTGCAGTAGACCGTTATTGCAGTACAGCCCTACATCCACATTCATTGCATTACACAAATCTGCACAGTATGTTCCTACTGGCAGTGACTGAATTACTCTATCTTGTGTATTTGACTATAGATTGCAAATTAATCTGTACTCACCACACTCATGGTGCAACCTGGCCAGGTACCTTGCATGGGCCACTAGATTGCTAGCTCTCCCCTCAGCAGCTGTAGGGAAAATAACCACACCATTACGCATACCTGTCTATCACACATTCAGATTAGGTATTGGTAAAACAATGCTAGCAGAACATGCAAACTTGTGGGGCATTCCCATCCCAAGCATCCTGGACCCAGGTGTCCAGAAGTCCACTCTTTTGCCACTTCTGATCATTGAAATGGTGGCAGACCTGCTCACCTGTGTGTCGGATACCAGTTGCATTGGTGAGATCACGTGCCAGCCGGTTCCAGGCCTCCAACTTATGCTCCTATCCCTGGTATTGGCCCTGCAGTAGCCAGACTTCATGGTATTTCACTAGGAGTCTATGACACTGGACTTCAGAATGACCCACCACTGTGCCCAACACCTGCCATAGTTCCTACATGGTTCAAACTCCAACAGGTTATGCTATATTCCCACCTGTTGTACTTAAGCCTGTTTTCCCACCCTTGCACATCATTGGGTCATTTTTAAAAATGTGGTGCATTGCTTGGCACCATGCAAACTGACTTAGATGAGCTCAGCAGTGCTTAAACTGTTAATGCTTAGCAGTGTTTAGTGGTGTACAAACCAGCTTAGTTGAGTTGGCCAGTGTTTAGACTAGCAAATGCTAATTAGTGCTTCACACCACTTAGTACTGGGCAAACCAGCTAAGCGGTGCTAAAATTTTCCTTGTTTAAGCAATGCTCGGCAAGGCTTAGCTGTGCTTAGCAGAGCTCAGCTGAGCACAGAAAAGCAGGGTTTAAAAATAATTGGCATAATTTGTTTTTGCAACATAAATGCTTAATAATCTGTCTGTGTATTCAAACCTGCACCTATTGCACATAAAGCTGTCACTCTGTCCATTTGGCTATGTGGAAGTGTAGAATTCTGCTATACTTTTACATATACCTCTCTGCTACTTTTAAGCAATGCTGAGCACCGCAGTGCAGTGAGCAAACCCACTCAGCTATGCTTAAACTTGACCTTTGCATTCATAATTAAATGTATCAGATTTCTATTGTTAGATGTCTGGCACATGTCAATTGCTGTGCACTGTGCCAGACAAACATAAAAAAATAATAATTTAATACTTATGCATACATTCATATACTGCACTTTCACAGTGCAGGGGGTGTGTTACTCATCTCCAGACACAGTAACACACTCCTTACACTGATTCAATAACTGTGTTACACAGCTCACCCACAGTAACGTGCCTTCATTAATATGTATGGCGCACTACCAAGGGTGTACCGCATACACAACCACGGTACCTTCCGTATTGGCATTACACTATGCCTACATGGATTTTATTAAATCTGGGGGCATGTCTAGTGCTAATTAATTCAGATCAGTACTGTAACTTATTTTCAATTTGTAATGCTTTAACATTTCCTTCCTACCAGTCTTTGCTTTCTGTATTCTCCCTTGAAGTCTGCATTTTTTTTATAAATTTCTTGATAAGAATTCCACTTTTTTAATAAATGCCGAATGATTTTATTTAAATCCTGCTTGTACATGTACAGAAAACTGCAATGTAATCATACAGATGTTTGTAAAGTTATGTAACAAGTACTTAAGTTTAACTGGGTAACATGCTAACCACAACAGTAAATGATATTTTCCCAGTTCCCGACACATATAGCTACATTAATTTCCAGCATGACAAAGCTTATTGTAGCAACATGTGATATAGGTTAATGCTGCTGCTAATTAAAATCAATCATTGCATATCTTACTTCTTATCTGTTTAGAAATGTTATGCAAGTGTATTGATAAAATTAAAAAGTGCCCATAATACATCACATTACACATGTTCGCACATCGCACATCACATATGGGAACCACTTTAAACTTGCTGTTACACATTGCTTAATATTAAACACTGTGCAATATTATATACACCAAGTTCAGAGTATTACATGCTAATAGATAACAGGTGCATGCATATCCAAGTATGTCCATCTGGGCATTTTTCTCTGAATCTCATATTCCTTCATTATATGAATATTTCTCTGTGAGTTTCTTTTTTTTTTTTTTTTTTTTTTGGAAATTCTTGAAGATTACATGGGTTGGAATAAATATTGTGGAAATGTGATTTCTTCAATCCCTCCACTACCTGATAACACAGTAATTCCACATCACTGAAGTATTTAGTCTCTCTATGCTGGTGTTACCAGATGGGTGCAGAACAGAATACTTGGGAGCCATCACCTATACTTGTATACAACAACTTAAAGCAGTGCTTCAAAGCTCTAATATCCCTATGTGATGCCATTATTCAAAAAGCAAGTGCAAGCAGTTATATGTTGGTCTTATTTTAGTTTCATCCCAAAGTGACAAAACCCTTCATGGCCTACCTGCTTAGCTTGCTCAGATGCTGTTTATGTCTCCAGATGACCAAGACCCAGGGTCACAAGGACTACCTGCCACACACTATGCACACTGCCCATATCTCTATCATCAAAGAGAGGCAAGCAGGCATAGCATTACTATTCATTATTTCCAACGCCAGTTATTACAGGTGCCCAGGTGACATAAATGAGTCCCTGGCAGTTGGCCTTGGCAGATACTTTTGGATCAGTGAGTGTTTGTGAATATTGGCCCTGTGTGCTGTCAGTCCACTGCATCACACACATTATTCAGAGAGTAAGATTCTTAGACATTCCATGCTAATTAGGCTTGTTACTGATGGATGTTATTGGCGTACTTATTATAATGTCCAACATGTTATGATTTTAGGCACAGTTATGTATGTGACTATTACCTCTGAAATGTCCACGTATCTTGTAATTGACATCTGTTTTACTCTTTTTTGTTTTTAATAAACATTTTATTGAATTATCACTTGTGACACAGGCAAATTTACATTTATATAAAAGTAATCAAACTGTATTAACATTTTCACATTTATAAACATTACAATTCACATATATTGCTATATATCATATAACCTAAGCAACATTACATAAATTATTCAATTACTGACTTTTTTAAACAAAAAACATATTTTTTAAACCTTCACTTACGACATAAGCAATCACGCATCTATATGAATGAAAACAAATCACACCAATACAATCCTAGTTGCAACCATTTTACATCACAAACCATACTGGCACACTCCCTGTTGCAAACATTATACACCACTTTAATCTACCAAATCATTTTAAGTCAAACATTACATAGCTCATTTTTAAGTCCTGTCTTCTTTTAAACCTCCAAACAGCAGCAGGGTCACCACCACAAAAAGCATAAAATAATGTATTAGTAATAGGATAAGCGCTTTCAGAAAACAATTCCCTTCATCAGATCCTACCATTAACTCACATGCATATAACTATATATGCTACGTTTAAAATGTCATAAGCCAATCAGCAGAATTCAAAATGCCCCATGTAATTTTCTGGTGAATCACAAAACAGCAGATGTCATTTCCTGATATATCATAACCAATTCTCAAAACAAATAAAATATGCATATGTGAAAACACATACTAAAATATATATAAAGTAAAAAAGCATATAAAGGACATAAATATAACACATAAAACTTGTGTAAAACTTCACAAATGTGTTTAACATAACCAGATCACAGTCTTTGAGCTTTCAGCATAGGTTTTAATGGAATAAAAGCATTTAAACCTGGCAGAACATGCACACACAGTTCTACTATCCAATGTGTTTCCCTTAGAACATAATACTTTATTTCAACATGTAGTACTTTACTCTGATCATAGCTTTTTCTTTATGGCTATAGATACCATCAACATTAACATTAGGGGTGGAAATTTGCAAAATGCCACTGAGGTAAGGTAAACATATTGGATTTATGGTTCCCACAATTCTCATTTTTTTCTATGCAGTTTGCTCCTACCCTTTTCTAAAGATCTCAGTTCCAGTTGTTTTATCAATGTTACTATATTCACTACTTCTAGTATAGTTTTTTTTTCAGGAATGTTTTAATTGTTTTGTTGTTAGCTGGTTAGTTATTTTTTGTGCACATGACTATATTACCTCTGATACCAGTTATGTCCATTATCTTATACCTCTAATAAATCAAGCAACTCCTCCCTTAGATCATTTTCTTCTAAACTGAGGGCACATTTTTTTGTTCTCTGTTTCCTGCGCACATTCTACAGAAAGTTCCA
>NC_056735.1:1959193460-1959263460 GCF_019279795.1 Protopterus annectens
CACAGCATGCTGAAGGAAGACATCAGTACATCAGAGGTGGATGTGATTTCATAATCTATGCTAAAACAAGACCAACTAATTATCTATTCAGCATAGAATAATTGCAAACTCCGTGCACATCTGTTGGATTCCAAAACACAATCGGTGCACCCAACTCTGTTTAAATGCAACATAGTACTTCAATGACAGCTTTCCAAAAGCAGTCATTGGAGGCCATATGTGCTTAATTTTAATGTTACCACATTCCACAAATTCCTAGGGAATCCTGCATATTCTGGAAACATGACTTAAAAAATACAACTAGATAGACTGCTGGTGCAGGATGTGTGCACCCCACAAGTATTCTCATAGTCTGTGGGTTAACCCAGTACTGATAGAAACAAAAGCTCTCCTGAGTCTAGAAATATTTGCCTCTGAGACATTGCAGTGGCATATAGGAGATGCCATAGAAGTGTCCCAGACATCTGCCAGTTGCATTCTCCCACGGTTCCTCCCAGCAATGTGCTGCAAGGTGGATCAGTCTGTTTTCCAACAATAGCCATGGAGCACAGAAATGTCATGCAGCAGTTCTATGCTAACTTCCTCCATATCCTGGATGCAATAGACTGCACCCATGTTCCAATGAAGCCCCATTTGTACCTGATGCTGAAATGAACATTAATAGAAAGGGGTGGCCTTCTCTCAATTCTCAGGTGGTATGCGCTGCAGATGGCCTCATTACTAGTGTTATGGCAACACACCCCAGTAGCAGCAATACAGAAGAAACTTACTGAGATCTGCTTTCCAACATGGGGAAATACCAGAAGTGATCCTACTAGACAAGTACATGACTACTGCTGTATGGTATGCAGTAGTCAAACATTGCAACAGGAAGTAACATGATCATCTATTCCTTCCATCCCCTCAGAAAAAAGTAATTGCAGTTATCCACTGGAGTCCTGGCGAATGACACCATACAGAGCCCCATCAACCTCTGCTGAGGATGCACTTAAGAGAGCACACACAATAACATGAAAAACCACTGAACATTCATTTGGTCTGTGGAAAACAAGATTTAGATGTCTGGACACATCCAGGGGTACACTGCAATACACACCATAGAAGGCAACACAGATGGTCACCATGTGTGCCATGCCTTACAACATGATAACATCAAAGCGTGCAGGCCTACCAGTTGCAGGTGTCAGTGAACTGCCCCCAAAAAAACAGATATCCGATGTTGAATTATGAGAGCTGTCACAGGATGATTAGTAGGACACAGGGGGTGAGAAGAAATAGGCATGGGCGATGGAGGATGTGTCCATGTGCCCTAGCTAAGGTAACATGGCAACATTTGACACTAATCTGAAAAGAAAAATAACACAAACAAGCCTCACTTTCAATACCTGACTATAGTGCTATGCATAAGGAACACATTGATGCACAGGTTATTGCGGCAACATGACTCAGAGGTAAGAATATGTTCAATAATGCAGTGCATGAATGACAGTGGATACACATCAGCCACAGGACATGGATCAATGTTTGGAATACAGTGACTGTGAAGGGCTGCACAGCTTGCCAAGATTTCTAGATGCCTCAACTGCCTCACTCCTGTGAACAATGAAATAACAGCAGCTACATTAAGGGACTGCATTTTGCAAATAGCTTTAGAAATATTTGTAAAATATGCTAGAGACACGCTTTAAGGCAAACCTTGCTTACTGAACTTTAGTACAGTGAACTTTGTTTAACATGATAAGACATTTACCAGCTCACAGAGTCAAATAAGAGAAACAATCACAAGTCTGTAGTCAACTAATGGATAACTGTTCTTTTAGAAGAGGTACCGAAAGTAAAAACTAGACATGATTATATGACAGAGGCAATGAAAATAAAAAAACAGACATGATATAAGTATTGTATACAACTTAGGAAGTGATTTGTAATTTCTAAAATTTCCATCAGTCCAAAACTGTCATGACCTTGTTGAACTTGTTGTTTGCACAAGACTATGAAATGGCCACCAGCCAGTAACAGAACTGGGCTCACCTGCACAAATCTTGAGCATGGACTTTGCATCTTGATGCTAGTGCTTGCATGGACTTCCCAGCATGGCGTGGACTGGGCATTTTGCCTGCAGTGATTTGATTTGATTGATTTGATCAGCACAGATGTCGGGCATAGACTGGGAATTTAAATGCAAGTGTCTGCATTACACTGATTTGATCAGCACAGGTCTCTGGTATGGACTGAGCATTTTAAAGAAATGCTAGTGCCTGCATTGATTTGATTTGATTAGATTGATTTGATCATCATGGATCTCTGGCATGGACTGGACATTTAAATGCATGTGCCTGCATTGCACTGATTTGATCAGCACAGGTCTCAGGTATGGACTGGGCATTTTAAAGAAATGCTAGTGCCTGCATTGATTTGATTTGATTAGATTGAGTTGATCAGCACATATCTCTGGCATGGACTGGGCATTTGATAGCTGCATTATTGCACTATTAGAATTTGGAGTCCCTCTATCAGTCAGCAAATATGATCTTTTTGATGCTTGTAAGTAAAAGATAATTTTAATAATTTTAAATGAATTGCTTAATCTTGTGCCTTGGTGTCTTGTGTCACTTCTCAACATTACCCACAGAACCTAGATAATAGACCATAACAGTGACATGTGTGTGTGTGTGTGTGTGTGTGTGTGTGTGTGTGTGTGTGTGTGTGTGTGTGTGTAATCAGAGAGCTATGGAAAGGCACACACGAGAACTACATATCAGCATGTGGATACAAAGTGGAAACTGGTCCACAGAAGGATAGTGAGTGCTGAGGGTGAGGCATATGCAGTACCATATTAAAATGCCATAAGTAGCACAGGTATGCATACAGAGGCATACCTATGCATGAAGGAATAGCAGACAATAAGCAAGCATGTAATGTATTAATCAATGCTGGATGACTAAGATGGCAGGCTGCAAAGCATGAAAATACATGTTATACATCAAGTAGCAGGAGATGCAAATATACAAGCATGGAGACTGTTGCATAGAGTATTATTGTCATCAGTATCTATGCTAACATATAACAATGATAAATATGTACTACATATTACAACTTAAAGCTAGTGACCTATGTCAGATAACTGATTAGAAAAACCCTGTGACATCAGACATTTGAAAAAAAAACACCTACAGATTGATTAGTTATTGGTCAGCACAGTGGTCATCATTGCCACAGGGTCAGAATGACACAAAAAGGCACACATCAGATCAGGGTTATTCTAATGCAGTCTAGGGTGCCCACACTGACAGCTCTTTCTGTGTTCCTGGATGCCACTGTCATGTCCAGAAACACTTGGCCCATGGTGATGTATCAAGGAGCTGGATGTGATGACACTAGCATTTTGGGACACAGTGAGGTAGGAGCAGTAATGAGATGTGTCTGTCTGGACATGAATACTTGTTTCACAGTTGAGTGACCAATAGCAGATGTATGTGCACTTTGCAGACACAGACAATGATGTTAGAGGGCCATGTGTGAGTATAATGAGTGGTGGTCTGCCTCTCCCCACTGGAGGTAAACTGCTCAGTGCAGTTAGGGCATGTAACACCCTGTTCATAATATGGCATTGCTCTAGCACCACTGTAACAAGGCTTTCAACAGATACCACACTGCCATGTTGTGCAACCAATGCTGCCATGACCTCTTCTATCTGTGCTCTTGACCTTAATGTAACACACACAGCTGGTGTGCTACACAATTGCTGGCATGGGCAAATATGTGCAGATCACAGTCATGACATCACTGAGAATGTTCATGTGTCTATAATAGTAAGTGGACACACTCTAACATGTATCCATGTGCATCAGCTACACTCGCACATGAAGTCCAATGGACAATATCTGTCCATAGTGGGGAGGAGTCACCATAATTTCTAGACTTTACTTCTTACCTCTCAACTGTCTAGATTTTTGTGCTTATATTTTTTTGTCTATTCCTCATAAAATTTGTAGTTTTCTGGCAAATCAGTGAGGACTGAAGTCACTAAATGACATACATTGTGTTTCAGATATTATATCCTTTTGAAAATGCATGCTGACATAAAACCCATTATTCTAGGAACATTCTTAGTTTGTAAGAGCAATATTTAAAATATGTCCTTGTTTTTGGACCTTTGTCTCCCCATTAATTTAGGATTTGTATGAATTTCTTAAATTAACAGGTTTTGTGGTATCCTCTACGTGGGATAGCAGGTCATGGTCATCATCATGTCCATCATCTGATTTCCCCACATCATCAGAATGACTGGCCACATTACGTTCCCTATGAGAGGCTACACCATGAACCACATCTGTCAGTTTCATGTGGTTAGATTATCAGAGTGAGGCACATCACATCCCACCTCAGGATCAGTGGGCAGTCTACTGGAAGAGGCAGGTAGTGGACATGATGCAGAAAGAGACAGATGACACATGTCATATACATTCACAGAAGTTAAATGATGCAGTATAGTTGTGAAATTTGAACAACTATACAACTACAATGCTAACTGATTATATGAACTTAACAGGTTTAAATGACTGTGAGTAGTTCAGGGACCCTATATGACAGAGATATGCCATGTCATTTATATATTGATCAGATATGACAGATAATGTCAATACAACTACAAAATCCTACCTGATATTTCCTCCAATAACACCACCACCAGTGGTGAGGATTGAAATGACACCGTTGTATAAAATGATAAACGTACACAACTTGGTAGTAACCACATACAAGGCACACATATCATTCCACTTGTTGTATAATGCAAAGCAAATAAGATATAAACATACTGGATGGGCAACGACAATGTGCAGATTGCAGGTGTCCTATCTCATTCACTCCAGTGGAGCTCAAGAAGTTTACACTGTAACTTCCCATGAGCAGAGCCTAAGCCTTTTGATAGAATCAAATTATGTCCTCACATTTTAAACAAATGTTCATATCTCTGGAACCTTAGGGGTTATGAAAGAAGTATAAATGGCAAACCCTTCAGCACAAACTATTTTTAAACTATTTTTATAGTGTTAGTATTTTTTAGGTTCTAGGTCTTAAAACTGAATTTTATAAGTCCCAGTAAATACAATAACATTATGTTTGTAATAGTTTGTAATAGTTTGCAAACAACTTTATATCTCAGAAACCACTCAAGTTACACACATACTGTCAGCAACATCTTATTCAGCTAGCTGAGTGATTTCATATGAGGCTAAGGAGTTCTGCCTTTGTTACATGGTTGTTGAAATATTTAGAAAAATGTGAAAACTATCCCCTGGATTCATGAAGCTCGGCGCAAGGCCGGTGTAAGGCCTGCGCTGGCCGTGCGGCATATAAATGGTGTAGTAGCGCCATATGCATATTAATGAAGGTGCGCCGCTACCGCATCCATGTGCATAGGACTCGTGCGCGAGTGCATGGGGCGTTACTAAGTTGCGCCCGGAGGCGTGTCAATGTTGGCTGGCAATGAGCAACCTAAACTGCTGAATATTATAGCCTGCCTGCAATAGTAATCACACCTATCAGTGTCCGTGGATAATGAAACGTATGCAAAGCATGCAAGACAGTTCCCAGCCACACAAAATGGAGAACCAAACAGAAATGCACACAACATAATATGAGTTTCCATCCATGGAACAAATGACATTTAAAATCGTATGTCCGTAATGTACTGCACTGTCAGAAGTTATACCCAGAGGAAGTGAAGCGCATCATGTCAGCACGCCGCCAATACACACGTCTAGCCCCAGGGGTATGGTCACCAGCAGTCCCACAGTGGTAGTGATAGTACACAGCAGGGCAGTTGCGGCTATATAACAACCGTAAAGAAACCTGACAGTCCATATTGTATACCAAACACACACAAACATATGTATATTAAAAAGTGCTATACACATGAACAGGAACGTAACCATCACATACACATAGGATGCTATATGCGGAACCGGAATATCCAAAAGTAGAACCCATGCATGCAAATGCAATACACAACAACCCATGTATAGCACATAACCCGCACCCATGTCCGAATGTCCACCAAATCCAGCTACCAGCCTTGCGCATCCGTACACCTACACATAGCGGGTATTCCCCATATGTAGTAGGAAGTATCATCCTAGGCAGTGTCCGGATTGCAAATATGTATCCCATGTTTGTAAACATCCCATCACAGGTACGTAAATCCAAATGCCCGCGTGTTAATGTTACGGCAAAATGTGTGTACATCCCGCGTGGGATAAGTAACCTGTTGAAACCTCAGAGTTGTTTACACGCCACAATGTCCATTACTGTACACATCTGGACAAAACATGTATGTGTAGTTACGGTACTGTTCAGTTTCTACATAGACATGCAATTCATACTACGCAGGACGGAACAGCTGTCCACCATGCAAGTCACCCCACTAGGGTTGCCACCTGTTCAGATGGCCAAGGTGGGACATCCCTTGTAGAAATGTGAGAATATGCAGGATAAAACATACCCCCGGCCTGTGCAAAGTACAGAATTACATGCTTATGCCAAGATAAAAGCTAATGCCATAGAATTTGAATAGCTTATGCTATCCCAAATAATAGTTATGTGTACCAGATACAAAATACCTGTATCATGCAACTAGTACAGAAATGAAGAAATATATTATTGTCTTAAAATCACAGGACAATTGCCATGTCTTAGGTGTAGTCGCAGGACACAACTGTCCAAAGTGGGACCTCCCCTCGCAAAGAGGAACAAGTGGTAACCCTACTCCCCACTGAATTATCAACAGTATATATTCAACTCAATCACATATCAACACCACCTCTCAACCTATTACAGCAACAAAACCTGGACAAAGCCTAAAAGGATGGGTGGACAAATAGGGACAGATGTAATTACTGCTGTCACAAGCTTCGAAAGTTCACGGAATAATAGTATGTACATAAGCAGGAAATGTTGTGAAGGATGTGGGGTAGTCCCCAGTATTACAGAGGTCCGTACATATACACTGTAACAAGCCGTCACATATGTTGACTGTACTACTGCATACCCGTAGTTAATTCATAGTTAAGTCATGTGCAAAATAATAACCCTCGTAAGAAGGAATACAGGAAATAGTCAAATGTGAATGGGAACACCACTCACCGTGGATTATGTATCGTAACCGCCCCCACCCATATTATGTATTGCCAACATCATAAGCTGCTGACAGGTGCCCAAACACCTGTGTCTGTAAACACAGATTAAATGTTTAAAATGGAACCGACCAAAATAACCACAATGAATGCAAAAGACACGGGTAACCTTGAGTCCAAGAGAACAACAAAGAAATCCTTAACGCAAGTTTTATTTTTTACAAAAGGCAAGCGTTTTCGCCACATTTATTAAAGTAGCTTCATCAGAGATAAAACAAGTGCCAAAGCGACCAAGTTTTACATAGAAATACAGGAAGTGACTCAAAAAGCATGTCACATCCGTATAACATTCAATATACACTTTTTAAAACATAAAAAGCCAATAAAACTGATAATCAAGCTAGCGGGAAACCAGTAGGAAAACACAACAATATTAAATGAAATAAATATTTAGAACCTTGATATTACTAAAAAGTGTATTAGTTTCAAAAATAAAACCAATTCACCTAATTAAGTTTAAAAATTAAAAACCTAATCTATACATTACAAACCATTGAAATGTATAAAAAACAAATGAAAAAATATATTGATAATAGATTAACCATAAACTGGCAGAAAAAAATTGGTAAGAACAAACCACTCCTTGCTATCTTTGACTAACAAGTTGGTAACTAGCATAAGTCCAAAGGCACAATTACATAAATACCTATAAAGCACCTGGACTAATAAAAGCATTATACGTAACAAAAAACAGTAAGAAGGTACTGCAATCACAAAATATCCGGTAGAATCAAGGGAGCAGGAAATATTAAAGAAAATATGCACTCCAAGGGATTGTGCTATCTCAAATAACTCCTAAGTTTTAGGACAGCAGAAATATTGCAGTTTTCATTCAGTCCAGGGAATTTGAATGCATCTAATTTAAGTTGCCATTCAAGTTCTCGGTTCTCTAAAATCAAAGAGAAAGGGCCCCCTCTAATGCTAACAGGAACATGGTCAATTGCCATAAAATGAAAACTGTGCCCCGGGTTATTGCTAATATGTTTAGCCAAGGCATTGTCACTGTTGTTGTTCCTGATTGCATAGGCATGTTGGTAAATACGTTCGCGGAACTTACGGTCCGTCTTGCCTATGTAAAAAGCCAGACAACAATCACATAAGGCTACATAAATGACAGATTTGGTCTCACAATTTAATTTATAATGAATCTGGTACTTCCTGTGCCTGACTGTAAAGGAGTTTCCTGTTTTAACCATTCTGCACCAATTGCAGAATCCACACGGGAACATACCTTTCTGTCTACTAAATGAGTGTTGAGCCACATTCCTCTGTAGTAATTCTTTAAGATTACTACCCCTTTTATAAACAACACAAGGCAGGGTACCCAATTTCTCCAGTAGAAGGGAATTGCTAGAAATAAAATGCCACTTCTTACAAATAATGGACCAAATGGACTGGGAGTTGCTGTTAAACGTAGTAATAAAGCTCAAAGAAAAAAGCTGCTGCAGCTGCTAATTTTGTCCATTCTTTAAACGGGACCACTGAGTTTCTTAAATTTACATACAAGTATTCAACATCAGAGATTGACTATCTCGATGTGAAATTATTCAAAGATTTTACCAACAACTTGTTTTTGTCAACTATATTTAGGAAACCTACGTACTGCAATTCTTTCCTCCATTTTTCAAGTTTTCACCCGTTCAAACAGAAGCGTTCCATAGTGAAGGGTCAGCTTGTTAGAGCAGGGAGGATGTGCAGTTCTTTGACTGATTTCCGTCAAGAATGCAACTTTTTAAAGGAGCTGTTTGTCAATCGTGGATACCCAACTTTACTATTAGAAGAGCTCATCCAAGAAGTGGATTTGAAAAGGTTGGATGGTTTTTATAAACCCCTCCTCAATCAGGTTGGCTCCTGTCCAAGTAGTACACCAGACTCCCAACTTCTTCCCCCGTTGGTTCCAGGCCCTAATTCGGACTCTGGGTCAATTCTTATTGGGGGTGAATGTTGTTTTTCTTTGAGCATTAATACTACGTTTAACAGCAACTCCCAGTCCATTTGGTCCATTATTTGTAAGAACTGGCATTTTATTTCTAGCAATTCCCTTCTACTGGAGAAATTGGGTACCCAGCCTTGTGTTGTTTATAAAAGGGGTAGTAATCTTAAAGAATTACTACAGAGGAACGTGGCTCAACACTCATTTAGTAGACAGAAAGGTATGTTCCCGTGTGGATTCTGCAATTGGTGCAGAATGGTTAAAACAGGAAACTCCTTTACAGTCAGGAACAGGATGTACCAGATTCATTATAAATTAAATTGTGAGACCAAATCTGTCATTTATGTAGCCTTATGTGATTGTTGTCTGGCTTTTTACATAGGCAAGACGGACCGTAAGTTCCGCAAACGTATTTACCAACATGCCTATGCAATCAGGAACAAGAGTGACAATGCCTTGGCTAAACATATTAGCAATAACCCGGGGCACAGTTTTCATTTTATGGCAATCAACCATGTTCCTGTTAGCATTAGAGGGGGCCCTTTCTCTTTGATTTTAGAGAACCGAGAACTTGAATGGCAACTTAAATTAGATGCATTCAAATTCTCTGGACTGAATGAAAATGGCAATATTGCTGCTGTCCTAAAACTTAGGAGTTATTTGAGATAGCACAATCCCTTGGAGTGCATATTTTCTTTAATATTTCCTGCTCCCTTGATTCTACCGGATATTTTGTGATTGCAGTACCTTCTTACTGTTTTATGTTACGTATAATGCTTTTATTAGTCCAGGCGCTTTATAGGTATTTATGTAATTGTGCCTTTGGACTTAATGCTAGTTACCAACTTGTTAGTCAAAGATAGCAAGGAGTGGTTTGTTCTTACCAATTTTTTCTGTCAGTTTATGGTTAATCTATTATCAATATATTTTTTCATTTGTTTTTTATACATTTCAATGGTTTGTAATGTATAGATTAGGTTTTTAATTTTTAAACTTAATTAGGTGAATTGGTTTTATTTTTGAAACTAATACACTTTTTAGTAATATCAAGGTTCTAAATATTTATTTCATTTAATATTGTTGTGTTTTCCTACTGGTTTCCCGCTAGCTTGATTATCTGTTTTATTGGCTTTTTATGTTTTTAAAAATGTATATTGAATGTTATACGGATGTGACGTGCTTTTTGAGTCACTTCCTGTATTTCTATTTAAAACTTGGTCGCTTTGGCACTTGTTTTATCTCTGATGAAGCTACTTTAATAATTGTGGCGAAAACGCTTGCCTTTTGTAAAAAATAAAACTTGCGTTAAGGATTTCTTTGCTGTTCTCTTGGACTCAAGGTTACCCGTGTCTTTTGCATTAAATGTTTAAAATGGACAAACCCTGTCCATGTGCTTTGTCTGACATTTGAACACGGTCAGGGCAGTTCCGTTCACCAGGCAGACAAGCCTAAACCCAGCCCACCACATGAACACCCTGACAATTAAAGACCTGTATGTGTCAGGACTATAAGCCTTTGGGTTCTGAATATCCCTGCAGTGATGAAATATGCAGCGTGGGTCCAGAGCAATAGGGAATAGGGAATGTGTAACATGTAGTACCGTATTTTTCCCAGCAGGAGAATAGATGCCTGTGACGTAAGCGAAGCGGTGAGGCATATGTTAATGTAGCTATGTACTATGGGTATGCATATAAATGTGTCAGAACACCAAACGTATAGTGATTACAGCATCCGGCCAACGTGAATGCAGTCCCGGTTGAACAACGACTACAGCACATATAATGTGAAAGTGTAATGAATTCGTCTGTGCTGTACAGACAGTTACATATGTAAAGGTGAACGTGTGTTTCGCAAATGTCCGTTAACTGTATTACAGATAATTACTGGTACTGTCACAAGTAATAAAGCCCACGTAAGCACAAAGACTTAGTAAACATATGTAACCCACAATAAGGATATGCTTGCACACCTGCGCGTAACCCACAATAAGGAAATGCAAGTGCGCCTGTGCATGTGTGATCCGCTCACAGCATAGTAAATGAATGCTGTTTCCCCCATGTTAGTTATACATGGCTCAAACCTGTTAACCTAGTAAAGTATGAAACCGGACAAAGCCATGCAAACCACCGGTACAAATAGGGACAAACACCAGATATGTGCCAGAACAAACATAGAAAGTGGATAGAATAACGGGTGTGTCAGTAGCATGGATTCTCTGAAGGGTATGCAGTCGTAACCTGAACTGCTTGCCAGAAATCCCCACTGTAAGTCTCAAATGAAATGCCACGACATTGCCAGATAGACACAGGTTTATTTAAAACACAGCAAAGATAAAGGGGCAAGCAGCTGTACACTCTGTGACAATCTGTATAGTGGAAAGGTATGGTATAGATATAGATATATGTGTATACACATAATCCACAGACGTAAACCAAAGCAAGTTATGAAATGAGGATAGTACATGTATCTATGTATACACAACAGACTTATGTCCCGTAGATATGACATATGTACATAAATAGGCGACGTTATATCTAATATGGGTAGACAAACAGACATGCAGGAAAGGTGAATAAACCGCAGCATTCCAAACCATTGGCCAGAAAGTGACCGTCCAGCAAGTTCTACACTTCAAACATGCAGATAGATGTCCATTGCAGGACTCCAAAAATTGAGTCTTAAGTAGTGTCAACCAACATTGACGCAAAACAAGTGACCGCAGCAAATACAAAATAGCTGTACATGCAACAGTATCAGGTGCAAGGGTGATGACACATGTGTTGATAGAATGTATGACGTATGAACTGATATCCGGAGAGTGGGGAGTGCATAGAAGTGTCTCCACACTTCAGTACCGCACACATTAAACATGTGTAATGGGTACTGTAGAGGGTTGTCAGGTATGGGAATCATGGGTATGCAGAAATGGGCCTAGGTTTTGTTTGGCAGGGATTTCGTAGGCCCGCCCATTGGGAGTGATGTGGGTATAGCACACACCTATATTCTCAATAATGGGTCAAACCATCCACTGGATATTGCGAAAACCATTTTGGCAATATGTAGGGCCCTATATCAGTGTCATGTAGGCGATTATCATGGATGGACATGCGTACGACCAAGATGGTACCCATAACTGGCAAACTGTCAGAATAACACAGCTGCACTAAGGCATAGTACATGAAATACAAATAGGGACTATATTAGATATACCCCAGACAAAGTCAGAACGTTGTGAGAATACTGGCGTACCCATGAATACGGATGTTATGAGTGTTACTAATCATGTAATGGAAATGTCAGTCACTATTATCTACCGCACAGTCCGTAATGCCTTGCCAGCAATGTACCAGAAAGGCACATCACTATGATAAATGTAACAAGGTCAAACGTCATGGTGTTTACCCATAAAGTGTACAGGTTAGGGGTATGAAGGTAACCTGTCCAAAATACATGTACAGAACTAGTGATACTAGGTGGACAGGTGAGAAGAAAGACATCAGGACAAATGAGAAAACATGTACAAGACACACGCATGTACTCCGACAAATGTGAATGACAATGTATGCCCTGTGAATATCAATGTGGAAGGTTAATAGACACAAAAGTAATGTGTCCCTCAGGGTGTCATGCAGTGTCACCGTAACAATGTCCAGTCCCCCAGACACGTACGTGAGCTCTGCCACTGACGGAAAGCGCAAATACCGGCGCACATATACAGTACATGATAGACCAATTAGTGTGGATAAGCAGCCGTTGGCCTGTGTGAGGAATACAACTGTCTGGATGGGTGTGTCCTGCAATATAAATGTAATGGCATGTGGCCTGTGATGCCACCATACAGTGTGTGTATTGGTGTCAGAAAGTTGATATTTTGTTACAGACACATACTCCACAACTGTACAGACTTACGCAGAATGTGCAGAGTTCTGCCTCATATGTTTGGTGTGTTCCACGTAACAACGGTAACATTTTGGCACTTTCATGATAACTGAAGACATGAAATAATGACAAACATGTGAGTAAGACACCAAATCCGACAGAAAAGCCATACTAATGCAAAACCTATTATTGTGTCAACTATCTACGTTTGTAAGAGCAACATGTCAATACTGACCCTATGTGTTCCACTATCAGATAAGGCCTTGCCCATCAACTTGCTCTAGGAGGTGGAGTGGTATGAACAGAAACAGATCCATGTGTGAGGAAACAGCAATATTGACTGCAAGATAACGCAGAAGGTATGAAATGTGCTGCAGTAGGATGTGCAGTACTGTCCGCAGGTATGTGCTGACATGTCAAATGACACAGCAGTCTACATGAAGAACCTATAGGGCTGTCACCTTTACAAATGATGATAGTGGGACATACCCAGAGCCATGCACACAGCACAAATAGACATACACACATTAAAACTAGGCCATGATACATGAAGCCTCCGGCATGTACGAGTACAGTGAGAGTACAGCAAGGATAGATGTCTGCCAAGATATACAGCAAACGCCTCAATGGGCGTGTAACACTGCCCGTAACACAGACGTTGCATGGACAATGTTGGGAGTTGCAACATACCCCATTGGTATGTGAAAGCTATGCAAATATGTGATACATGAAACAGTCAGCTGTCCATGCAAGAGCAGAGTTATGGGCAGAAAATAGATTTTATATATATATATATATATATATATATATATATATATATATATATATAGAGAGAGAGAGAGAGAGAGATACAGACATACACACACACATGTGGCAGGGCTTGTAATCAAACCTACACATGACTACCCTATCACACTACAGCATGATGCAGTTACAGAACACGCTACCGAGATTACTAAACACAGCAGACACACAGGCATTCTACTAGGTGCGTGTCAACATCCGCAAAGACAAAGACATCAGCAGGATACATCTGTGTTGCAAAGCATCTAAAAGCATAACCTGAGTCCCCAGGCAGATGGGAGCATGCACTCACACACATACACACACATCTGTCAGGCCTGGGAATCGAACTTACACCTAACTACCCTATCACACTACAGCATGACACATTTACAGAACGTGCTACCGAGACTACTGAACACAGCACTCCCAGAGGCATACTTCTAGGTGGGTGACATCATCCGCAAAGGCAAAGACGCCGGTAGGAAATGTATGTGTTGTGAGGCATCTAAAAGCTTTACTGTGTCCCCAGGCAGCTGGAAACACACACACACACACACACACACACACACACACACACACACACACACACACACACACACTCTTGGAAGGGCCGGGAGTTAAACACACACCTACTTACTCTAACACACTACAGCATTACACATTTACAGAACGCGCTACCGAGATTACTGAACACAGCACTCCCAGAGGCATACTTCTAGGTGGGTGACATCATCCGCAAAGGCAAAGACGCCGATAGGGAATGTATGTGTTGTGAGGCATCTAAAAGCATTACTGTGTCCCCAGGTAGCTGGAAACACACACACACACACACACACACACACACACACTGGGAAGGGCCGGGAGCTGAACACACACCTACCTACTCTAACATACTACAGCATTACGCATTTACAGAACGTGCTACCGAGATTACTGAACACAGCACTCCCAGAGGCATACTTCTAGGTGGGTGACATTATCCGCAAAGGCAAAGATGCAGATAGGGAATGTATGTGTTGTGAGGCATCTAAAAGCATTACTGTGTCCCCAGGCAGCTGGAAACACACACACACACACACACACACACACACACACACACACACACACACACACACACTTGGAAGGGCCGGGAGTTGAACACACACCTACCTACTCACACTACAGCATTACGCATTTACAGAACATGCTACCAAGATTACTGAACACAGCACTCCCAGAGGCATACTTCTAGGTGGGTGACATCATACACAAAGGCAAAGACGCCGATAGGGAATGCATGTGTTGTGAGGCATCTAAAAGCATTACTGTGTCCCCAGGCAGCTGGAAACACACACACACACACACACTTGGAAGGGCCGGGAGTTGAACACACACCTACCTACTCTAACACACTACAGCATTACGCATTTACAGAATGTTCTACCGAGATTACTTGAACACAGCACTCCCAGAGGCATACTTCTAGGTGGGTGACATCATCTGCAAAGGCAAAGATGCCGATAGGGAATGTTTAGAGAGTGAGCGGTCTGAAAACATATTACTGTCCCAAGGTAGACGTACACAAACACACCAGTGTTGTCAACGGGCCAACTAAATATCTATGGAGCACAACAACACTGAATAGATACGTGATGCGCCACAGACAGTACACCCTTCGAGAGAGAAACATGTGTGTTCAATGTAGGCATCCATCGTGACATTGAAATTGGACATCTGGTGCCTGGATGACCACCATGGCTATACAGGATGTCAATGGCCATGCCCACACGCTTAGTATCATACGTCTGTTTGGAATGTACTGTGTGTCCATCTACACAGTGGTGTACTGGGCATGCTCACACACTTAGCAGTTGCAAAGGCCCATCTTGCATGCACACGGAGTCTAATCATGGAGGGGTGCAGTGTGGAATGTACTGTGCGTCCATCTACACAACGGCGTACTGGACATGCTCACACACTTAACAGTTGCAAAGGGCCATCTTGCATGCACACGGAGTCTAATCACGGTGGGGCGCAGTGTGGAATGTACTGTGCGTCCATCTACACAACGGCATACTGGGCATGCTCACACACTTAGCTGTTGCAAAGGGCCATCTTGCATGCACACGGAGTCTAATCATGGAGGGGCGCAGTGTGGAATGTACTGTGCATCCATGTACACAATGGCGTACTGGTCATGCTCACGCACTTAGCTGTTGCAAAGGGCCATCTTGCATGCACATGGAGTCTAATCATGGAGGGGCGCAGTGTGGAATGTACTGTACGTCCATCTACACAATGGCGTGCTGGGCATGCTCACACACTTAGCTGTTGCAAAGGGCTATCTTGCATACAGATGGAGTGTACACATAGAAGGGCACAGTAAGGTATAACTGCCCTCACGCACAGGGCGGTCACACATGCAGTGACCTGTACACACACAACTGCCATCACAGCTGTCACAGGTGCAGGTCACACATGTACACACTGCAGTGTACACTGTAGCTCTCAAGTCAGCACCATGTCGTTGGTGCAGCACTACACAGCCTTACTGTCCAACAACACCATGTGACACATGACCACTGGGCTGTACAGCGGTGTACAACAACTGTGCAGAGTACACACGTACCAACAGGGATCCAACAGGTGTTATGCATTGCAATGATACCAGTATACATGAACAGGTCGGCTCAAGACATACCATGGCCCTTACACAGCTGTGACACCTGACTGTTGCTGTACACCAATGAACACACGTCTGGGTATGTCATACATGTGATTGTGTGGATGTGTGCATGGACTGCACACAATACATACATACATGACCTTTGATGTACCTCATGCATAACACTGGCCTAATCAATGCTACACACGCGAATTGAATGTGGGCCCATGTCTGTGGAATGCTCACACTTCAGGGGGTAGGAGACACATGTGACATCTGTACTGTGCATGCAGCAAACATGCATGTGCAGTGGCCGATGTCCATAACATAGTTGCACCTACCTACGACATGCAGACGCAATGCAGACCCATCATTGACATCTGTATACGGTGACATACAAACAGCACGTATGGAGGGATGTGTGTACATAACGTGGTGAAACACCTGTCTAGATGTATGTGTGCAGGGGGGTGGCTCACAGTTGTGTCACACACCATCCTATCATGCCATGTGCTAACTGTACGCTATGTCGCTGTTCCGTGACGGTGCTGACATAATGCATACACAGCAGTCAGGTGTTAACAACTATCTGTCATATGGCACCTGTAACACCTACAACCTCTTGTGTGTATATAGCAGCACATTTGCCAGATATAACGTCGGTACACATAATGCAATCAATACCGCTGCATGTCCATCAAACGTGTCAACATATGGCTGGTGTATCATTCCCAGCACTGCCATGTGTGTCTGAATGTGTGACCAGGGATACCACATATCACAGGGAATATGTCCCAGTTGCTACACATCCCTGTACACCATTGTAGAGAACTGTACATACGTCAGTGTGGGAAGCATGACATTCGCAGGTGAGGTGCATCACACACATCGGCTGTCCGTATACACATGTGTGGTCACCACAGTGTGTGTGTGTCTGTATGTATGTCTGGTGCTTGGTGTGAGTGTGTATGCTAATATACGGTGGGAAATTATCACTGGCCCCACGTGTTGACTAACCCGTAATAGTGATGCATTGCACGACCCTGTTGATGCTATAGGTCCCAGCCATACTGGCTACCTGTGCATGTCCCTTCTCTGTGACACATCGTGTGGGTGCATAGTATTGTGAGTGTGATGACCACAAAGGCAAGGGTCCCCAGCTGCACACTATGGGGTGTGCATTATAGTGGTGTACACCCCGTGACTGCGGCCATGTTCACGTACTGTTACAGGGTCCTACTGCTGCACAGTGTGGCCTCCAGCTAGTGACACCTCACATCATCATTGGCCAGGCCGCTGTGTACAACCCCTGCACCATGTCACCATACCTGTAATGTGTCCTGCCATGTATGTCACGTCTCTGTCCAGTGTAGCCTGTGACACCGACCACATGCGTCAGGTGCAGTATATGTGCGGACATCTGTGTCATGTCTGTGTGTCCAACAGTCAGGATGAAGGTACATGTAGCATGCTGATATTGCCAGATGTGCCTGTGTGTACTCTACAGTTACACGTGGGGGACTGCAAACACTGCTACCTGTAGGCACATGCAAGTACACCATAGGAGGTAACCAGGGTATCACAACCAACATGATGCTACAGATGTAACCGAGACACATACCGTGAACACATCACAATGCATGCTGCACCTGCACTACATGGTGTGACTGGTGCATGTTGACAGTACACAACCTATGTCACATACACAACTCAGTATTCACACACAACCACTGCAACATACACATCCCTCACCATGCATACACAGGTATTACATACACCTGTCACTATGCTGTTCACCCTGTGCATCAGAATATTTGTGCATAACCCTGCACTGATGGTGTGGATGACAGGGATGCGGCACAGGCTTCATCATATGCACAGGGTGATATGTTTGCCAGGGGCATAGACTGCACACAACCACTGCAACATACACATCCCTCACTATGCATACACAGGTATTACATACACCTCTCACTATGCTGTTCACCCTGTGCATCAGAATATTTGTGCATAACCCTGCACCGATGGTGTGGATGACAGGGATGCGGCACAGGCTTCATCATATGCACAGGGTGATATGTTTGCCAGGAGCATAGGCTGCACACAACCACTGCAACATACACATCCCTCACTATGCATACACAGGTATTACATACACCTCTCACTATGCTGTTCAGCCTGTGCATCAGAATATTTGTGCATAACCCTGCACCGATGGTGTGGATGACAGGGATGCAGCACAGGCTTCATCATATGCACAGGGTGATATGTTTGCCAGGGGCATAGGCTGCACCAAAGGATAACATCATGTGTGTGTGTGTGTAAGGGCCAGTGAGTTGACTGGACATGTCTGTGCAGAATGCATGTGGATGTTGTGGAGCCCTACAGTTGTGTTTGCTGTGTGCGTGTGTATGTGTGTACACAGTTCTGCCATTTGTGATGCCTACACGGAGTATAATTGACAGCCCCAGATTGTACAGTGCAGGTTGTACAGCTCACTGTGTCCGTCCATGGCCACGTGACCTGTGCCTGCCTAGGGTTGCACGGGCACTACCAGGTAGAGGTACAGAGTGGCTACTGTCCGATGACACATGTCCGCTGGAAATGTGTCCCCGCTGAGACCATCCAGGGCCACGTCCACGTGGCCTGATGTGTCCCGGTGTTGACAGCGCAGCAGCAGCTGCACTGCTATTGCTACCGGCACTATGGGAGTGGGTATGTGAGGTGGCACGCTCACGTCGACCTACACTAGGTGGTGTTGCTGGCCTACGTCCACGTGGCCTACACCTCACTCCTACCAGGTGTTCCAGCACAGACAGCTCCTGCTTGCGGATTGCCATATCTCGGTCAAGGATTCCGACCATTTCACCTGGTCGCCTATCCAGAACATTAGCAATCTGCTGTTGAGCATTTGCCAATGCCTGGATGTTGTCATTTAGGGTATGGATAGCAGCCCTCTGCAGCCAATGCCCTTCTCTGTTCTGCCGTTCAGCACGTGCCTGTGCCGCCATTACAGTCTGGAACATGCGTCTGGTGATACCAGCTGCTGCGCTCTGTCCTGCAGGTGCATGTCTGCCAGAGGTCCTCCTACGAGCAGCACCGGCCACATGCCTGTGTGGCACATCTGCAGTCATTACACTGACACCATGGTGTGTAGACACACCTTCTGTAGCCACCACATGTTCCTGTCCCACGCCAACAGTCGCTGACTGTCCTTCCTCTATGGCCACCGGTGATGTGGTATGTGTTGGCAGCAGAACTGTGTGTGGGGAAGAGGGGGACATAGCTGGGATGTTAACCATTGGCACAGATTCAGCCCCTGACAACCCTGCCTGTACCTCATGCATATGTTCATCACCGCTAGTATCTGTGGGGACACTAACATCAGATGGACTGCAGGAGGGTAACGCACCTACATCACCTGTGAATGCAAAGGAATACTGTAAAGTACAATAGACACAGACACACACACACAGACGCACACACAGACACACATACACAGACACACACACAGACACACACAGACACACACAGACACACCATGCATGTGATCTGTCAGATGGCATGCAGCATGCCTGTGATAGAGCAGAGGGCATGCAGCTCAGACATTAATAGTGTTAGTAAGCATACCTCCCTGGGGTGCACACTACAGCAAGCAGGTGTCATATCAGTAGCCATGCAGTTCACACAATCATGGTAGTATGCATGCATCCCTGTGATACACCATGTGGCCCAGAACAGGATAACAGTACACATGGCTGGCGTGACCTTGACATGCAATTTGCTGACGTGCATTAACATGCATACATGTTTGACACAATGGTGTCCTGACACATGTACAGCATCATAATGGGCTTCACATTGCAGTGTTGTGTGTATGCCCTACACATAGAATGCATGTTTAGCAAATGTGCATGAGCATGGGAGGGTAGTGTGAGCCATTTATATTGCTATACAGTGGGAAGTACAGACACTGTGCCATTGCATGGCAACATGAGGCATGTATGTTGCTGTAGTATGCATAATATGTACACATTGCATAGCTATAACTGCAACACAGTCGTGATGTTCAACAGATCATATATGGTAGACTTCAGTGACACCTCTAGTAGCTGTGCACAGGCATTTAGATTGTCCAATGTACCACATCAACTGTATAATCGGTCAACTAAGGCTATAATTGGACCATGTGTGGACAATGTGCAACAGGGTGTATACACATCCCATGTACTGTATGGCTACATGTCTCTGGCCATCCCCCTTGGCCATGTGTGCACATGTGGTGGCCAATTGTGTGTGATGGGCATTTTCTCCACCTGTCTGTGTGGTCCCATATGACATACACCCATACATGTCAGATATGTCACATTCCACAGGTCTATGCAGACAACGGGTTGTATGTTTGGTATGTGGGGTATAAGTCATGTGATAGTGTGACAATATTGCAGACAGAACACTACATGTCTGGGACATGTCAGGTGGCACATCCCAATGTGTGCACCCGATGCAGGGGCATATGACACAATGGTGACACTTGTGGGCTGCCCATATCACAGCTCACTGTGTGGTACTGTGTGCGTACCACACATGTTGTTCCAATGCATACTACATATGCCTCCATTGTAGAACACCTCCACCGTTGTATGCACAGCTGACCACACATGTCGCAATGACAAGTACTGTGGTTTCAAGTCTGTGTATCATTACATGTGAATATATTGCACATGGGTGGCGTGTGTGAATGCATGGTGGTGCGACCTGCATATCATGACTGGAACAAACATCAGGTGTGCAACTGTTAACTGGCCACATGGCAAATAGATATACACTGTAACATGCCTGATACTGATGACAGTCTCACCTGCAACGGACCCATGTTTGTGCAGCATGCCAGAGGTACCTGTATAGGGGTGACACACCAGTATGAACATTATCCATGACTGTATGACAGCCACAGGTTGCACTGTGCATGTGCACACATTCACCTGTGTAATAGCATATAGTATGCACATGTATGCATACACAACATAGCATACTGTAGTATGCCGCATGTCTGTCCACATACCTGGCATATGTTGTTACTTTACATTATGTACAGTGACACATGCAACTACATGGGATATAATAGCCATATGTGCATTACTGACTTACCAGGCAACTCCAGGCTCATTGGTTGGAAAACACCCACCTCCACGATGGCAGCTAGTGTTTCTGGATGCTGTTCCCTGGGTGTCCCCAGACTGGCCAGTAGCACCTCGGTGTGTGTGAGTGGGGGCTGGGTTGGTGGCCCACCACCTGTTCCACCTTGTTCCCTGGCGATTGCAGTGGCACGCTGTTTTGCATGTCATATCAGGTCCGTGCAGTGTCTGCGCACCTGCTGGTAGGTGTGGTTATGGCCACCCACATCGTTCACCCTCCTGCGTAGATCCTGCCACAGGTCATCCCGCTGCTGGGCATGCTGTGGCACATGGCTGAACAACATGTCATAGTTGTCATGGAGCTGTGGGATGAGGACATCATCCTCCTGGCGGGTGTATGCTGGGAGGCATGTACGGGGCATTATCTGTAAAACATAATGATGGTGACAGGTCACAGTGTCAGAGATGTACAGAGATACTGCTGCACATACATTTCTATGACATCTACTGCATCTGCACAGTTATCTTTGCAAAGCGCCATGACACTAACACTACTGACGTGTTTGTGTCACACGTCACACCCATTATGCATTGGATATCATCACAATATATGTGTCACCTCATTACAGTGTTCATACTCCATGTAAATGCTGTCTTGCTGTGGGCATGTCTATTTGCCTGCACTTGGGTTCTTACCTATCTGCACATGCCTCGATGTGTCCACAGTACTACTGTTGACCTGGATGCTGTGTATATGTCACGTATCAACACAGACACAGCCGGAATGGACTTGAGCAGTGACAATGCACACATACGCATGGACACCTGTACATGCATGTGCTTTGCCATATACATCTACACAGCACTGTACAACTGTTCAACATCCTGACATGGATCGCCTGTATTACACATGTGATAGACATGGGGCAATGGATAGTCAGACGACATTCACAGAGATGGTCATCAACCATAGCATGTGCGGCCACAGTTTCCACGCTGTTACAGATGGCCATTGTGCCACCGCAAGCTGCATCAGTGCCACATTACTGATCCAGTCAGTTGATAGTACATCTACCATGCGGCCATCACACCATGTATGACTGGGATGACATCTGCAGCTTTGATGGACAGGGTTGCGTGGTATGGCGGGAGTATGTCACATATATGGCACAGGGATCTGTCCAGCCTGTGGCGATCCTAGTATTAGGGTGGTGGCTGTCCATGACATATGTCATATAGATCAGGATATGGACATGTAGCATGTCTATCATCATGGTATAGCAAATGTCCTTCTGCAAGGTAGGTGGCATACTGCATAGTGGAGGTGTGGATTGTGAAGGCTGTTATCACACATCCATGCATAGCCATTACCCCTTACAGGTGGTATGTGATCCAATATTGGTTACCACAGAGCTGTATATGCCTGGCCACTGATCTCCGTGCCCATGGATGGCACCCTGACATGACATGGGTACCTCAGATGACTACCTAAGGGGCCTGGAGACGTCACCATGTCGGGGGTGCACTGCACAGCACCATCCCTTACACAGTGTCCATAATGTTGACCACAGCCTAGGTAGCAGTTTATGGGTACAGGGATGTTCACCTAGCAGTGACACTGCTGGTATCATCCATCAGACTGTGCACATATGTCACACACCTCACACACACAGCCCATTCTGTATGTTGTTCACAACACTGACACAGCTAAACTGATAGGTTATGGCCATTCACAGCCTTACATACACAGATGCCTAACATTTGTGTGTGTGGTATGGGCTACAATGAGGGTGGGGTACAACACATTAACCCTGTTCTACTGTATCTGGCACAGATGTGCTGTGCACATGGCACTCTTGCACCTTTTGTAGTTGTGGGTCTGTCAACAGGCCACTGGTGGAACACACCTGGGACATGCAAAGGTATTTGTAATCAAATATCTGTGCTATCTTGTACATCTGTACTGCTAACATCTACAGTGCTAATGGTTCATGGACATGCACACCATACTCAGCAGGGTTATAGTGCGGTGCCACCCTAAATGACTGTCATCATCACTTGTGGGTTGATATTATCCAACACCCTATCTGTATTGTATGGCCATGCTAGGCACTTGTTCAGAACATGTGAGCATGTCATGAGCTAATGATTACTATAGCGCCCATTCCACACCATTTCCCACAGGTACACTGGCTGTCCTACACTTCCCAGCTTGCTTACAGTATGACAGCTGTTGTACACACGTAACGCACATATCCTGTGGGACATGGTTGTATATGCAGGCATGTCCAACTGTCACATACCAGTGCTACTGCCTGTCTATATGAGGGATATGTCATACATGTGGCAATAGAGCAATTGTCTCATGTACACATTCAATGCTCACTTCCCAACATACGGCACTACAGCCTGTGGGGGATGCACGTCTGCAGCCGTGCTGGACCCATAGCTCTCAGGTGTACCTCATTACGGGGAATGTACCTCATTTGGGGTTCTAAAAGGTGCATGTTCCTCAAGGTTCCACATTGGAAGGGTCTGTCATACATTTATTGTTGTACATAGTTTACCTGCTAGCCATGGCTAGATAGATGAGAATCATAGTAATTCATTGGAATATCTGTTTTATACGTATGACCAGCCTATTTTAGTCATCATATGCCCTTCCTAGTTGACACTGTTAGTAAGCCAGTTGTAAGTGTTCCACGTTTCACCCATTTGTCACACTGTATGAGGGCTAATGTTCCTCATTTTGGGGACAGGAGGCTGACAGCTATGGCTGGGGGTAATGCTGTCGCCAACCCTGACTGCACCTGACAGTCATTTGGGGATCTGTAACATTCGCAACACACCCCACCCATCACATAGTCTCACATAATCTACACCACTGGCCACACCTACGAGGACAACCTGTGCAGTATGTCTCCATACTCACTGTAGGCACCAGAGGTAGCCCCCATCATGGAGGACAACATCACCAGCTTATAACCCACAGACTCATGTGTGCCCACCACATACAGCCAGTAGTGTGTTATAACATTCACAACACACCAGTCATAGCTGACTCTGTAGGGTGTCACACTGCAGTTCCACACAGCAGGCTACACAAGGTGTTAGTCGCTTACATCTTGCTGTTGGGTAACTGCGTCTGCAACATAACCTATGCACCCATGCCACACCTCACCAGGTATGATATGTCTGTCATTCGCCATGTTAGTGTGACTGCCCTGTGATGCCACTTCACAGACTACGTGTGCAGGGACATGCAATAGCTCACCAGTCTTATAGCCCTGAGGGTGTGGGCCTAGCCCTGGGGAGCATATTGCATTTGTCCAGACACAATACCACTGTACAATGACCGACTGTGTCACTTCAACAGTTGCCTATGCTCCTATTGTCATTCCACAGGCATGTGGAATCTGTCCGCTATGACTGTCCTGGTCAAACACAATGCTGTGGCACAGGTGACTTGCACCTGTCGGCCCTGGGAGTACAGCTCACATGCTAGGCTCTTGCAGCTGCTATACTGCCTGTTCTGCACAGTTTCCAATAACTGTTACCGGCAGGGTGGTAACTGGCATGCGCGACATGGGGTCATGTGACACATTGCTTGCATCTTCCACTGTGACGCACACAGGCAAGGCACACCTTATAATGCACCACTCCGACATCTCTGCAGTGACTGGGACCTGCCTGAAGGCTCTGCAGAGCACACCTACAATGACAGGTTATAGACGGACCATAACTTCAAGGCACATACCTGGACCGGCACACCCACAGATGAGGGGTTCCCATATCCCACTATGTTTTGCACACATCCTGGCAAGTTGCTTAGCACAATGCATCAGAGGTGCTCCGCGTGCAACTAACTGTGTCTGGGACCACTATACACATTGTAACAAGCGACAGAGTCAACATCATACCGCATGGGTAACATACCTTCTATGGTGGTATAGTGGACAGTGGGCCTCAGCTACTTCTGATGTGTCACTGACACTACCCCACACTTCTCTGGGATAGACACTCATGTACCGACACATCCATGAGTCATACCCTCCACTCTGCTGGATCAGCACATACACACCACCTCCAAGACCTACATTACCCTTGGCATGAACACTACCACCATGTGACTGGTGTTACACACCTGTGGTTATCCCCTCATTGGTGGATTCCGAACATATGCTAATCTACCTTGTTAGCCACATCCTGGAAACACACCCATCACAGCATACACAGTACATGTGTACTACTACACCTACTACAGACGTCTGCTGACAGCGGTTGTTAACATCATGACACCCATGCATATGGACAATGCACATACAAATGCTGACACATACCCCAGTGCACTTAATTAGCATGTCCACAACTGCATGGATCATGCTATTCCACACAGAGCCATGATGGTACACACCAGATAACAGACGCCACTCTGGTGGTCATGTTCCACGGACATATGATGTACAACAACAGGTGTAGGCTGTTGCACAGTGGTGTACATTCCCATGTGTGGGGTCGCTCACTGGTCAGCCGTGGTGGGTCCACAGGGTCCCTCATCACATACTCCAAGACTAGCTACGTAAACATGACTGCCACACATTCCGGTGTGTACCACCAGGCATTATGGTGGTATGTCAGTATTCTAAGGCAACACCCACATCTGCTGTCACATACAACAGTCACTCAGGAACATTGCAGACCCAGGTATTATTGGCAACATGCTGGAGGATGGATTCAATGCTGACAGTACACCCTCTCACTCACTACAGGGCCGCAATCCATACATGAACATTGTGGTGTCCCTGTGGTCACACCTACACAGTACTGACCTACACTCTATGTGTCCTGGGACACTGGCCCCATGTCACCTTCCAACGTCCCAGGCTGCGATGTCCACCAACCTCTGAATTACTTGTCTCCCCAGTAGGCCACCATATTCAGTAATAGCCTTGTTTCAGACATTGTAGACCCTGAATGGCACACAGCAGCATTTATCACACTACACACAGGTGGCACCGCATTGCACGAGTGGGACTATAGTCCTACACACCTGACTGGACTGTTCTGCTTGGCTATGGGGCACATCGTCAAGGATGTCATTCTCAGAGACATTGTTGGTCTCCCTTCCTCTGCTGCCACCCGGGTTGGGCTTGTTAAGGCCAGAGCATGGCCCCTACACATGGTGGACTCCTTTCATACAGTTACCAGGGCAGTTTCTGATGGTATGAGAGTCCACACATCCTACATTGTCCTCTCATTGCCTTTCAGCACCATTCCCCATTCTGGTATTGACAACATACACATCCACCTGCACATTGTACCCTGTGTCTCAGGATGTTATGCTATGTGGCTCATGGACAGGACACACAGTGAGGCCAGCATACCATAGTACCTACTACATGTCAGGTACTTTGGCATACCACAGTCCTCTGTCATAGGGCCCCTCATGTTAAGTATATGCTTCCCTGCAGAACAGGTTGGCACAGGGGACTTTCCCTGCCTAGCTTTAGAACCCCTACATACCAAGCACCATGATTGCTCCACCAGCTGATACTGACTCCAACCATACGGGTGTCACTGTGACAGATACATAATATGACTATCATGGCATCAAGCTGCATGACACAAGGTGCATGCACATCACCTTTGCATTACACCATTTACCCACTGACTATCACATGGATGGTAGTCCCCTACATACATATCACATTGTACATGTTTGCAGTACACACATATGTCGCACCCACTCCTGTGGTTACCGTATTGCCACTGTTGCATGGATATCCTCCTACATGGCCACACCTATCTATACTGGGTGTGTAACTGGTACATAGGCACCCATTGTACCTCTGAACTCAAGACATCTACACACATTCAAAGGTACACCACCCCATTTAGGGTGTACCTTACACAACAGCTACAGCTTTACTTGCCACAACATTAACACGCCATGACGTTTACTGAGCTCCGACAGTTTAAATATGTGGCTGCATTACGGACACCACATCTGTACACATTTGGAACTACATACTCAGGGGTGGCCTCTTCTGATCAGACAGTGCCCATGTCCACAACATTATTGATGGATATACTCCTCATACGCAACATAAGCAGAGGCCACTGTGAGCAACATGCTCATGGATAAGTGCACACACGCCACAATGAGTGGGATGTACGTCTGGGTTACATTCCCAAACAGGACACTCACCATGCTGTGGAACATAAGTCCTCTGTACATCATGCAGGGGCACTCAGTAGCACTGTTCATGTTATACCTCCTTGGTGGTTGGGAGACACATGTAGGCCTGGGATCACTGCAGTGGCTGTACTGTGCAGTGGTGCAGGTGACACCTGGCTCTGCTCTTCACAGGACACTACCCTGGAGAGGTGCCACTAGTGTGAACACTGTAGTTGTGCTTACACATGGACTTGACAGACTGCATAGTACCCCACTATGCACCTGTGCAGCTATTACATGTCCTTTGTGCATGGTTACTTGGTAGCCCTTCCATTTAGATTAGCTATCATGCTATTACTATGTCCCATACCTACAGGCCATATGTATCCTGTTATTGATACATACCAATAGACGATACCTGTGGTATGCATGATATGCCTGTTATGCTGTGTAGAATATCTGTCATATCTACCTATAATACTATACATTACACATATTTCACATAGTATCCCATAATGCAAAGCATACTTGCTCAGCGGGACCACCTTACATATGTCATTAATGTTATTTACCCATACACATACGTGCTGTGACAGTATATCAACATATACTATCCCCTGCAATGGCACGTCCTTGTTGGACATACCCTACCACTGACGGCGGGTTGTATGGCATTGTTCTGTTTAATGGCCTCATGTAGCATTCCTTCTGGTGTCTGTGCTGTGTACCTTGTGTCCCACTGCTGGACGCACAGATTCTACAAGTGTTAGTATGCTCAGCAAGACATCACTACATCAATACCTTTCCCCACTTTATGCATTGTGGACACGTTTAATTAATGCAACCCAGGCTATACATACAGTAATACTAATTAATACAGATCATGCTATACATAACCTTACATATCGGGCGTTCTACATACATTGTTGTCGTTACAGCGTTTCGTTTCTATCTCTCTCACAGTGTTTCAACTGTTTTTCGGTATGAGCATACGGTTTGAATGTCTGGCAAGTCATCCTTATATACGTCGATACCTGAAACATGTGGATTCTTCCCGCCAATTGGTGTTCCTGAGTGACTAATTACTTGCATATCAGCTGTGCAGCTACTCCATTCACCAATTACGTGGCGACAGTGGGGTATAATTGGATTCTCCACTTGGGCATTGCCTATTTGCCCTACCTTCGGGGAGACGGTCTGCATTGTGTTTTGTTATGAGTAACTGCAACTGCTATGCATGGAGACAAGTATAGTTTGGATTCATGTCCCCCATGGATTGTGTGTGACAGGTAGAGTATCTGGTTCAACATGTGGGTGTACCTGTCATCCCGACGAATGTTAATGGAGTATTGCAATCAATACCTGTAACATGGCTGTTTGTTCCATTATACAACGCCTGCAATTATGCATGTCGCCTTTAATTGTGTCTCTCACATGGTATGTTGGGGTTCTGCAGATGTAATTGACTGACTGGATGTTTGTGCTGCTATTACTGTTTGTATTGCTTTAGTTTCTAGTGTGGGGGATGTCGGTGGTTGTACGTAACATATACGGTTTGTGGGCCTTGCATTTCTACATAATCCGTATATATGTGTGTGGGCTCCGTCCCTGATTAGAGAGCTAACAGTTAGTAGACTTATGTTATGGGATTGTACGTTGGGCTGTTGTTAATTGGTTTATATCATCTGCAGGTGAGCTTGCTACTTGTATACCTCTGTAATTGCAGCGATATATCAGGGGATATGTGTAGGTGACAGCTATCCCCTGTATTTCTGTCCCAGATATTTGCAGTCATTGTGGTTGTGTTGTTAAAAGAGCCTGTTTGCCATGGGTTGCCACCTTATCATATGGTCATTGTTGGACACTTGCGGGACACAAAGCAGTGTTTACAGGCCAACACGTAGCCAAGGTCAGTACACAGGTAGCACATACTTTTATCCTCACTACATACCTATTGGTGTGACTTTGGATACTTATCATATTGCATGTAACATTTAAGTTTCTTACATACAGGCATAACTATTAAATACGACTGTTACATTATATATGGGACATATTTATGTCCTACCATCTCAGACATTTGCCCTTTGTACTGTTTTATGTCAGGATATACCTGCCCAGGGTGGGGATGTCCCTCCTACTGTGGTACAGGTAGTAACCGTATGCCTATGGCTAGTTATACCCACACCTACCATACTGGTCTGCCTCTGACTTGGCACCAACATACACATGTTGCGGACACACACACACACACACACACACACACACACATTACAGTCACACAGAAATGCACAGGGCACCCTCAACGCACACTTACACAGACTACGGCACTCACAGACACAGTTGAACACAGTACCTACATGGACCGCGACACTGTCAGCGGTGACTAACCGTCCCTTCATATAATCATACTATTACTCGCGGATGTACTGTTCCAGTACTTTGTTCTATCGGTCTTTCAGCCTCGTGGTTACGCATGTCGGTATGTTACACATTCCTTGGTTGGCGGTATCCTATTTATTTGTACCTCCAAGATGTTATGAATGTCGTTGTACTATCTATCATATTTGCAGATATCGCTGAATCCATCTATATCACCATATATCCCTCTATTGCCCTTTCTATCTGTATTATATATATATGCATATGTGTACATATATATATATATATATATATATATATATATATATATATATATATATATATATATATATCTATATATATATCTATCTATATATATATATATATATATATATATATATATATATATATATATATATATATATACATATATCTGGCGGGGAACGTGACAGGCACACAGCACCACCATATGCTGTAAGACTCATGTACTGTTCAGGTGTTGGCATTCCATGTGGCACTGGCTGTTGTGTTTACAATGTTTGAGGGCTGCCTATGTAGGAGTCACACATTGGGCCACCTATAAATTACAATTTACAGGTGGTCATGTTTGTGTGCCATCCATTTTACTGTGTGTGCAGGTGGAGAGGTGTCAGTCCGTAGGGGCCTACACGGTCAGTGTATGTGCTATACGTTCCCTCTTTGCCAAGGTGTAGGCATATTGGGCACGCCTCCGTCTGCCTACTGGCGCTGGTACAGTGTGTTCGTGGTCTGAATCCCTCTGTGCCTGTACTGGCCTTGGCAATTGAGGTGGGCTATGAGGGCCTTCACCATTTTGTCCCTGCTTCAGCTGCTTCCGCAGGATCATATTATGTAGCATGGCACATACTATGACGATGTTGGCACATGTGCCTGGAGAGTACTACAAGGCTCCACCAGATGTATCCAAGCACCGGAACCGTGATTTCAGCATCCCGAACACACGGTCTGTGATGATTCTGGTTTGTGCGTGTGCCTCATTATGGCATCCTTGCATGGGTGTGTGTGCATTTCTGATGGGAGTCATCATCCACGGCTCCAGTGCATAGCCAGCATCCCCCATGAGATGGCCATGTGGGATGTCCCCCCTGACAAATACCTGATACAGCTGTGAGGCATGCCAGATATGGGAGTCATGGTAGCTTCCAGGGCTGCCAGCACACACATCCATGATAATGCCCTGGGCATTGCACATGACCTGGCAGTTGAGGGAGTGGAATCCCTTGCGGTTTATGTAGTGCATACCCTGCTCACTGGGTGGTGACTTGATTTGTATGTGCATGCAGTCTATCGCACCCAGTACCTCCGGGTATTGTGCCACATGGTGGAAGTGACGCATATTGCTGGTCAACTCCTCCTGTGTTCTGGGGAAGTATATCTGCTCATTGGCATGTGGTAACATGGCATCCAGGAACTGGTGTAGCACCCTGGATGCTGATGCCTGTGAGATACCCATTATATCTCCAGTTGGCCTTTGAAAGGTACCTGTAGCCAGTATTCACAGGCTTACACATACCTTCGTGTCCACTGGTATGGGTTCCCCTCTGTTGTTTCTGGTTCTCAGGCGTGGCTGGCACAGCTCCACTATTGGCACAGCTCCACTATTTGCTGTAAGATGTCCCTGTCCACCCTGTAATTCTCTACTATCTCCAGGTCATGTTGCCCCTGGTAGGTTACCCTTAGTCTGAACACTCTCCTTCTCCTCCAAGGCCTGCGGTGGTTGTCGGCATCATCCTCCACAACACCGTCAGTCTCTAACACATGCTGATGAATCACAGCTATGGCAGCTCCCAACATGTACATTTTAAAAGTTCCCCATGTGTTTACACCTATGGTGCGGTGTTTGGGAATACACAGGTGTGTGTTGGGTGCTTACACACTTTATACTATTGTGCTGTAAACACCGATGATGTCATAGGGTGTGTATGTACGTTCATAGCTATAGGTTATGTTATGTGTTTTACTGCCGGAACTACTATTGTGGTAACTTTGGTGTTGAATTACATTTGCCTGCTGTGGATTACCTCTTGACCTTCCCTTTACATTTCTGTGCGTTGCACCTACCATTTTCTGGTGTGCATCCTGCAGCCTACTTTCATTTGTGCTTTCCTGGACCTGGCGTATCTTGCGTTATGTGTGCTACTGCCGGTTTGCTCTCGGTTTGCTTTGCTTTGCTGTGTCAGGTCTCCTATCTTTGCAATGCAATACCTCCCCTCCTTTCTTTGCATTCACATGCCTCCCCTTTCCTGTTTTGCAGCTTTCTGCAAGCGGACTTGTCAGCTGCCGTCGATTGGCCTTCATGGGTTGATTGGTGTTGATTGCTCATTAGTACTCCAATTACCCTACTTCCACATTTCCTTTTCTTCCCCTGACCTTCCTGTTTCTGAAATTGTTTGTGGCACATGCGTTCGATTACTGGGTTTCAGGCACGTTTTCATCCTCGTACACATTGCGCTTTTGGCCACCATGTGTGCTCTCAGCTAAACGATTCCTCCCCACCCCTATCCTGCAGCTTTGCTATGCAACGGACAGGCCAGATTTGCAATGCTCCAATGTGCTTAGTGCTACAGTGGCACACCCCTCTGCTGATGTCATGTATCTCCTCTGAGCCACTCCTCGGTGTTATACCACTGTGCCGTTTGGTACAACCTTCCTCCGGCGGGACATTTGCGATTCAGTATTATCTGCCTCATTTGCATGGCATTGACTACTAATTCATAGTTACCGCGCCAAACACTATCGCAAGCCCTTAGCAACCCTTGCACCTTGGTTGTGGTGTTCCATGCCTACCATTGTGTGTTATGCTGTAAACCTGATTTCTATTACGTTGCGATTTTATGACATTTTTATATTATTTCTTTATGTTACAGCTTCTGCACATATGCCCTGCAGTTCTGCTGTGCGTTACTGTGGACATGACATTAAATGTTGTTATTTACGTTTTGTGCATCTTTTCTTATGCCATTGGCTGTGTATTTCGCCATTGGCATATGTTCACGTTGTGATACCTGGGTCTGGCCCTCTTCCATAGCTCCGATGTTATGTTTGGGAAAATGTAAACCGTGTTTTTTGGTTTACATTTCCGTGGGCTTACACTACGCCTGCACCACTACATGAATCGCTATATGCCTTCATTTGCATGGTGCAACACTGCACATGGGGTGATTTGCATACCTACGCCAGGGGCTGCACAGATCTGGTGTACGCCGGTAGTGCACGTGGATTTCGATCATACCTGAATCGCTCGGCGGCCATATTCAGCATTATAACACCTACGCTATGCGTGCGCCTGGTGCAAGCTTCATGAATCCCGGGGTATATCTATATAAATTAATATTATAAAAACAACAGTTAATATATTTTTGCCTGCACTAGAAAAAGGTCAAATATTAATGCAGTTGAGTTTGCCATTGTGTAAGCTTTAAGATGAAATCATTTAAAATATTGTACATAGCATGGTTTTGGAATTATTGATGCAAATATGCACAACAATTAACTGCAGATGCACCTGGAGGCATCACTCGGATGTAATGAGCTATGTATTAAGTTCATAGGTTCATAGGTTAGTACTAAGCTAACTGCCCTTGCAAGCCATTGTAAGCTTAGCCAATTACCCCTTGTGAGACTCAAATCCTGTACCTTGTGTTTGTAAGGCAAACACCTTAACCATGAGGCCACCCTCCCAACCCTAAATAAACTGCCTCTGCAAGGCTCAAACTCAGGACTCTGTACATTATAGTCATAGTAGTTAACCACTAAGCCATCATAGCAACATTAGTCATGAAGTGCACTTACGTAGTTATCAATAGTGAAATATAGCAGTGATATAGACTGCCTTACCAGGTATAACCTCCCTGGTTGGGGACCTATTATTTGATGTAAAGCAGAACTTGCATTATAAAATGGCACTCAAAGAACAACATACTTCACAGTTATAGCAGGAGGCATACAACAGCTATGGATCACACTAATATGATACAGAGACAAGTGACAAACAGTGCAGACATTATGCAGATGCACTCGCATGGGGAATAAGCCAACATTAATGTCATAGATCACTGGTGTACTAAACAGGACTGTACTATAGAAAAATAAGAACAAGCTTACTGGGTCTGCCTGTTTGACAGTCTGTGCCTAATGATTCAAAGCTCATGTCTTGCAAAGACATATCTGTACATTAAAATGGCACACAAAACATGACATGTCAGCATAGTCATAACAGGAGGCAGAGGCTCACAACAGCTATGGATCACACTAATGGGATATGTAGACATTTATATGACACGTGCTACCGCTGATGGGGCTGTGCATTTGAAAAACACATGCACCTGTCACCCCTGGGCTTTCGGATATTGACAAAAGCTCTTGCCAACCCCATAGTGCCTTTTTTAGGCAAGGCTCAAAAGACAAACCCCCCTCCATAGGTATCACAAGGGATAAGAAACTAAGAGTAATGCTACTCAACGCCAGACGTCTAAACCTCAAGTTGCACGCACTCAAAACTCTCCTTAGCATGGAGAACATCGATATCTGTGCAGTAACAGAAACATGGTTCAAGGCTCCCGAGAGCACCCCAGCACTACCAGGTTATACCTCATACCATGCTTTTCGGACCCAAAACTTGGACCGAACCACAAAAGGAGGGGGAGTATCAATATTCGTCAAAGATACCCACACCTCCAGGTTGGTGGCACAGCACGAAGCATCAGAGACTATCCATGTGCAACTAACAGTGGGTAAAACTGCCTTCCAGTTTATAACCTGCTACAGACCACCCAACCAAACCCAGGAACCCCAACTCGGCCATCCTGAGAACACTGGAAAATATGAAGGTCTCTCCAAACACCATTATATTGGGCGACTTCAACTACCCAAACATAGACTGGGAGCATTACTCTAGCTCCAACACCCTAGCCCAAAGGTTCCTAGAATTTATAAACTCAAATGCTATGGAACAACTTGTTACCACTCCCACAAGAGGGGAAAACATAATGAACCTGATCATCACCATCATGGGGGCTCTATGCTCCAGACCACAAGTGTATCCCTCACTGGTAAGATCAGACCATAAACTAATCTCACTGGATATTCACATCCCGACCCCACCCCCTGCCCAGAAAAACCACAGTGAAAAACTTCTCTAAAGCAAATTTCACACTCCTCAAAACCGAGGTGGAATCCTTCAAAGCCCCCGGGCCTGTGGAAAATATGGCCCAGACCGCAGAATCCTTTATAAACGCATTCTATGAACACCTTCAGGAATGCATGGATCATGCAATCCCAAATAAAACCAAGACCCAGTCGTCCAAAGGCAGGCATCCTGTCTGGTGGACCCCAGCCATAAACAAACTATACAATAGAAGGAGGAAGCTACTACATGATAGAGCAAAATCCCAAAAAGGGAAGGCATCTCTGATCAGTACTAGCAAAAAACTACGAGCACTCATAAAATCGTCTAAGTCCAGCTTCGAGAGAAAAATTGCACAGGACACTAAGGATAATCACAAGGCTTTCTTTAGTTATGTTAGGAAATTGGGTGGGAATTCACAGATATGCTCAGAATTAGTCCAAAATGACAAAAAATACACCGAACCCACAGATATTGCCAACATCCTAGCTGACAGGTTCAGCGCAAACTTCTCCCCCCCCTCCCCACCAAAAGGGCAAATATCTATCCCAGCAGAGTGCTGCCCCCCTGACATCTCAGATGCTCAGGTAAGAGCCGCCCTCTCCAAAGCAAAAAACACAGCATCAATGGGACCAGATGATGTCCCGGGCTGCGTCCTATATGAACTCCAAGAAGAGCTAAACCCAAACATAAAACTACTGTTCAATCTCAGCCTTACTATAGGATATGTACCCAAAGAGTGGCGTACAGCAACAATGTTCCCTCTCCACAAAGGTGGTGCCTCAACAGATCCTGGAAACTATAAGTCTGACTAGCTTCGTCTGCAAAGCTATGGAAAGGATCATCATGGACCTCATAAATAAAGATATTGGGGACCTACAGACACTGGATCCTACCCAGTTCAGCTTTGTTAAGGGCAGATCCTGCCTCTTAAACCTGGTCGATTTCTTTGAAACAGTCACCAAGGCCATTGACGAGGGGAAGGTGGTCCACACAGCCTACCTGGAACTCGCAAAAGCCTTCGATACAATACCCCACTCGGGCATTATAGATAAGCTCACCAGCTTAAATATAAACCCCTATGTCACTAGATGGGTTGTAAACTGGCTCAAGGACAGAACCCACATGGTTAGAATTGCTGGAGCCATGTCAGACTCCAAACCAGTTACAAGTGGTGTCCCACAAGGCTCAGTCCTGGGATCTCTCTTGTTCGGTATATATTTCTCGGAGGTACAGGCCAACATGGAAGGACTGTGGCTGACTAAGTTCACAGATGATTGCAAACTAGGCACCATAATCGACTCTCCAGCCGACACAAGCATCCTACAAAAGAGCCTCATAGAAACAGACAACTAGTGCTAGAGCCATGGCTTCAAGCTAAATGCCAAAAAGTGTATAGTCATCCCCTTTGGCAAAAACAAAGTGCCCATAAATTACCACATAGGTGGTAAACCATTAAGTTATGGAAGAAGTAAATAGGGACCTGGGGACCCAAGTTGATAGCAATCTCTCATTTGAAAACCACGTGGCCATAGTGGTTAGAAAATCATTTTATATAGCCCACCTAATCATGAAGGGATTCACATCTAGATCAGGGGAGGTCATCGTGCCTCTTTACCCATGCCTCATCAGGCCCATAATTGAGTACAATGCCCCTTTTGGGATGTACCTTACCAGACACCTGCAGCAACTGGTAAGACCCCAAAAGTACCTCACCAAGAGGATCAAAGGGCTCAAACAGATGCCATATGCTGCCCGGTTAAAGAAACTCCAGCTCTACTCAGTGGCATACCGCCTGCTCAGAGGCGATCTGTGCCTGACGTATAAAGCCATGTCCAACCCGGAATTAATGGACATGCTGCACCTCAGAAAATCCAAATCCCATCGAGCTGCGCACTCGAGAGACTTGAACCTCAGCACTGAAATAAATAGGACATGCTGGAGGGACAGATTCATAACCCAGAGGCTCCCTTCACTCTGGAATAAAATCCCAGTCCAGGTTAGGCAGAGTCCCTCATTGACTCTCTTTAAGAGGAATCTTGATGAGTGGATGGGACATCGTAGGTTTACCCCGGGTATCACTTATGTGTCACTGTTGACAGAGGCACAGTATACTAACCTCGAAAAAAATTCATTTAAAATGGGTGGCGAAAGCCAAACACACTCTAGCTAGGCTTATAAATGCCCTAGGGCAGATAGCCTAGTATGAACCTATGAACCTATGAACATCACACAGGTTACTGACAGTGTTGTGTATGTACTGTGTAGATAAGATAGCATGCTATAATGTGTATGTTGTACATCTGCATCACGTGTGCTGTCACGGTTATGGTGTAGTTTTGCTGCTATAACACAGATATAACATTATAGTAAGAATTGTGAATTAATATCCTAAAAGAAGAACTAGTATATGCTGCAGTGTTTGAGAATACTGGACATATTTGTACGTCCTGGAATAACTATCTCATTATCTCCCCTATGTATCTGACAATCTTAGCAGGTGTTATGATAGGAAGCTAGGATCATTGTTATCTCATCCAAAGGAGGCAATGGTGACCCACTGCCAGTGGTATTCCTCACATTCTTATAGTGGCAGAGCATGTTGGCTTCACGGAGGATCATGTCAAAGTAGGTTCATAGGTTAGTATTAAGCTAACTGCCCTTACGAGCCATTTTAAGCCTAGCCAATTATCTCTTGTGAGACTCAAACCCTGCACCTTGTGCTTGTAAGGCAAAAACCTTAACCATTAGGCCACCCTCCCATCCCCTAGATTTCACCCTCCCATACACTTGATTTCTCCACACAGTATTGTCCATGCATCCAAGCAGATTTTGACCATGCTGGCACAGAGCCTGTATTATTATTTAATTTTTGCAATGTATAAAATTGTCTCTCCTATTGCAATTTGACATTTAAAAGACAGGGTGACATGCATATCTTTAGAGTTTATGTAAGGGCTCACATATTGACGAAACAATGTTAAAAGCATATGTGAAATGAATGTCATGCCTCTCATTTTCAATGCACAGCTATGCAAAACAATCCATGCCATGTAGGTTCATAGGTATATATTAACCTAATAACCACTAGGACCTTTATAAGCTTAGCAGTGCAATCCAGCCTAATTGTGTTCCTATATATCATGGGCATTTATTAGGAGAGGTATGTTAGTTAGGCAGTTTATAGAGATTATGGGGGGTATGTTAGTTTGGATATTACTGTCTGCCCCTATCAGAGACACAAGGGGTAGGCAGACCCATGATGAATTTCTGATTTCCTATCCATTGGTCAAGATTATGCTTAAATAGGTTTAGGGATAGACTCTGCTTTACATGGATTGGGAGCCTGTTCCAGAGCATGGGGATCCTCTGAGACAATAGCTGTCTGGCCAACATGTGTTATTTATATCACAGGCAAAATTTAAATCCTTGGATCTAGTGTTTCTGATGCTGTTCATTTTGTAGATGAGCAAAAGGTCTATCACAAAGGATCTGAGGATTCCTTGTATGTCAGGCTTAGATTGCTTCTAAGTAACCTGCATAAGACAGAGTGCTGAAATAGGGCTTTAATGTGATCTGTATAGGAAAATGTGTTTATACTATGGATTCTCCTGGTAAGGAACCTTTGTAGTATTTTCAACTGCTGCATATGTTTGGTCAAGTACTTGCCGAGGGGGTCATTATACTCAATATTGAAATTGATAAAGGACAAATAAAGTAGCACTATGACTTCTTTGAACCTGGATGCCATGTCCTTACTTATAAGTTGGGCAACATAGAATAGTTTCCTTACTGCCTTGGCCACATGCTGATCAAAGGCTAGACTTCTGTCTACATATGTTTCCAGATTCTTGACTACTGTACCAACTCTTAGGGGTGTCTTACTGGTGGGATAATTAGCCTGAGTGACAGTTTTCCCATAAGAAACTATAAAGCATTTCTTCACATTGAGTTTTAGTCTATAGGTTTGGCACCAGTCATTTGTCTGTGTTAGACCCCTGGAATATGTTTGTATCATGGGGCAGTCTATGATAGTTCCCAATTTTCAGTTATCTGTGAACTTGATCAGCCAAGGTTCCTTGACATTAGACTTTACCTCTGAGAAATAGATGCCAAATAGGAGCAGTCCCAACATGGAGCTCTGAAGTACGCCACCGGTGACTGGTCTCTTAGTGGAGGTGGTATCCCTAGTCTTGAATCCTGTCACTATGAGCCAGCTGGAAATCCAGAGAGTTATACAGGGGATTTATGTCACTGTTATGTACAGATAATCAGAACAAACATAAAATGCATGTCTGAATAGCTGATCCATATGCCTTAACATTATAAGCATGCATGTGCACAGCAAGCTATCTATTCAACAAGTTTTTATATGTCAATTATGCAGAGATGGGACTTGAACATATCTCAGAGATTTCATGACGAGGGCAAGATACATAGTCAATGTGTCACAAATCCAGTACTTCAGCAATGGTTTTCCTCACTTACATAAACATCAAAACACACCTACCAATTCTACTTCAAGAATGTAGTATGCACCTCAGATATTTTCACAGTCAGTGATAAGGTAGTAACATAAATGTGACTGTCATGATACAGAAAATAAGGCAGTGAAACATCAGCTTATGAAAATGACCTGTTATGCAATCATGACTACATACGACCACAACAAACAACGTAAATGTTAAGCCATCCTAATGCTGCCAATATCACATTGAATGTAATCACAACTACCACTATATTATTATTATTTACATTTGTTGACCGGGTTAGCTTGGCTGAGCAAATACAACAATTATGGATCTGGAGTACCTATGCTGTGTTATAGCTGTAGAGTTAGCACTGTATGTGGAGTTATTGACTGCACTCTTACCTAATATACATGTGCAGATTTGAACCCCACAGTTGTGCATTAATTTCTTTAATGGCTATTTATTATTTTCAAGTACAGTGTTAGTTTGATAAAGAAAGTAAATGAGCATTTCATTGTTATTCCATAATACAGATTTTTGCAAAATTAAAAGAAATGTTATGTCCATTAGCTCTAATGATTAAGCAATAGGGCAATATCCAATGTCATTTGTCTATATGAGGGCTCAAATCTTAGGTAGTTTATTTTGAATGAAATTGTGGCAGTTATTCATTTACTATTTCACATCACATATGGGAGATCTGTAGTTGTGTGGTAACTTATACATTAGATATTTTATACATCTTGCATGACCATGGTACACTGATGCCTATAGCACTTAGGCCATGGATAGCTATGCATATCTTCTTTATCTGCAAAATTTCTAGAAGCATCATGCAATATATTTCTGATAATAATGATGTATGTGCAAATGTTAAGTAATACATGTGTATATCACCTCTAAAATTTAAATTTCAAAGGTCAGTTATAATCCATTACTTAATTTCACTGACTGTCCCCCTACATACTTTACATGTGCAGGTTTGAATACCACAGCTGAACACTAATTCCTTTGATGACTATTTATATGTTTTATGTGCAGGCAAATGTTTTTTTACAAACTATGAAAATTGGTAACCTAAAGTGTTATAGCTAAGGAATATTGGTATATGCAATATGATAACATACAGTCACTATTACATAGGTTTGGTATTCAAATGCCACCACAAACATTACATCTGACATTGGCCAGATTGAATATTCTTACACAGGCATGCCTGACTTGCAGGGAATTTGTTATATGAGGAGTAGTGCTTTTGTTCTACCCTATTAGTCAATTATGCTGCAGATGTCAACAGTTCACATTGCACAATGCAATTTGGCTATATTATGCACATGTGATATTCATTTTCTATTACTTCTTATGTAATATATACAAATCAATTCATTTTTGGCTAAAATATGTATGTACATGTCTATAAAAATGACAAACACATACACCTACACATATAGGTCTATTGATCTATCTATCTATATATATATATATGGTTCCCTATCAGAAGCCTGAAACACTATAAGCCTGAAAATCAAAATCCTGAAAACTATAGACTGAAAGTTCAAAATCCTGAAAGCCCAAAATCCTGAAACTCAAAATCCTGAAAACACAAATAATGCTAATATGTCACTATAAAGACACTAATATCTACCAACTGACCCTGACCCTAACCCTAACCCTAAGGTCCGTCACTATCGCACACTCACCTGACCCGCGCCCTAACCCTTACTCACTTAAACCGCCTTATGTGTTATCATCAGGTGCTTTTTCTTGCATTGAAATTACATGCTGTTTGTTGACACAATCTAATTAAGCACATCTGGGTTCAACTAGTATATTGATACTAACTTTAAAGCTTTGCATATAATTGTCTTTTACTGTTACTACTAATTGCACAGCAGCAAATGCAAATTTTTATGTATTGTGGTCATTCCTGGCGAGTTATATGTTAGGCATAACTTGTCAATTCTATTAATGTATGGGTGGCTGCTGACTCAACAGTCTAAGAGGTTCATACATAAGAACTAGGCTAGCTGCCCTTGTGGGCTGTTTTAAGCCAAGACAGTTTCCCTTTTTATGCTCAGAATAACCTATCCCATTTCGTTATAGACTGACCTTACCAATATCATGGTTGATAATTATACATTACTCTTAACAGCAGTCCTGGGGTATAATTTATGTTTCCCATCCATAGATCTAAGCTGTGCCTGAAAATGGATAGGGATACATTTTGTTTTATGTTGATGGGGAATCTGTTCCACAGCAGCAGTATCCTTTGCAAAATATACCCGTCCCTCCAAATCTTTCTGTTGGTGTTGCAGAAAAGGTTTGGTTCCCTAGACTGAATATTTCATATGTTGTTTGACTTGCTGATGTGCTATAAATACATCAGTAATGAGTCAGAGGATGCCCTGTATGCCAAACACACATCACCTCTTAGCATTCTGTAGGAAACCGAGTATAGTGACAGGGCATTGACTTGATCCATGTAGGCATGTTGTTTAGGCCTTGTATCCTTTTAGTAAGGATATATTTTTATTTTCTTAAGGTCGTTGGTACACCTTTATTGGCATGTGCTGCTTGAGTTCCACTGCACTTGCAATGCTGTATTACTGCACTGTGGGAGGGGGGGGGGGTAGTTAAACACAATCTTTACTTACAGTTTCCTGTTATTGGTGTGCCACAGGTCAGTCTTGGTTCGAATGTATTTCAGGGGTTGCATAGTATATTCATGATCATTGTTACATTTTGTTTACTTGTAAGTACACGTGTAAGCATAATCCAAATGAAGGCAGTGACAGTGATACATTTGTTAAGGGAAAGTTATACATGTGTATCATACACAAAATTTCTAGCTATTACATGCTGTTGCTTTGCTTGTCATTGTGTTCAGTTATTTGAAAGGTTTCAAATTCCATTCTGATTATATGATATGATGTCATGCATTAACCATGTTGCATTGCTCATCCCATTTGCATATACATTTAAACTGTAGCATTAATTGTTAATCTTACAATATATTTTAACAACAGTATGTCAATATGAAACTTCAGTTGCATATAATAATGAGTTATAGTGGAAAGTTAAGTGCTATATTGACACCTCAACATAAATGTGTGAGGTGCACATTGAGTAACAAATAGGGGCCGTACTCCCAAGGACCTACTTTTAGAGTCTATGAATGACATTGGGGTAAGGTCGATCTAGCAATATGTTTACACCAGGTGCTACCCTCCCAAAAGTCTACTGTCACTGTTAGCTTACACTGAGCTACATTTTTAAAAATTAAGCCCTGTGTCCATGTTGCATGTTAGAATAGCATGACATACTTGTCTTGAAACATTTTTGATGTATATGTCTGTGTGCTGTGCAAGTGTGTTTTGTATCCATACTGAAAGCTGATATATCAGTAAATGTACCAGTAACAAGAGAAGCATGTTTGATAAACTGAGTACTGCATGTCATGTAATGTGAAGGAGTAACTTAATTACAATGTATGATGGGCACGCTGACTAATTCATGACTTTCTATTTGCATTGTCAATATGTGAATATTATGACATTTAGAATGTTGCATAATTATGAAATTGCACGTATCATTACAACTTTTTTGACTTTTATTTTACAACATATACAGTAAATAAATATTATGGGCCAAATCTGGTGACCATTACACTAGCATGACAAATGTACTATAATTTGATGTAACTTGGACAAACATTACACCTGTTCTGTTTCATATGTTTTTGATGTTATTAAGTGTACATCATATAATCTCTTTATATATATATATATATATATATATATATATATATGTATGTATGTTGATGCATGTCTGACATTACATCAGTAAATAGTTGTTTCAGATGACTGTCCATAAGTCTAATTGTGTTATATGACACATCATTTCATACTGTCATACTGTCAAAAAGCAGATAAAAGTAAACAATTGCTTCCTGAGTCAGAATAAAAGCAGTTTGCCAGCTTTTTTTTACACAGATATTGCTGCTGCCCACTTGTTTCTCTGTCCATGTTTCAAACCCAGGTCTACCAGTTAGTAATGCTGTGTCTTAACTTCTAAGGTATCAGACCAGTAGAAGGAATAGATAGATAGATAGATAGATAGATAGATAGATAGATAGATAGATAGATAGATAGATAGATAGATAGATAGACAGACAGACAGACAGACAGATAGATAGATAGATAGATAGATAGATAGATAGATAGATAGATAGACTGATGATGCAATATATGATAATTTGTCATGTATATTACATCCACATACATATCACTGTTGTAAGAGTGATCGCCTTTTCAGGCCCTTCATAACTCATTCAAGCCTATATCACCTTTTTGTATATTTCAAGTTCACACCTGTACCTTCTCATGGCATCCAGATATTTTTGGGCCTGGCTTCTTTAACTAGGTGGCTTACCAGCTAATAATATGAAGTATTAGCAAGGGCAAGGTGGAATTAATAAAATTACACTAAGATTCTTAATATATCATATCTTGAAATAGAGAAAAAATAATTGTAACTTATTATTCATATTTTCATACTCATGTTTATATTTTCATAAATGGGAATCCTACATGTTATTGAGTGGTATGATGTGATATGCCATGATGAGAGACAGAAAAATTCATTTTCGATGTCCATTTATATCACACTATACCTGAAATATCTCTAGTTGTTTGTTAGCAATTATGAAAATAAGCAATATTTCAATATGTTCTTAATAGTTCAAAATCCAGGTGACTTACAAACTGTTGCATGGCATCAGGTGGAACCTTAGATGTTGTTGAAGAAAACTGTCTTTGATATTTATATTGTAAGTTGCATATATTGAGTTATATTCAGTGCTATTTATATTATTTATACAATTGAGCATATGTTTTCATATTTATAAATATTTCAATAAATTTGCACTCATAAAGGAACTTCTTGTTGTCATTTAAAAGCATATGCCTGGTTAACAAAAAAGGTTATACAGTTTCAAAGATATGACAATTTGTTTGTGAAAATTTAGTGAAAATATAATTCTGGATCTGTGTCCATTATTTATGGTATTTATAGTATTTATGGAAAGACTAAGAAGCAGTGACTATTATCACTGTACAGAAAATTTCTTACTGATAACATTTCTGTTTCTGCAGGTTTAATGGCTTTTATATTTCACAAAATATTTAAACGTGTTTATCTTATACTTTTGAAGTTAACTTTCAGAAAACACTCTGGAATGCAAAGATGTGTGTAGAGTACTAGAGGTGTGACATTCAACACCGCATAGGTGTTTATGACAATGGTTCAGTAACATTTGTTGTGAATTGTGTAATCTTTAGTTTGTTACACTATACATATGCATATGACTACTAGCATGTTTTGTAACAGACCCATATTAGCAACACATTGTACAGTGTCACACAATGTATATGAAATACACAATGAATATATATTTTAACTGGTGTATTTGTTTATGTGCATGCCTTATCAATGATTGTGCTATATTTCTGACATGTTTGGCATATGGCTGTGATATATGTAATACACCATTTTATAATTTAGTATGGATTGGATGCATGCCTAACATCAAATGAGGTGCTATAGTTTGATAAGTTCAGACAATAGAGTAATATGATATATAACAGTTGCAACATGTAGATTATGCGATTTTCATCTGAATTTTCATTTATTCATCATTTTTAGGTCAACATGTATTATGTATATATAATGTTTTTTTTTTTTTCCATGTTGAAATCCAACAGTGCCTGGGACCTGTGCTACCTCACCAGTTGGATGATAACAACAATATGCTAAACCACTGCCAGCAAATTCAGAGTCTGAGGACTAGGACAGTAACCATAATGGGGATGATGAGAATGATAATGACAACAGACCACAATTTGCACATGACATTGTTGCTGCAGCTCAGCAGAGAAGACATCCACCATCATGTCAGACTGATGACTTTTAAGAGCAGATCCAGGATGTAGTGACAGATGTGTTCCAGACGCAGATGAACAATGTAATGGGCAACTTCTTTCAGGACATGGCACAGGTCATGTGTACCCCCTTCTGAGAGATCACTAGAATGAATTTTCATGATGTTTAACCTCTTCAGGGTGGTCCCTCAGGAATGTAAGTATTGTCTGTGGGAAGCACTTGTGTAATGCTGCCACCATGGTGCTTTTCATATGACAATGTTTATGCCCTAGTCACCACTGTTCACACATCTCATGCTACTGGCATGCTTTTTGGGCCTAAGTCATAATGAACACTATGCATATTGGGTCATATGTGGCTTTATCTTGCTGCTTCAGTGTGACGCACATTAGCAAACGACACATGCATTACCGGTATCATCTACATGATTATTGCATGCTTCAGTACTGCATACATTACTCTATATGATCAGGGGTGCATCTCTTTCAATCTGCATCCATCTCTATGCATGAAGTGCAGCATAATATTGTTATGTTCACTACACTCTGGCCCTGTATGTGGCAGATATGACTGATGCAGTTAGCACAATGCGAGTGAGACAAAATTGTTCTGCTTGTGTTGTTCTTGTATATACTTATGAGAGATTACAGTAGTTCACATGCTACATTATTCCTATTCTTCTAACATAACACAGTGAGGTCAGTTAAGTGTGTTTATTTGCACGTTATCCATGTGTGCATGTGTGTATATATATATATATGGATCTACCTGATATAACCGACACTGCAAAACACCGACAACAAAAACATCAACACCACATAATCGACAAACCATAAACACGAAACCTCACATGCCCAACAATGAAATAACCGACGGTCCACAAACAACACGAAACCTCATACGCTGCACACACTACAATAACAACAATCAACTAACAAAACACATCTCCTATCCAAAAACCACACACACAACACAAGCACACCAAAATCCTCACAAACCCACACTAAACCTCACATACACAACTATCTACAACCCTAACCCAAACCCTTTCCCTAAGGTCCTTCACTATCGCACACTCAGCTAACCCGCGCCCTAACCCTAACTCACTTAACCCGCCCCTAACCAAAAAAATACTACTACCACACACTTACCTAACACGGGCCTTAACCCTAACTCACTTAACCCGCCCCTAACCCAAACACTATCACTACCGCACATTTACCTAACCCGCGCCCTAACCCTAACTCACTTAACCCGCCCCTAACCCAAAAAATACTACTACCACACACTTACCTAACATGGGCCCTAACCCTAACTCACTTAACCCGCCCCTAACCCAAACACTATCACTACTGCACATTTACCTAACCCGCACCCTAACCCTAACTCACTTAACCCACCCCCAACCCAAAAAATACTACTACCGCACACTTACCTGACACGGGCCCTAACCCTAACTCACTTAACCCGCCCCTAACCCAAACACTATCACTACCGCACATTTACCTAACCCACGCACTGACCCTAAATCACTAAACCCACCCCTATCCCCATAGACCGTCAATATCCACACTTACCTTACTCGCACCCTAATGTCCGTCACCACCGCATACTTACACAGCCTTTTTCCAAGTCAGTATCCTCAGCGTCGGTGTTTTGATCCGAAGCGTCGGTCTTCCGATTGTCGATCTTCTGGCGCTCGCAAATTCCTTGTCGGTGAAGTCAGCTGTCGGCTATCTCAGGTAGAACCATATATATATATATATATATATATATATATATATATATATATATATATATATATGTATATTGCATCCATTTGTGTATTTATTTTTGTAGCCTTATGTCTGTTCAACAACATGGCATGTCCTTGATTTTGTACCTTATGTAACATTGTTGGGCCATGCTGTCTTTTGTGTACCATGTACTTTCAATTATTATGCCATGTTGCTTTTGAGTACTGTGACAGTTACATCTGAATAACTAACCAGTCTTTTTGAACATAACTTATATTAGCACTTGTATACATAGGTTAGTGTACATGCCTATATGTATGCATGCATTTGTAGTAAATATGCACTGGTTTACACAGATGTGCATATACATAGCATTTGAGTAGATTCCAACAGTGTTTATGTTGTACTTGTATGCTGTGCATTACCCAAAAATTAGTATGTCTCCAGCCTGTGCACAGTCTTGCATTCCTTAGCTTTCATTAATCATATGTTTAAGACATGCATCTAGAGCATTTTTCCCCAGGCCACCACTGAAAATTGGCTTCGTTCCAAGTCGGACTTTCCTGGTAAACAAATGTTAAATAACTAAAAAAATATATAAATGAATAAATAAAATAAATATATGTATTGCCATTTACTTCACATTCCATGTCATTGATGTGGTACGTGTGATGAGCCTTCTTTCTGTTTGGCTTATATAATGTTGCATATCATACATCTACATTGTATACCTGAACACCGATATGTGTTGCATGTGGCATGGAATGTGACTCTGACATATGGATCCCAATGCTCCTGAGTTTGTGTTGTGTATACTTATTTATTACACAGCCACATTAATCATTTTCTACCATGCTGCATTTTGGCACTGCGCTTAGTTGTTTGCCTTTTGCATTCAGAGTTGGTGATTTTAGTCTACGCTAAGCTTGTCTGCTCCTACATTTCCTTGAATGGATTTGATTATCCTTATTTTTGCTTGGATTACACTTCACTGCTGACAGCATAGTGTATGATTATAGCTGATATTTGTTGTTTACTGCAATAACTGCACTCTCCATTTAGTGTTCTTTTGTTCTGACTGTGACATAGTTTCAGCATTTCAGTATTGATTTGTTCATTGTTACATATGTAATTTTGCATTTTAATATGACTGGTATGCATCCCATACTCTGTTTATCATTTTTCTTTCATCCATATTGTATAGTCTACATGTATGCTGCCTGTGTACCTTAACTATCATTTATATGTATTACCAATCTTTGTTTGTCATGTCTTGCGATATTTGTTAGATATTTGTCATATGTTTGTACCTGTTCTTTTACTCCCCTTCTCTTTCTGTGACTTTCCTATTCCTTCTGTTCACCAAAAACAAAACATGGGGTCTATATCCTCCAAAAAAATTACCATGCCCCTCTGACTCCCTCTCTGACATTCCATACCTGTTGTGTGTCCCTCTTCTTCACCCTTCCCACACATCGGCTTTTCTATAACCAAATATTTTTGGGTGTGTACTATGTTACTTTTGTTCCACACACACATCCAGCACCTATTGTCTGTTACTGTTAGCCATATCAATGTGGCTATAATTGCCCTTTGGCTTACTGAATTAATTTTTTTAATTTGAAATTTTACAGATGATGTCAGACTCCGCAAACCATGATGGGTGTATTTATATATGTCCATCTATGTTTTATGATGATATCTGTAGTTGTTTGCAGACATTTGTCACTTTTACACATAATGAATGATGCACATTTGTCTTCCTTTAATACATCCCATGCATTACTGACAGTTCCATTATATACCTTTCGTAGAAATGCATTGGTAGTGCTCAAATCTATATTACTTTATGAACAAGTTTTTTGATTAAATATTTAACATGAGTCATTGTGGTTGCACTGATATTGCTAGTCATGTCAGCCTTCTGGTGAGGTATTCTTTGTGGACTGGGGCATATTTGCACATTTACTTGGTTAGCCGCAAAACATGTGGGGATCTTAGTGGATTGTCTGGAGTTCCACAAAGTTTATGGAATCTAGCCCATTGTTTGCACACAGAGAAGAATATGCTTACTTCTCTCACTTCAAAGTGCCATATTGCTATATTGTGTGTGCACATCTCTCCCCTTTAACTGTTTACTTGTTGACAATATATTGTATTATAATTCTATCAATTTTCTGTATTTCAGGCATACCTCCCAATCTCTTAGTGCAAGAAATCTGGACAAAGCCTAAAATAACAGGGAGACAAAGGTACAAAAATAAGGACAGATTTTAAATATTGCACTTTTATACTTAGAAAGTTGATAGGAATTACAGAATTTGTCTCAGTATGCATTTTTCTGAAGAATATTAAGTCTGAAACACAAATATATGTCATTATTTAGTGAGTTCAGTCCTCAGATAATCCCAATAATTTGCCAGAAAACCACAGATTGTATGCGAAGCAGACCAAAAATGTAAGACAAAAATCAGGACATTCTGTGAAAATCTGTACAGCTGAGTGGTATGATTTCAGATATTAGGATAGTATGTTGCACAAAGCGCTGTATTGTTTTTCAAGTGTATGGTTCTCTTGTATGGTTTCTTTAATTGTTCCCATTCTATTTTTATTGTTGCTTCTCAAAATGTCTTCTAGAACTTATATCAGTGTTCCTCTTCTTGACTTTCAGTGTTTTAGATAATGTTTCATAATATTATAATAGTCACTTATTCTGCTACTTACCATTTAGAATTTTGTAGACTGAGTTCGGAAGTAGTATATTTTTCAAGTTTTATTTGTGTTTGTGAGAAAGAAAAGGAACTGATTGTATTAATAAATGTTATTCACTGCCTCATACTGAAAAACATCCAAAAGTTTAAAAAGAAAGCACAGACAGAAGTTCTGTGTGTCAGAAATTGGACGTACCACAATGTCAACTGTCTAAACATCAAGACCAAAAAGTCAAATGCTTACTTTATCGAGCCCTTAAAACATTAAAATCCAGAAGATCAACATGTTATGGCAGCAGGCAATAGTGTGTTGGTGCTACCCAAAAGTGAGTAGACATGTATTTGAGATTGATAAATCATAGGCTGGGGAATACACTCTTTTACTGGGGATAGTTTAATAGTATATACAATAGCCTAAACATCAGGAGGCATTCTATATCACTCATCTCATAAGTAAGGGCATTACCCCCAGAAAAAAAAAGAAGTTATAACCTCCCTGTACTCTTCCCTTATCAGGCCAATAATTGAGTACAATGCCCCTTTTAATATGTACCTTTCCAGACACCTGTAACAATTGGAGAAACCACAAAGGTTCCTCACAAGGAAAATTTAAGGTCTTTAGCATCTATCCTATGTGGATCGTCTGAAATCATGTCACTTTATTCTGTTTTATACAGACTACTCAGAGGTGATCTCTACCTTGCATATAAGGCAATCTCTGACCCTGCTTTATTGGAAATACTGCATATCCACAAGTCAAATGATACATGCTTTACTCGCTCTAAAGACCTTAACTTGTATGTGACATTAATAGAACTTGCTGGAGGAACAGATTTGTCTCCCAGAGGTTACCACACCTTTGAAACTGAATCCCACTTCATATTAAACAGAGTCCTCATTGTCCCTCTTCAAACTCAGTCTAGATGATTGGATGGATAACTATAAATTAACCTCGGGGATTCCACCTGTATCGCTCTTGCATGTGGGTTTTAAGTGCTAATCATGGAAATGTATTTATGTATTTATGTATGTATTTATTTATTTATTTGACATTTGTTGACTGGGTTTGTCCATTTGGGCATGCACCCTTTTTCAGAGGAAGCCCAGGGAGAAAAGCTCCAGAGTTAACAATTATACATCAATTGTACAATACAAAAAGTAGATTCAGAGAAACAAATAGTTCAAGGGTAATAATAAGAAATAAGGATAGAACTTGGCTAGGCTTGTAAGGGCCCTATGGCCATTAGCCTAGTAACTTCTTATGATCCTATGATCTTATGATGTGGGGTACAGTATGGCTTGCCTCCTGCAAAAACTTTGTTACATGGAGTTGGTTTTCTTTAGTTTTGTGCAGAAGGGCTATTTTTTTGCCTGCTGACATAACTTCTTGATCTTCTGGTACCAGAAGCTATGAGCCATTCTGTTTATCAAATCAGTTTGTTGAATTCTGAGTTTGTGTCACAACTGGTCAAATGCACTACTTGTCAAGTGCAAGAAGATTTAAAGTCTGAAACATTGAAAGTAAGGTAAGTGGGTAATAATACTCATCCTTTCATTTAAACCAAAAGTGCTGACATTTGAGTTGAATGTGTGTGTGTGTGTGTGTGTGTGTGTGTGTGTGTGTGTGTGTGTGTGTGTGTGTGTGTGTGTGTGTGTGTGTGTGTGTGTGTGTGTGTGTGTGTGTGTGTGTGTGTGTGTGTGTGTGTGTGTGTGTGTGTGTGTGTGTGTGTGTGTGTGTGTATGAGTGTGTGGAAGTGCATGAGGTTAAGGGTGAGATTAAGGGCTTGGAATGGGAGCAGCTTTAATGTTGTGCTTGTATATTGATATGTCTGAAGTGTACGTAGGCTCTAGTCTACTTGTACTATAAGGGAAAATGTGTTTATTTAGGGTCAGCACAATTGAGATAGGTAGTGCGGAGTGGATGTCTTTCCTTTCCTTCTCTTCTTTTATTTGGTTCTGTAATAGAAAAAAGAAACTGTGTGTATTTGTTATATTAAAATATATTGAGGTTTATGATCTTTCCAATTCAGACCGTCTGATTGGAAAGATCAAACTCCCTAATTCGACATTTGGAAATAATGAAAAAAAATGTTGAACTCACAACAGCAAATGCACACTAGCATTCGCTGTTGTGAATTCAACATTTTGAAAGCAGATCACACTATAGTGGGGATCAGGAAATGTAACCTTTCCCTCACTGTACTGCGATCTCGGAGTTAGTATATATAAGTAGCAGGGGATGTGGGGATGCAGAGGGGCTTGCCCCCCTGCAAAACCATTCGTTGATCATGACCGGAAGTATGGTGTTTTCTGTAAAGTCAACATTTCTGAGATGTCGACTTGTTCAAAATACATTGTTTAGTCTTGTTTTTGTTCATTTGTTTGATTTCTGACATTTCAATTCGGAAATATGAACACTCACATGATGCATGTGCAAGATTTTGATAGTAAACCTATACAGATATATATATATATATATATATATATATATATATATATATATATATATATATATATATATATATATTTATGTATTTATTTATGTATATATATATATATATATATATATATATATTTATGTATTTATTTATATATATATATATATATAAATATATATATATATTAACAGTTATTCCAAGTAAAACGGCTAAGAGGTAACCAAAGCATAGCAATAACTCCAGCATAAACTGTTCACAAAACAAACGAAATGTTCATATTTATAAAATAAAACCTGTTTTTTAATCTGTATACAGAAAGGTAAGTGCTTTCCGTGAGCCAAGAGGTATTTATTTCGTTTGGTAACCGTGAGCCGAGAGGTATTTATTTTGTTGGGAATAATCAATCATGAGCCGAGAAGTATTTATTTCATTGGGAACGTTTCTTTATCTCCTCACTATATACATATATATATATATATATATATATATATATATATATATATATATTTATATATACACACATATATATATCTATATATATATATATAAATATAATCTATATATATATATATATATATATATATATATATATATATATTTATATATATATATATATATATATATATATATATATATATATATACAGACCAAACACATATAAACATACATCCAAAACCACAGCCACACCTATAGACAGAGTGAGATATGCTTTTGCTGACATTGCATTTTCTTTCTAAACTTATAAACTGTGGTGTGTGTGTGTGTGTGTGTGTGTGTGTGTGTGTGTGTGTGTGTGTGTGTGTGTGTGTGTGTGTGTGTGTGTGTGTGTGCATGTATACATTTGCAATAACATGGTTACAATTAGGGGGAATAAAGCTGCCTCAAAACTGTACCTATTTACATAGGAAAGTCGAAGCAGTCACACACTAAAGGGAAGGGTCTTACATCAGCTACCTACCTTGAAAACTTTGTTATAGTCTTTATGAAGACTAAATCATATCATTTCAATTTTTTGTTTTCCACCTCATACTGGGTACAGGGTTAGAAAATTTACAAGTTTTGTACTGTAAAATGAATTACATGTCCCCACCAAAAAAGTGATGAGAACTTGTGGTAAGAATACCTATCTTGTACAGCTGGTGCATCTGATAGATTATTAACAAAATTCAATGCTAGATGATGTCAGACTGATTTAATTTCATTCTTAAAGTCATTAAAAAGTCAATGAGTGATGTGTTAGATTGGACTCATTTCATAGCATGAATGACTTATACACTTTAGGCATAGTAGGGTGTTAGACAAGTGAAGGGACAAAATGCTTGAGAATAAACAGAATCCATGATAAAAAGAAGAAAAACAATTGCTACATAGAATTAAATTTCTTAATTTGTCAATCAGACTCTACATCTCTCGGTTACACATTTTAACATCTTGACATCTGGCGATTATGATACAGTGAGATTTAGGACAGGTTTTCCTTTCAGTTTTTTGTAAATCTGAGGGCTACAACTGGGAAAACAAGCATTTTTCAAAGAAATTAAAATGCAAAATGCCCTCAGCAATGTTTATTGACAGCAGGGTTCTTATCATCACCAGTTACTGCCTGGCAGAAACAAACAAACAAACAAACAAAAAAAAAGCTAATAATGAATCTCCTGTAGATTAGTAGTCACGTACTTTTTCAAGTTACTTAAGAGAAATCTGCACGATTGTATTATACATTTTCCTAAGCAAATACTCTCAGTAAATTATGAATAAATTCAATAAAAGGGTAACAGACATAAAGTATACCTTACTTCCATGCATCTGTTGTATGAATGGTGTTACCAGCTGGAAAGTACAAGTATCCCTAGCAGTTATCAAGGGGTACATGTGTAACATTACACCTTTTACATTTTTTTTACCAAGGTAATATAAACTACAAGTACATAGATACACTTCCAAGTCATTAAAATATGAGGGTGGGGTTCAATAAACCTACATGGCCACGTATATTTTTAGATTCAGTAAACTCCACGTAGCTGCCCACACTCATGTGCAAACATGGCAATTTCCATGGAATGCAAATTAGAGCTTAAGTAGCTGAATTGTGTACTAATGAAGCAAACCAACACAGTGGAGCAATTCAACAATCCATAAAGCAACCATGTAGACTTCATGCTCATGTTACCCATGTATTTGAAAGCTTTCCAAATACAGCCATGGAAAGGAGTCTACACAAAAACAAGAGCAAGTAAAAGTCTGTAGATTTGTACTGAACTGACCATAACATGGAACCCCACACACATAATCACAGGTGGATGCTATAAAATTAGATGAACAATTCCTTTTTAAGTGCCATGACATAAATGCAGCTTTGCTCGCCCACCGCTAAATGAAGAATGTACTCATAACTAATGTTGACAGCTGAAAGTATAAACCCCTGTCATATAAGGATATGCAGTATCTACTGTATCTGATGGAATACAGTCAAATTTTATCAAAACATGCATTCCCATATGTAGATCTATAGCAAAGTAATACTCCCCCTTGAGTGTACAACTTTTGGTTCCCTTTCAGTTTCCCTGCCTGCATGGTTACCAGCCATCTAGATTCAGAGCTGTCAGCACAGTGAAGATGCAAATGAGGTCAAAACTCATTAGAACTGCTAAATCCCAAAAGATTTAACTGTATAGGGATGTTCACTTCTTGTAGGCACTTCCACAGTGTTCGTGTTCAATGAATGGCAACAGTAAATTATGACGTCGGGGGGGTGTCAGGTTACACTTAGAGAGGTGTACATGTGGGTCTGTGAAGTGTAAAAGTCCATGCAAGCAGTGCACACTTCACAAGTTATGTTTCATTCTCTTTATTTTTGTTAAAATGTATTGTCTCTGTCCGCTTTAATTTAAATTTTTTTTTTAATTTTTGTCATTGATTGCACAATCTGATACTTAGTGCTACCATAGGAAATGGAGAAATGAATGGCAGGTTGCTACATGCTAGTTACATAACTATTCCTGTGGCTGCATGTGTATGTGTAGGGCTAGAATATATAAGGTCCTGAGTTCCACTACAAGGTCTACGACCTTTCCCCACTTTTTGAGCTGCATGTTTGCATGGTATCACAGGAACGGAGAAAAGTAATAACAGGATCACCTGTGTTTACCTTATTTTAGCAGCAATGCACGCAGCAGTGCATAGGTGCGTATTGTGCACTAATGAGCAGCAATGAAGTTGATATATTCAGTAAAGCAGAAGATGTTTATCATACACTAATTACAGGATAAGCAGGTGATTTTCAGTATGGTGGAGCTATTCAACAAGCTATACAGCATCCATGTAACTTACATTCTGTTTTTTTACTGAATATTTCAATACCATGGAAGTACAGACAAGGAATTTTAGTCCTGAAATAAAATTGTGTCAACTGCTGCATTTGCAAGGTAAGTCCTGAACCTAGAATGTATTCTTTAATAATAGTATGGCATATTCTTGTATTTCTTAACAGTAATGAAGTAAATCATGATGTATTTGTACAGAAGGTACCGTAACATGTGACAGCAGACACTTATTTTACTTACATATGTCCATTACTAATCTTTTTGTCTTATTCTTCTCATTTTAATTGCACTTTTTGTGTGATATGCCACATAGGGCAAACAGTAGAACTGGGGAATAAATACATTTCAGGTTTGGCAGTACTTATCTGGTTTTCACAAAGCACAGTGGACCACCTAGGAAGCAGACAGCCCAAAAGAGAAATGTTATACATTCAATAAATGCCTTTGGCCACAGTGAAAACCTGGCCTGGAGTACAGGTGGTTCTGGGTTCTAGTGCAGTCTTTGTTTTACTGCTGTACCATTGCAGTTTACATCAATGAAGTGCAACATAGACAACTGTTTCGTTAACATTCTTGTGGCAACACGTGTAAGTGTAGGACTGCCATGCACATGGTCCTGGGTTCAAATACAGCATATTCCTTACAATGGTACTTTTACTGATGGAGAAATCTATGTATTATCACATCTATCATCAAATGTATGACTGGGGGTATACTGAGTATTGTAGTCCTGTAAATGTATTCCTGCTATCTGGACGGCATGACTTTAAAGTTTGTGAAAAACACATACATATCTGCTACTCACTGTGCTATTGAACTGTATATATGTTGCTTTCTTATTGGGGTTTATTGTCCATTTCCTTTATATGACATAAAAGTGCACGTGGAAACATTGCAAACTGAGGGCACATTCTGAGTATACATCATATATTCACAATACATACATATGTTGCCCACCCCCACCCCTGCAAGCAATCCAACCCCATGGGCTCAGTATTTTTTGCACACATACATCAACCACACTATAGAGTATAATATATAATGTTGTGTGCTCCCTCATGGACAGGGCCAGTTGGAGGTGCTGACTACCTTGCTCTGCTAAACTCAAACATTCAACTCTGCTCATTATGGGTACTTGTGCTTTTACACAGTTAGGCTTCTACACACCTAGAACACACTCTACAGTTAGGCAACTGGCCTCATATGAACTTATGAATCTATGTGCCTATGCAGGCCTCACAACCTGTTGCCACCCACATAGCCTGCTGATGTTGTCCACCATAAATTAACCTGCAGCCATGTAAAAGTCAGACTTCTGTTGTGGTACTTGTATAAAGTACTGAGTTTTGTAGTGTGTGTACTTAGATAAGTAAGGGTTCTGTTCTCAATGCCATCAGCTGGGGGGGGGGGTGTCTTTAGATGTGTTATCCAACAGTTACTTCTCCAATGGTATGACTTGCTAGCCTTTTCATACTTGCAGAAGCTGACACATCCATTTCATGCAGCCCTCCCAAACTCTTGTTTCCCACATGGCCTGCAAATGTCATCCACCATAAGTTGATTTGCAGACATGTATAAGTCACACATGTGCCATGGTGCTTATGTATAGTACTGTGTTCTGTAGTGTGTGTACTTAGGTAGGGATTCTGTTCTCACTGTAGTTAACTGTGTGTAACAGATGTTACTTGATATTACAGAGATATTTTTACACCAGCATGCAGGACACTGTTATCACAATATGCTCAACAGACAATGCTGACGGAATCAGCTATATCAGATTATTGCATATACAGCCATCCCACCAGGATACAACCATCCCACCAGGCCTGGATCAGACACTGGCCTGAAGCCCAGGCAGATGTCACCTTAGCTTCATAGAAAGTTACTAGGTAGAAGACTGGTGACAGGTATGCTTTGGAGTATGTTTAGTTGGGTTGGGGGGTGAAGTTTGTCTGGTAGCAGGTTGGTGATGTCCTCAAGGTCAGTATGAGTGGTACCATTCACTACTAGTTGGTCACAAAGATGGGCCTTCACTTTTAGATGTCTGATGTAGCTAAAGAATACCTCCTGATTAACTTTAGCAAGGTATGCTACTTTAGATTTGTATGTAGTTTAGAGGACTTTTCAAGATTTCTAATTTCCTTGTTCAAGCTGTGGAGGGTGTCCTTCCTCTGCTGAGTCAGTTTCCTATTGTTCATAGGTTCATAGGATGATACTAGGCTATTGGCTCGGATGCCCTTATAAGCTTAGCCAATAATTTCACCCATGTTCTCTCAAAGTCAGCACCTGTTCTTAGACATTACTTTCTTCCACTTGTTGTATAACCTATTTATGCCTGATGCCCACCAGGGTGGCATGTTTTTTGTGAGAACCTTGTTTTGATCCATTCACATTCAGCCGAGTCTATGCATTTGTGTAGCTGTTTAAACAGGCCATTTGTGTACACCTTTGTATAACAGCCATTGTTGGAAGTAGTAGCAGGGGGTTTGCAACTCTTTATGGCATTGGTTAGGAGCCTATAATTTGCTTTGGAGAAGTGTTGGTTATGATTTTGAATGTGAATAAGACTGAATTGTGATCTGACCTGACCGGGGGGGGGCAACATACAGGGGTTAGTGCAAAGAACCACTGTGTTGGTCAGTACTAAGTCTAGGCACATTCAAGCCATTTGGAGGTGCAGACTATCTGTTATACAACATGTATATTAACAAAGTCCAGGAATCTCAAGGTGAGTGTGTTTGTGCACATATATGTCTCCATATTGATGGAAGGATAGTTGAAATCACACATGACCAAGATGTTTGGCTGTCTAGTGAATAACTCATTTAGGACCAAGTAGGCAAAGTGGTCCTTGTGGTTCATGGTGGGACCTGAAGCAATCAATTATATGGAAGGGGGTTTCACATACAGATAGTTGGACTTGGAGTAGAACTACACAATCATACTCTTTGACCAGTCATGTGGTGTATGTCTCCTTAATGAGGATGTATACACCTCTGTCCTTGGTTATTTCATGTTTGTTTTGATGTGTGAATGTGGGGAAGGTATTGTAACCCTGTATGGCCAGAGAGCTCTCTGCAGCCTTGAACCATGTCTGTGTGACTGCACAGACATTGGTATTTTTCAAGGTAAAGAGTTCTTCTACTAAGTGCAGTTTATGATATACATTCCTTACATTAAGCAGCATAACCCTCAATTTATCTGTGGTGGATTCTTTTATTTTGGGACTTTAGTTGTTCTGACATTGCCTAAAAAGGCCACTATTGGGGAGGAAACTACCATCATATATTACAGTGAGGTACATCTCCAGGCATTCACTGCAACATGGATTATGACACAGTCATAATGGTTCTTGTTGTTGAGAGATCTGAGTGCATGCATTATCTGATGGACCCTGGCACCTAGCAGGTAGCTGACTGTAACCTTCTCCTTGTTCAGCCTGTCAAGGGGGACATCTGTTTGTCTCACTATGGAGTCACTTATGAGCAAGACATTTGGTTTTCAGGTGTTTTGCCTGAGGGGCTTATTGGCTGAGACACTGGTGTGTGTATTATTATGTGTAGTGGACTATGTTGGGTCTGCATAGTGTGCAGTAGATTTGCACTTTGGAGGTCTCCGATCTTTAGTTAAGTTTCTAGTGAGTTCCTCCATGTATGTGGGTTCATGTGTTCGGATCTTATATGCAACAGGTGAATTGTATGTGCTGACAACATGCCTAGAGATGTGGTGGGAAACTGGCCATCCATTATGGAAGATATATACTGTAGTAACTAGTGTGGAGTAGGCTAGATGAACCAGTATTTTATGTAAGACTAACAACATGTGTTTATTCTGTGGAGGGCTAGGGTTAAAAAATGTGTCAATGTTTCACAATCCCCACCTCAGTTGCTTGCAGGGCAGAAGTGCAAGCTCTGAGCAACTACAGTAAACTGAGAGCAAACACCCCAAAACACAACACTGGAACACAAGCACAGTTAAACTCTTTTAAAAAAGGAAAACAAGGGAAAGACCAACAGTAAGCCTTATTTCAGCAATCCCCAGTCAGATGGGTTCTTGGCTGCACAGTTCTGGCACAAGGGTGTAGAGGGGCCTTCTTAATGTAAGAGAGCTGGTTTTAGTGCTCCAATGATATCAAACAGTCTAGATTTAGCAAGCATGAATTGAGCCTATGCTAGAAAATGCAGATGTCTGAGAAATCCAATGTGCAGAAAAATCGCACTCACAATAGAAGAGCAAACATTTTAAATAAAGCACCAATCAAGTAGAATAGTCCAACAAGAGTGCAGACAGCAAACCTTTCCAGTGTGAAATAAGTGGTCTGGAACACAAGTGCTTAAACCAGAACTAAGACACTTTCAGAATAACAGATACAATAAGCATTCAACCAGCAAATCCCCAGCTTAGAAGTGTGTAGGCTATCCTCTCTTGTCACAAGAGTCTACACCTCAGACCTTCCTAATGTAAAATAACTGGTTTGGAGGCCAATTGCTTAAACCATAACAAAGAGACTTAGGACAACAACCACAATAAGCATTCAACCAGCAATTCCCAGCTCAGAAGGGCAGAGGCAAGCTTCTCCCCCAAAACAGAGTGTAGACTACAAACCTTCATAATGTAAGACAACTGGCCTCAATCCCCAGTGCTTAAACCAAAAGTAATAGGCTTAGATAATAGTTAAAATGTAATGCAATATGAGACAGGTGGCAGTGACATGTCTTTTAATCTACCCATATACATCATGTCATGCTTAGTAGGTCCTGTGTTATTTTGATGAGAAAGCCCTGTGGTCTGTCCAGCTGTTGCATGTGTCTGGTGAGGTTCAGGCAAAAGAGAGCATTATACTGTATTACTGTTTTGATGAATTTGACTATAGTGCTGTCATACAATCGTGAGATCTGCATGGGATGGTATGTCTTATGATGTGGACCATATGCATGTATTGGAAAACATTAAAGAAAAAGGTCATAAAGTAATGACACCCATTGCAGTTCCTGACTTCACAACACTTAAAAGTGAATATACTAGAAAGTACTGCCAGGGTGATGCTATCCACTGCATTATTTGGCAAGGCATATATAACTGACAGGTACAATTATCAGTTTAAGAAAACACAACTGCAGATATAATAGGGCACTAATGTAGCAAGGCACCCTATGCATTAAACACAAAGCTTTTGCATCTCTGAATCCAAAAGAGAGAAAGCAGGGATATGGCACAGTTATCATCACTTGCACAGGGTGCTAGGGGGGAGGCAGGAGGCCTAGGCTGACACAAAAGATCTGTGAGTGTGTGTGTGAGGGAGAAAGGTAAGCAGGGAGGCTGTGTGTGTGTGTGTGTGTGTGTGTGTGTGTGTGTGTGTGTGTGTGTGTGTGTGTGCGTGTGTGTGCGTGTGTGTGTGTGTGTGTGTGTGTGTGTGTGTGTGTGTGTGTGTGTGTGTGTGTGTGTGTGTGTGTGTGTGTGTGTGTAGGGATCCTCCTTGTGAAAATGGTGTGTGACAGTCTTCATGAACACAGCCAAGCTTAGTGCTAGCTGTATGCTTGGCACGTTGGGCAGGTGTGAGCTGTGCATTGAAGAGGTGGCAGTTCACTGTTGTCACCCCGACCATGGGAAGTTGCTCTGCCAAGAGTTGCATTAGCACCTTCATGCCCAAGATCAGATGAAGTGTTGCTACCTGAGCATGAGCTATGTCTGCTGGACATGCTTCCTTCACAGGAACACCCAGGACCATGACCCCATGGTCTGCTACATTTGGGTGTGGACAGCACACTCCCTGATGGACCAGCAAAAGTACTGCAACTACAGGAGCATGGCCTGTAATGGCCAGGTTGGCTCTCAGCAGATGTTGTGGCTGACCTACACCCATGAGGATGTCATTCCCCTCCCAGCAGATGCTCCATCACAGATATGCTTGTTCCATGACAGACACCCCTCAGTCCATCACAGACACCCATCATTCCATCAAGTCATTCATCCAATCCAGGGAATCAGTGACATGATGGAGGCAGTCTTGCATGTCAGACTGTGCCACATCCACAACCCGTAGCATTTGTCTGGAGTCCCTTTCTGAATGTGCCTGTACCTCCATGATGGCCTTAAACATACACTGTGTGACATGGGAACATACACCTGCACCAGGTGGAGAAGGGACAACAGACCCCCTCCAAGCCCCCCATCAACCCTCCTGCGTGGCATCTCACCAACACTTTGGCTACAGACAGACTCAACAGGCACTGAAGCTGCAGTAGCCACACTTCCTTGCTCAATATCATTGCCCTCCACCTGTCCTATATCTGTGGGCTCAGTGGACTGAGTAGGCATAGGCCTACTCACTGTCTACAGGGAAAAAGAAGGGGGTGGCTGGATGTCATCCTCTGTGTCAGATTCAACCTGTGCCCCCGACTGTGACTCAGTTTTGCCACCATCATCATCAGTGTCTAATGTGACATTGACATCGGGTGGCACAGGGCCCACACTCCCATTGTCACGATCACCTGTGATAAAAAGGGAGAAACACAGGCATACATTAATACCTGTACCATTATGGTTCAATATATGCTAAATAACTGACAATGCTATCACTATTACAGACAGTAAAGCAATAAACACAACAGGCCTAAAATAACACATTCGATTACTAGAAATTGATCTGCAGTACTGAAATAACTTTATTTGGCTTATCACCTGCTGGAGGCCTAAGTTCCTGGATTCCTGACAGTCGTGAAATAAGTTAATCAAGAGGTAAGGCCAACATCATCACATTTAATAGTAAGACAGGGGGTACTACATGTACTCCTCTCAATCAGCATGATGTGTTACTTTAACAAGAATGTGGAAGACAACTCCAAACTAAGCTTATCACTGTACTAATATGCAACCCCCCCCCCCTGAGAAACACAAATGACATAGAAGTAACTTTTATTTCAATTGTTTTACTATGCAACAGTATTTAACTTGTCATATAACAAAGCCTATCTGGAAGCTTTTCCTGGGACTGAGAAGGAGTTGCACCCACATCAGTGACACATTGTGGGTCACTCAGCTGTGAGTTGTCCTTTGTCAGAAGATTCAGCAAGAATTACTCATTGGACATGAGAAGTCATTCTGCAGCAGCCAACCCCCAGTTACTCTCTGGTCTTAGGCAACAGCAGCTGCATGGCTCCTTGAACATGTAAGCATGTCAGTGGCCCCGTGGAACACCTGCTCGAACACCTGCTCATAAGTAGAGCCATGGCCTCCTGTGGCATTTATGTTATCAGTGATTTGCTGCCATATCCTTAGCCTCTCTGGCATGTTGGAATGACCCCTTCCAAGAAGAAAAGCACCATATTGGTGTAGTGTATCCACTGTTATTGTGTTTTCTGCCTCACTGAAGGGGGGATTGCACCTCAATGGCTTTTTCAGTCCTAAAACACAACAGAATGATAATACACATAACTATCACATAACTACAAAGTAACTGTAACAGTTAAGGTAGGCAGTCAGTAGTACCCACCCGAAAAACATAACATATGCGACTTGTGAAATACTAACAACAGGCAGGATGCAAAACAATGACAGTAGCAAGGGCAACATATCATTGTATGTGCCACAGCTGTACTCAACTGTTCCAGGCTCCAAAAGAACAGTCTATTCTAGTTTGTGACATAACAGTAACTTCTCTTTCCTTTCCCCACCCACTAAAGAAAAGGCGCATAAATCATTTTGCTAATAAAACACATTGGAAATGCTAAACATGCATTTGAAGGACCTGTCCCTGAAATGTTTGTACATATGTATCACACAGCTTATTATTTTCATGTATTGTCATTCATTTGTACCTCTGAAATGGCTTGACAAACATGGTCAGGCAATCAGTACATTTCTAACTAATGCATATAGATAACACTGTGAAAGGTTTTACTTCACGTTATTCATTAATATATTCCAGCATATGCATTATGTAGGTAGAAAAATGACAGCATACCTGCTGGAGTTCAATATTTCTCTGTAAAGATAGCTTGGAAAATATTTTGCTTTGCTGAACATGTGACAAGTATCTTCACGATTAGTTTGACTAGCTACTCATTTGCCTTTTTATAATGGAGTAGATTATTAATGGATTACATCTATCTAGCCTGTGTTTCAGAGATGCTAATTACAACATAAGCAGCCAAATTGCATGCTAATCAACCATTCTGGTGGAGTTATTCAAGAAGTTATAAAGCAACCATTTAGACTCCATTCTGTTTTTCCTGTGGATTTCAAAAGTAGTGGGGTACAGACACAGAAAGTCTACACAGGCAAAATGTTAGGAACTGCTGATGATCATTGACTCCCTTTGTATGTGCTACAGGCTGCATCGATATTGCTGCTGCTGACAAGAGGTCAAGGCTGAAACAGAGAAGAGTTTTCAGGCCACATTTAACTTATCACAACATACATAACATGGACATTGTAGAGTGCTACAGGGTGGACAGAGACACAATACAAGAACCCTGTGACCTCTACTGGCCTCATCTCAGAGCAACAGCCTTTATCTCCCCATGTATTGGCTTTGTACTGCTTGCATGACAGTCAGCCCTGAAATAACACTGTGTCAACTGCTGCATTTACAAGGGAAGTCCTGAACATCTATCATATTGTATAATAATATTATTACATGTCCTTGAATTTCATCACTTGGTACAGTAGCAACTACAAACACTTATTTGGCTTGTATGTGTCCATTAGCAAGTAGTAGGTCTCAGGTCTCAAAGATTCACAAACTGATACCTTCCCAAAGTACAGAGACACATGCACTCAGTTTAGCACCATACATTTCAAAAGGGAAATCATAACAGAGACATTTGAAAGTAATGAGACACATAGCAGTTTCTGGCTTCACCACTTTCACAAGATCAAACTGTCAGGATGCAAAACAAGGAGCGCAATAAGAGAAATATAGCCTTGTTTGTTCCATAACAGTAGCTCAGTCTGGCTCCAGCTCCCTTGAAAGAACATTATACTCTTGCATGTTCCATGACAGGAACCCACCTTTGCTCCCCACCTGCAAAACAGCAGTCCATGCTTGTTTGTGGAATCCAACCTTCCATGAATTTGGTGGCAACTGCATATCATATTGTCCCCAGTGAATATCCTCACACATTTTAAGGTAAATGATATAGACTGGCTTACAAACTGCATGTCTTTGTGTACTGGTCTGAAAACAAGATGAATGACAAAGAAACACGGAAAGGTGGGACACAGTTGTATATTTGCAAGGAATAATCATAGCAGGTTGTGTGATCACTAAGTGAACTACATCCAAATATATTAAATAGAATACATTTACAAATAACAGTTCATGCCTTGATATCAGTGTACATTCAGTTGCACTCGGTCGTGTGAGGAATTACGTTATGTATTCACTGAAAAGATGTTTGTTGGGCAAACATGGATAAGTCCCCCTTCCTGACTTGTGACAGTGCATTGCAGTGAGAGTTGGGATCCAGACCTATGTAGCCATATCTCATGTGTAATGTGCACTAACAGTTTCTACTGTGTATGTCATAGATTGATTTTCCGCATTTCAACTAATTGTCCATTTTTTATACTTTTTAATTTTTTTTTTTTATTTGGAGGGGGGTCCACTGTCTGTGCAACACACCTCTTAGCACAAACAGCTTTGGCTATGAGCATCTTGTTTGCATGTAGAGCGGTAGTGCACAAATCAGACAAATGGGGCACCCATGTAGCAGACAGGACCCAGACTGCCACACACATACAATAGATGCATTCAACTAATATTGCTGGTGATCAAACAAACACAGAGCACAGCAGCTTGCACTCTTGCTCAACATGTTTGCACAATGGTTGCAAATCCAGAAAGTGCGCACTGCCAGTAATCGTGATACCTGCAATTGGCAGGAATACATCATTTTACATTGGTCTTGATCTGTGATAGGCACGGCTGTCATTCCTGGAGAGTTTTTGAGATTCCATGCTCAAAGATGGGGTGTTCTGGAGTCCAAAGTGTTTGCTGAACTCCTAGTTAATGAACATGGGCCTAGACTGTTACAGAGGGATTATTGTGGCTCAGATTACAAGGCAGAGACATGGAATAGTCTGTCCCAGGCTATGATCAGTGCTACCAATATCCCCTGCACTGGTGAATGATGTACGAACCACTACATAGACCTCAGGATGAGGAATAGGGATACCCTCGATCATTGGATCAAGAAATGTATGACTGGGGCACCTCACAGATATGTAAGTATCATTAACAGAGACTAATTGTCAGTGTTAATAGCTGAATATAGTCAGGATTGGTATGTTTAATGGCATTCTGTTGTGTTCTGTTTTTTCCACAGCCATCACAGACTGGGCACTGAATGTATGAACCCATGCTGCTAGACTGGCACAAATTCAAGATGCATGTGGTATGCATGCATTTGAACAGTGGGGTTATTTTAGCATTAAAAATTACAGCACATTTATTTGTTACTTATGCAGTTGTATCAAATTGTGCATTCATTTCTTAACTGTGATAGGGAAGTGTCCATGCATTACTCTGGAGGGCAAAATAACAGTTCGTTATCACAAAGTAGTCATAGGTTGTGCCTTCAAAATCCACACTTCCCAAATATATTAAAGATATATAATGTATTAAATACATTAAGGTTTCATCAATATTGCAATGTAACATCAGAGCTGTAAAGCAGTGTCACCACTGGCTTGCTGTAAACTGTAATCAGTATATCTGGACTACATCTATGTGCAATGTATGCACACATCAAGGATTGCTTACTGCAATTTGTAGTATATTGTGCACATGTAAGAAGCTGGGTAGTCTTAACAGTAAACAAAGGAATCTGTTAGGAGTTTGTAGTGTCAATAGTAAAGGTAACAGAATACAGTAAAATAATTACATCAATGCCTTGTATGTCACATATGAAGTTATTAATGCTTTCCTTTTTTTCTCTCTTACCCTATCCCTTTTCTCTCATTTTTTTTCTTTTTTTGTGGGGTTTCTTCTTTTCTTTTCTTTTTTTTTTGTGTTTACTTTTTTATTTTTTTCCAACAGCACAGTGGGGTAAGACAGTCCCACAAGATCCACCTTCCCCCACTCCACAGGCTAAAGCACCAATGCCTAGCATGTTTGGTGCAGGACCTGATAGCACCCCCTCTGCTGCCCCTGCACTACCTGGCTCTCCAGGTAGTTTTGTCCCAGATGATAGGCCTGTGGCTCCCTCTGGAGCAGTGGTAGAGGGAGAGAGTTTATCACCCATGATGAATTGCCAGGGATTGTGTGTAAGATTGTGTGCCGCAAGTGTTGATGAAAGCCTGCTATGGCTGGAGGCACTTCTCTCCATGTTTGTGCTAAATGACACAAGGAGATGCAGATGTCAGACACTGCACCCAAAAAAAATCTATCTTGTTTTCTAATTTCCCACCTTTTCTAACTAGAATAGTCCAGTTTCCAGGCTTTGTTGGTTTCAGAACTTTATTTTCTGTGTTCAGAGCTATCCAGACCTTGCTGTGGTAGAGGGACATCCTACTGCTTACCAGTGAGAGTGGGAACATTATACTGCCTATCTAACACTAGAGGGGTGGTTTCCAGCTCTGAAATTGCAATTTTATTGGCCATTTAGGGCTGATTTCTATCCCTTTCAACTTTCTGGCATAAATCCACACATTTGTGTGCATTTGCACATTGCACAGCACAGCGGGGCTAAGGTTAAACAGTACCAGAAAGTCTGCTCTTCCAATTTTCCATTAGAACTAGCTAGTTTATCAGCAGTCACACTAAACTCTGTATACCTGTGACTAGCACTTGCTCTAAAACTTGCTAAAAAGTACTAGGAAGCCTTAATTTGTTACAAGCACTCACCTCTGCTTGGTAATAAGGAGAAAATAGTCGCAGGCACTAAACATCCTACAATTGCAAGTACCTTGCCAAAAAGTAAGGGAAAACAGCTCTTGTACTACACAAAGAAAGCACCTAACCAGGCATGTCCAAGGGTCAGCTTCTGGTGATTTCTCCTGTCCACCTGGTGAATCTGGGCATACTTGGGCAATGTAGCAATTGCCTCATGTGCACAGACAACCTTCTCCTCCCACCACCAAACACTACAACCTGCAAGAGATGCACTTACATAGCCAAACTGGAAGCAAAGCTCTCTCCAGCCAAGATTGTGTTAGACAGTCAAGAGGAGAAGGTTAGCACCCACACAACACCTCAAACAACACATAGTCCATCAAAACCCACACTACCAAAACCCACACATAGAAACACAAAACCGACATATGCAGAGGCTCTTTACATTAACCTGCCCAAGCAACAAGGACCTCCAAAGCTGAAACGCAAACAAACACCACATCCAAACACAACCAAGGCATCACATAGCTCACAACACCAGTGTTCCACCCAACAGCAGCCCCTAAGGCAAGACAACGTACCCAACACTTTAGAAATAGGTGACTCTATAGTCAGGCACACTGATGTCCCACTAACCAGGCTGAACAAGGAGAAAATTACAGTTAGTTACTTGTCGGGTGCCAGGATCCACCACATAACGCATGAACTCAAGTCACTCCACAACAGTCACAAATATGACTCTGTCATTGTCCATGTTGGAGTGAATGACTTGAGATGTACCTCCATGGACTACATGAAAAGAGACATGGAAGAGCTCTTAGATCATGCAGCCCAGGCAGGTATGACCCTAGCCCTGAGTAGCATCCTGCCATTGCCCAGAATGATACCACAGTATAAGAACCAAGTGACTGACTTCAATAATTGGCTAAGCTTCTGGTGTCATTCAAAGGGGATCCAGTATCTGTCTGCCTGAGACAACATGATCGAGAAACCACAATGCTTTGCAAGAGATGGTTTACAGCTGTCACCCCTGGGATTCAGGTTACTGACTAAGGCTCTTGCCACCCCTATAGTGCCTGTTTTTAACCAAGGTTTAAAGGACAAAACTACCACCATAATGGGTACAAGCAAGCAAAATCTAAAGGTAATGCCACTCAATGCTAGAAGTATAAACCTCAAGATGCACTCTCTCGAGGCTCTCCTAAAAATGGAGAACATCAATATCTGTGCAGTAACTGAGACTTGGTTCAAAGCTCCAGAGAGCACCCCTGCAAAACCAGGCTACAACTCATACCACACTTTTCGGCCACCAAACCAGGACTGAAACACTAAAGGTGGAGGAGTGTCCATATTCACCTAGGATATTCATACCTCCAGGCTGGTTGCCCAACACAATTCATCTGAAATTCTCCAGGTGCAACTAACACTAGGTAAGACTGCATTACAAATTGTAGCTTGCTACAGATCCCCCACCATGCCCCAAGATTCTCACTACACCTTTCTGAACATACTGGAAAATATTAAGATACAACCAAACACCCTAATACTTCATGATTTCAACTGCCCTGCCATTAACTGAGAAAACTACTCCTGTACCAACACTTTTGCTCAATGTTTTTTGGAATTCATAAATTCCAACACCCTAGAGCAACTAATACATAGTCACACCAGGGGTATGAATATTCTAGACCTGGTCATTACCAACATGGGAGATTGATGATCCACACGTGGTCACCCCCTTCTTGGTCAGATCAGACCATAAGTGAATTACCCTTGACATCCACATCCCACCCCCACTCCCCTTTAAGGAAACCTCCAAAAAAATTCTTTAAAGCCAACTTCATGCTTCCCAAGTCAGAAGTAACAAACTTCATGACACCCATGCAGATGGGAACTGGAAGTTCCACTGCTGAATCCTACACTAAGGTGCTGTATGAGCACATTCACTCATGCATGGACCAAGCCATCCCAAATAGAACCAAGATGCTGTCTCTAAAAAAATGGAAGCCAATCTGGTGGTCCCCTGCCATAAACAAGCTGTACAACAGAAGTAAGAAACTATTGCAGAAAAGAGGAAGAACCCTGGATTCAAAAAACTTCCTCACCAGTCTCAGTAGAAAGCTGAGATCCCGCATAAAATCTTCCAAAGCTGGTTACGAAAACAAAATTGCCAAAGATTCCAAAGACAACCACAAGGCATTCTATAGCTATGTCAAGAATCTAAATGGTAATACTCAGATCTGCTCTGAGCTACAGCAGAATGGC